>NW_028227272.1:72920000-73265000 GCF_978045245.1 Mus caroli
ATTCCTTGACATAGCAAGAGAAGATTTAAAGGAATGCACTGATGGCTGTGAACACATTGTCTTTGGGGCGAGAGTCACGTGACCTCAGAGGCTCATCTGCAGTCATGCATCAAAAGGAGATTTGAAGGAGACACGTATAACAGGATAGCATGTGGCAGTAATCGGCCTAGCCAGTGAGAAAAAAATAATATGCTGCCCCAAGGCTTTCTCTGTGCTCTCTGAAAGAGTCCATCACTCACACAAAAGGAAAGGAAGGAGTTTTTGAAAATTACCTATCCTTCTCAAATTATCAATGGTGAACAATTATTAATGTATTTCTAGTAACTCACAGCTTTGTTGGTTGACCAAAGGAATATGATTAGAATGTATACCTCCCCCTTCAATTTAATGTCTTATTAATCGGACAGGTTTCAATATACGATAATTTAGAACACTTGGAAGATTAAAAAAAAACTATGAAGGTCATTTTAAAAAGATCTCCATACAAATATCATAGCTATTAATGAATGTATGTGAAGGGTATATACATTTCAATATTCACTCAGATGTGTACTATATAACTGAACAAACGGGAGGTCTCTCATTCTATGGAAGATAGAGTTTCACTTTCCCTTCATTCCATATAAAGTACAGTGCTTAGTTTCTGTATAGAGTCCTCTTTGTCTTTCACCGGGGAGGAAGAATTCTTATTGGTTCAAATTAGGCCCAAAGATCACAGGGAGATATTGCCTATTGTCAAAGTTTTTAGGTATTTCTAGGCTACTGTCTGGCGACACAGTTTCGGTCTCTATTTTGTAACTACATGAACATTTATGAAATTGCTATAGTTCACTTTTACTGTTCCTTTGCAACCACAGATTCTTCTGTATTCAAAAGTATATGCTTACCAAACGCAGAAATGAGACAGGTTTTCAAACCTGGTTTCAATGTGATTTCAGCCTAGCCCTAAAAGGCTACCTTTCCTTTAGAACAGTAAGATATATCATATTTCTACAAATCTGAAACTACTTTGTCTTCCTAGAGATTTGTAACAAAACTTTTCTTCCTTCAGCTATGAGGGGGAAAAGGTGTCTACCATAATTTAAATATATATCTCATCAAATGTAACTCAGATGATAATTTATAATTTGCAGTTATATAATTAGCAGTTCCCTGAGCTATTATAATAAGGTAATACAGAATAAGTCCCCCTGCCCCAAGTAACAAAAATGTACTCTTACAGCTCTACAGGCTAAATATAAGGGATCATAGTACAGTTTATAGATGGATGCTTTCTCTGACCCATCCATGCTCTTCCTACCTTACCTGTGTTCCCATTTTTGCTTCCCCATCCGGCTGCATCCAGCTGCACTTATTTTACTGTTTTATTTACAGGCCCTAATTCTAGATAAAGCTACATTCTGAAGTATTATAGGTGAAGAATTCAACAAATGAGTTTGAGGGAAATATTCAGCCGATAAGGCAGCTAGTAAATGGAGTTTCTGCTGTTTAAACGATGGCTGTTTTGTCTCCAAAGTCCAGCTATCCGCCCCCCACACCAAAGCTTCCTGTTCCATTAATTCTTTTCTTCACTGCTTTCATTCCACCTCATTAAGTGACTTCATTTGCTACCATCCCAAGGTGCTGCTGGTAACTAGTAAGATTTGAAGGAATTAAAATCCTTTCTCTCCTGAGGAGACAGCATGGATGGCTATAAGAAAAGAAATGGTAGTCTGCAAGTATAATCCCTAAAATGAGAATGATAATAACCATTACAATTCTATAAACCATTATAATATATTATATTAAATAATTATTATTCATTATGTATATTATATAAATTATATTTATATAAATTTAGATATTTATATAAATATACATTTACATAATATTTATATATTATATATTATATAATATATTACATATTATTTAAATTATAATTCTATAAACCATTATAATACTCAGTCAGTATGAAAAATACATTTATTAACTGAACGAGGATTATTTGAGGTTCTCAACGAAGGAGCTCTATCTAAATAGGACAGCAAAGTCACTATGTCCCTCTGGCCATTGCTTCTTTTGTTCTTCTCCCTCGCCCTTTAGGCAGACAGGATTGATTTTTATCATTTTCAAGGTAAGGATTTGAAAGTCAGAGAGTTTGTGTGAGTGGATCAAGTCAGGGAACTATGAGTACAAGACACTTCTTTTGATTAGGAGTGCAGTGATCTTTGCTTGCATTCGTTTGCTCTCCATTCAGCGAACCTGCAGGATGCTGCATACAGTTCTGCAGGTAACATGTAGGTGCACCACAGGATACACGCTCTCAAAGAACTTCCTTTGTAAAAGATCAAACAACAGTACTCCTCACCCTGTTCACTCTGTTCCCACTGAAGTCCCAGGGTACACAGACAGATGTGCATATATATATATATATATATATATATATATATATATATATATACTGAGCCCCACCTGGTGTCATGTTTCTTTACATTTGCTGCAAGTGGGACTTAGATGTGGTTGGCAATCAGCTGATCAACAGGGCTACTGGATCAGTCAGTCACAAGACAACATCTTCCCTATTATGTGTCTGCTGTGCATTTTGATTTTACACCTGCTTCTCTCAACGGATACTAATGCCATATCGAAAATGGAGGAAGAGATTCTCAGCTGCTTCTATATCAGTGTATCTCCTTATGGTAATGTGAGGTAAATTATATGGTTCAAATATTTAAAATATAAAGTAAAATAAAACAACTGTCAGAGGGCTCTATGAAATGAGAAGAAATATTTTATGAATTTTTTTAATCACTGAATATTTTAGAACTTACCTAGTAGAGTCATCTGAAAAGACATTTTTATTGGTTAGCATTTAAAAAGTGGTTAAGAAACCATATTTATAAAATTAACTTTGAGAGGAATATAGTTCAATGAAAGAACACTAGCCTAGCATAGTTAAGGCCTTGGATTCAATTCCCAGCATCTTGTAAATCAATCAATCAATCAATCAATCAATCAATCAATAAGGGGAAAACTGTACTATCTTAATTGATGATTTTGATAACGTAATACAAGTCATGTATCCTCAAGATAAAAGCTGAAAATTCTAGACATATATTATGGCTAAAATTTGATAAAGTCAAGACCACATATTAAGCTTACACTAAGGACACTTGGCCTATCTAAAATAGTATAACTTTCCTTGAAAGAGAAGAAATGACCCAGGAGACCCTTCTGTGGTCCACCCTCCCCCCAATATTTAAATATATCAGCTGCAATGCCTTTAGCATTTTCTGGCTAAAAAAAAAAAACAACAAAGGAAGAGAAGAAAAGTCAGCTCATTGAGCTAAAAATATTTTAACAATAAAATGAAGGTAAGCATACAAGGCTGTCCATACTATACCACACTAACTCTATGTAGTTTACTTTCAGAATGGTGAGCAAGGCAATAAGCAGCTAAATAAAAAGTGAACAACATAAGAATTTCCAGTGGAGTTACTGTTGTAATAGTAAAACTCGGACTAAAGAAGTGCTCACTAGAAAGGAAGCGGTGAGGTTTAATGAAGGCCATTGAAGTTTTTGGGCAGTTAGGTACTGGGGGTGGGGCAGCCCCAGTGTGGGGTTCTTCTTTTTTGTCTGTTCTTCTTGAGGCAGCAAAGGAGGGAAGAGCATAGGTGGAGGGTAAGACTTTGCTGTATAATAAAAAGTTTATTTACCTAAGTCTAAATTACTATGCTATTGTAGCTGACCTGCCTTCTGTGTTCCTCTGAGGCCAGACACTTCAGTCTCAGACACTTAGCACCTCATCCTAAAACAGCAGGGTATTAAGTAAAGGATTAATTGCTAGAGCCTTTTCCCTATTGTCCAGAGGCCTCTTGCTTGTCAGGCTAGGGAGAAGTTTGGAGCAATGAACTTCTATTGAACTAGGAGAAGAGAATAACATTCACAGAAGGGAAATCTCTTACATAAGCAAATATGCACAGTCTCACATACGTTCATATGCAGATTCATACATGCTCATTTATTCATTTATACATTTCCATTCAAACCCAGTTGGGTCCAGCTTACGTGCATTCTCACAGCTACATACTTACACACACACACACATGCGTACATTCTGACAATTACATACTTACACATATCTATACTTACATATGCATATGGAGCAAAAAACCAAGCACCGGTGCAGAAAGAACTCACTCATTCTGGATGAAAAATGAGCTCCAAACTTTATTACATAGAGAAAGAGAAGGCATCTACCCTTTTAACGCTAAATGAATTAAACCCATGTTTGTAAGATAAAATCTTTGTTCCTTTTAATAAGACTAAGCCTGCCTTGTCCTTACCATGGGACCTGTTCTGTCCCATGGTAAGGAGAAGCCTGCCTGCTCCTTCTGCTCTCTGCAGCATCTTCCTTTTTCCTCTTTCCCTCTGCATTCTGCACATTGCTCTTAGTATTTTATGTTACCTATAGTTTCTACCTTATTCCACTCTGCATTCTCCTTCTAATCTAAAAATGTGTTCTAAAAACTTTTCCTCAGCTCAGTTCCTCTCTCAGCTCAGTTCTCACCTCTGTTCCTCTCACCTCAGTCCCCCAGTTCTGACACTCCTCTTTGTCCTCAGCCCTTAAACATCTTTCAGAATACATGATCACACGTTAAAAAGTTCATCAAAAGTTCACACAGAAAATCAAATCATAAATTGAAATAGAAGTTTACAACAGAGAATGTTTACATGCATATCCATTAGGAATAATTATCTGGCTAAGCATTCATCACCTGTCATAGCTCCACAGGTTCACTGAAGGTTTAAAACCATAACTAAGTTATTAGTGAAGTTTTGTATTGATAAGCCCAGTCAATATCTGTCTGTCTTATCTTCTGTCTTAGCACCTAAAATAAATTGTTAGTGGCAGGATGCTGATCATGAGGAAATAAAGGGGTGGGAGAGACCGGCATCCCACCAGAACTCGGGGAGTCTGCTGCGGGACCCCACGGAATGGCTGTGGGATAGGCGTCAGCCTCACAGGCTGCAGGACCCTGCTCTGGGGGATGGAGAAGTCACAGTCTAGGCTCCGACTTTCGGGCACCACAGACCACTGGGTACCACGGAAGAGCTGGTTTTGGGGTTTCTGGGCTGCACAGGGCCAGGGATGACAGGTTCTCGCTCTTGGACATCCCAGACCAGTGTATGTCACAGAAGAGCTGAGAACAGACCCTTGGTTGGACTCTGGCCTGGTGGCCGAAGGAGAAGGTGGGGCTCTAACAGGTTACTGTGGGAACAAGAGAGTCTGGTTAGCTCAGGCTGCTAGCTCAGTGGGCAGCTTGGGTTGGCTGGCAGCCATGGCTAAAGCGTAGGAAAGCCTCCCAACTGGAGGTTGGAAGAGAGGCTCATTAGAGGGAAACCAGCTCCATTGTTCTAGCCTGGCAGATCATGATGAGAAGAGACTGTCCATGGTTTTAGAGCTTTATTCTATAAAAACAGATAGAGACGAGTAAAGAGACAGAGGCAGCCATAGAGAGAGGGCAGAAGGGAGGGGGAAAGAGGGAGCAAGAGGGCTAGAAAGAAAGCAAGAGAAGCAAGAGAGGCAAGAGAGAGAGGAGGAGCTAAACATCCCCTTTTATAGTGGGCTGGGCTAAGTTGCTGTTGCAGGGTAACTGTGGAGTGGAGCATACCTGGCTATTGCTAGGTAACTGTGTGGGTGGAGTCTGGACAGCCTACATGACTGATGGCCACAAAATGATGAAGTTGAGGACTCATGGTGTCAGGCATTTATTTCTGGGGGCGTAGCTCACTGTTCTGTCCCTTGTAGAATTTTCTTTTCTTTTTATTATTTTCACTTTTAAAAATTAGGTATTTTCTTCATTTACATTTCCAATGCTATCCCAAAAGTCCCCCATGCCCTTACCCCCCCCCTCCCCTACCCACCCACTCCCACTTCTTGGCCCTGCCGTTCCCCTGTACTGAGGCATATAAAGTTTGCAAGACCAATGGGCCTCTCTTTCCACTGATGGCCAACTAGGCCATCTTCTGATACATATGCAGCTAGAGTCAAGAGCTCTGGGGAGCGGGGGTACTGGTTAGTTCATATTGTTGTTTCTACTGGGACTCTGGAGTAAGCCTCACTTGACCAGAAAACAGAATGACTTTAAAGTCCCACAGTTAGTTCCCTTTTTATTACCTTTGGTTAATTGTTTTACAACCTCTTGGAATGTAAGTAGGAGAAAGCCTGGTTATTATCTAAGAGCAATTAACTGGTGACACTTGGTAGACTGGCAGAGTTCTCATCCCAGTTTTGACTACCAGAAAAGGACCCAATAGCAGTCTCACTATAAATGAGCTTAATAACCACTGATATAATTTTAGGAATTCTTATAGGATCATCATAAAGACTTACGTCATTATTTATCTATATAGCATCACTATAAGACAGTACATCTTTGTGGATCTACAGAGATCTGCTCCAAAGGGTTGTGCTATTACTTAGTGATTATTATATGTGTTTAATAACAACAGGAAAAGCATATTAATGGCAGGAATCTTTCCTAAAATCCCTTACAGCCTTGGTTAATAAGGTCGCACCTGTTGCAGATTATATAATAATCCAAAGCAAGCCATTTCAGGATGATACCTGCTCATTATTAGCTTCTGACATTATGGCTCCTGACAGTTAGGGAAATGTCCTGTTTTATTGGATGCCCTGTTATACTAATATATGAGCTCATGCATCTTCTACTTCCTTAAATCTGCATTTTACAGTATTGCAAGCGCTTCATGAAGAGTTATTTGCGGGTCCATGAATGGTAGCCTGGATCCTGGGAGTTCCTGGTTGAGCTAAGGCTAGAAGTCCTCATGACCCTGAAGGCACGGTAGGCACTTTGCATGATTCCCAAGAACCAAGCTATTGTTCATGGTCCTACAGTTATTGATTCGTAATTTTATTTAAAATTTTCAGAATTTATTGTGAAAATTGTCCGGCCTTAGTCTGAGGTTCCTGGCATCAGATTCCCTGCACTTAAACCTTTGCTTCACCCTTCACCAGTGCTGGGACAGAGGGGAACACACTTTGTTGTGTTGACCCTCAGTTTCTTCAGCTTTGTGTCTAGCATGAACAAAATCATATTACCTATATGATTAGGACATTGCGAGAATTAAATTGTAGTCATGCAAGAACCTCACATATTACACCTTTTGATGTTCATCTCATATGTGTAGCATTAAAAGACATTTTAATGATAATGCCCAATTATTTACATCAGATCTATAGACAGAGATCAAAGGGACACATCTGCTTCATTCCCCAGCTTTCACAACTTAGCTCACCAGCTGGAAGATTACACACAACATTGTGGTAATCAGCTGAAAGAGGAGCTAGTTGAAGGATGGCCCCACGGCTCCCCTCATGTGTGTGATCTTGGTGGTGGGAATGGATGGCTAGAGAGTTGACCCTGTTCACCAAGCTCTACCCAGGTAGGCAGGAGACCCTAGGCTTAAAATGAGAGTTCTAGGAAACAGAATCATATGTGGATAGCTTCTTGGGGAAACCCATCCTGAAATTAACCCAGAGACACTTGAGCTATATTTGTTCCGTCAAGGCAGTCAGGGGACCAACACTCATTCAGGAAGGAGCAACAGGGTACTCCTTCGCATAAAGGAAGTATCCAAGTATTTATATTTCTTTTCAATCTAACACATCTCCTATAATACCTTTAAATTACTAGATACATCTAATTCATAATTATTGCATCGTTTGTCCCCTTTAAGAAATCTAATTATAGCTTTGTTGTATCAAAACTAAACTTAAGTTTGGTCTTGATTTTACCTAACTTTTAAAACTGTAGGGTAGGCTATATGCATCCAAGTGCAGTGCCCATAGCAGCCAGAAGAGAGTGTCAGGTTGCCTGGAGCTGGAGTTACAGGTCATTGTTACAGGCCACCCTACCTGGATGCTCACCCTACCTGGATGCTCACCCTACCTGGATGCTCACCCTACCTGGATGCTCACCCTACCTGGATGCTCACCCTACCTGGATGCTCACCCTACCTGGTGCTCACCCTACCTGGATGCTCACCCTACCTGGATGCTGGGACCTGAACAGGAGTCTTCTGTAAAAGCAGCAAGCACACTTACCACCTGAGACGTCTCTCCAACCCCTTGACCCAACCTTCTAAATAGCTCTCCTCAATAGGTATCAGCTGAGATTTAAAGACACACACACTCTGCCAAAGCCATTACATATTAATCATGAACATTTCCATCCCTTGATAGCAACCAGGTTTTATTTATGCCACAAGTTCTACAAAAATGATTTTCAGGTTCTTCACCGGTAGCTCATAACCTAATTATTATGACGCAGTTGTGGGTGCCTTGTCATCATGAGAAGAAGGAAGGATGGATGAGAAGAGAAGAAGGATGGATGAGAAGAGAAGAAGGATGGATGAGAAGAGAAGAAGGATGGATGAGAAGAGAAGAAGGATGGATGAGAAGAGAAGAAGGATGGATGAGAAGAGAAGAAGCGATGGATGAGAAAGAGGATGGTAAAAATGGCCACGCGTGAGCACATTACAATCAAGGTTAGGAAGACATTTTCCCCGAATTAAATTAAAGTTTCTTGACTTAAATAGATATCGTTTGCTTCTTTTTCTCCCCAGTACTAGCAAACGTCTAATTTAAAAGAGCAAGGCAAAGGCATATAAAGTGCTGTGCAACTTTACATTTTAAAATGTCTTGTGAAAGACTGATATTGGTGTGATATTAATTTAGGAAGACATTTCCTGTAACCAGTTATGGATCATAAGGAGTCAATGGTTTAATGTGGATCTTGTGCTTATCTATTGGTTTGGCTGTCTAACTAAGTAATTGTTGACTTTGAAACACTCTGCCTATTCTTTATTATTATTATTATTATTACATTTTCTCTGAGATTTTGAACTGCCCCAGTGGTACACAAATCATGGTTTTGGTTTCTAAAGGTCAAGGCTCCTTTAAAGGCGAGTTCCTGCAAAACCTAGCCCCTTTGTGACTGACTGGGTCATCTAGTATCTTGCATCCATTTCTGAGATGTACATAAGGAAAGGCAAACTGATGAGCCAGATTGTGTTTTGAGACAAGGGACACCTACAAATGGAGAAATATTTTCCATGGTAATGTGGTGTCATGTTATTTATTTCAGAGAGGAAAAGATGCATGTTATCACTTAATCGTTTGTGTGAAGCTAAAAGGCTTGTCCATTTTGTAAAACCAAAACCAAGATCATAATTATAGAAACAATTATACCCTTTCACAACACCTTACCCACCTAGCAAACTATGTCCCCATCACTTATGGGAATCCTGTCATGAGGTCACTTTTCCCTCCCAGCTTCTCAGCATGACTGCCCCAATCCTCCCAAACCTGCTTTTCTCTGTATAGCAGCACCAGTTCAAAAGGGTGTTTGCTATAAATAATGAGAATATTGATTTAAAAAAAAGCTGCAGTTCAGCTGTGCTGACAAGAAACCTGTTTTTTTTTTCCAAGAATGATAAACATATTTACATTCTGGGTGATAAAAAACGAACATGAAATTAATTGATTTTACTTATGACATTACTTCTGACTGCTTAAGCAAAGCAATTGTTCGAAGTGCACAGATTTGTGCTTTTCGAATACTTTTCTTTCTTTGAAGAAGAAAAATTGTCTTCTCCAAAATGGGAAGTTGATGTTCCCATGAGACCACCTGCCTTCTCATGTGTGACATCATTCCAGCATCTTACTGCGACTCTCAAGACTATCGGAAGCCAAGTTTGGCGAAAGGACCATTAATTAGGAACCAGAAGGCTTGGCTTTGTCACTTTCATGTGCTCCTCGCTGGTTGCTGACATAGGAGTAACCACATAACCTTTCTGGGAGATCCTTTCCATCTACCATTTAAAGCAAGGATGCGGAGCTACATTGCATGGTGCATTCTTTACATTCAGACAGACAAAGAGCTATACCAACATTAAAATATGGCACTTCAATATTATGTTAGGAAGGGCACCATCAGGGGAAAGACTTCAACTCCCTTTTCCTTTAATGAATTCCTTAGTGTTCAGCTATCTTGATGCCACACTCTGAGACCCTTTCATGGGGTGTGAATATGGAGAATGTTGAGCTGATTTCCTAACCTCAGCCACCTTTACCCCACACAGCAGCATTTCCAATCAGACTGATGTTCACAGTTCTATTTCTGGCAGCAAACTGCCTGGCCACAGGGTCTGTACAATTTCTGCTTTTTCTCAACACAGCACTTTGCTTGTACATGTAAACTCTGTGTTAATTATTTTTGGCTGTTAGCTGAGGAAGAAGAAAAGCTCACATTTGCTAAATAAAGAATGACAGAGTGGATTTAGAAGTGCTCTCTCTCTCTCTCACTCTCTCTCTACAAAAGTGGTTTGCACTGTGGAGCTAATGTAGACTTTCTCTATTTGCTTCTGTGTGCTGCTCACAGATATCGATTAATCATTTTTCTTTATTAGCTAATGTCTTCTTGGTAGTATAATGTGTTTGACTTTCCTCCTGGCTGTGGAGAGCGTGATGCTATAAACTTGACACTGTCAGCAAAAGGATTTGAGAGATAATTTCTTCTACTAAAAAATAAATGTTAAAAGGTAATGCTTTTCCTTCATGCCATTCTCAACCACTTCAACCATGCGCTTGCTTTATGGACCTGACCCACTGTAACGAACAAGACACTGATGATGTCGCCCTATTTGATGCAAATTGTTTGGTAGTTCTATGTTGCTCCCAGGATATACTTTTCTTCCCTTTTTCTTTCTTTCTCCTTCTTTCTTTTTTTGTTTGGTTTTTCTTTCAAGAAGGCACAGAGACCCATTCTAAGACCTGTGCTATAGCCAGAGATCTTCAGTATTACATGGAAGGAAATACTGGTCAAGTAACTATGTGTATAATAACTTTTAGTTGAAAATGAAAGAATCAATCTGCCTTTTTGTGGTAGAATTGAAAATCACACTTTTATTATAGCACAATAGTTGAAGAACTTTAGATTATATATAAAAAGGTAGATACCCAGGACTAGGAAATGAGAAATTTGAGCATCCCCAATTGTTACCCACCTGTGTGCCCATTTCCTAAGGAATCTTGAGGGCTGGAATATTTTCCCCTTCAGGTCTTAACCAATCCACCAGTAACAAATACACTCACATGTGACCATTGCTTCTACGATCATTGTCCTGAACTTTCATGACATAATTTCAGAAGTAAAACCAAATAAAGGTTCTCAGTTGGTTGATTTGCATAGTTGTTGTCATGGTGGAGGTATCTGTCATGTACATGTCTGAAGGAAGACTCGGCACTCAACACAGTGCTATTATCACATTTCTTTGAATTTCAGGTATAACTTATTGACTTTTCATGGTAGAAGAAAGGAATCTTTCTCCTTGTGACATCCAAAATCCTACCACAGTCAGACTCAGTGCACCATACCACTCACCTATGACCCATTCTCTTAAAGCACACTGCCTGTGCCTAAGTCATCTAGACTCTTGGATAAAATTGCAGCTAGTGTTTATGTTAGAAATGGGCAGGTATTATTTACATACAGAATATATCTTGACTAGCTAAAATAGGCTGATCCATATATGCAATAGCAGAATCATTATGGATTTGGCTTGTGATAACTTTGCCCCATGTTTAGGAGTGACTCTACACTCATGCATAGCCTTGGCAGTCCAGAATGTTCCAATATGTAGCTGTCACAGAATACTACTTTCCTACAGGCAAAGGATTCAGGAAATGACAGGAGACAGAATTCCAGGATCTTTTCTCTGTATCATACCCGGGGTGATTATTTGTCATTTCTGTTTAGAAGATACTGGCGATGTCATCCTATTTGATTCTAACTGTTTTGGTAGTTCCACACTTTTTTTAAAAACACTGGTTACATTGTCTTGTCATTTTATAGAGTTGGGCTATGCAATTCTCAAGAAGAAATAAAGAATAGGATGGTAGTGATAGCTGCCTTATGGGTAGATATCATTACTACTTTCATTGTTTCTCTAATTATTTTTCTTGTTTTTTCTTTTTTTAAAAGTCCTGAAGTTCATATAATGACTCTCTCTCTCTTTCTCTCTCTCTCTCTCTCTCTCTCTCTCTCTCTCTCTCTCTCTCTCTCTCTCCACTTGTACTTGTTTCCCAGTATCCACATCAGGCAGTTCACAACTGTCAGGAACTCCAGCATGTATTATAATGCCCTTGGAGCTAGAGTTCCTTGATGGTTGTGAGCTGCCTGGTATGGGCACTTGGAAACAAGTTCTGGCCCTTATAAGATGAGTAATCCTTGTAACCACAGAACTATCTCCATAACCACAAATAAGACTGTCCATTTTAGATGTGGAAATGAAAGGAAGACAAATTGACTTCATTCGGCTTTAGCACTTGGAATTGTAATGCAAGGCCTTTAGAAATTTTGGATGATTTGATTTTGCTTGGCAACATCATTAATGCTGAGATAAGTGATAGGAATATCAGTGTAAATGTACAAAGATCTACTTAGTTAGTGTGATTTCTGTCTGGAAACATATTGACATATTCTAATAGAGAAAGTCTTTGTGTTGTATGCTAGTCGAATCTCTGGTTAATTATACAGGACCTTCTGCTGAGTAATATTGGAGAAGAAATATATTTATGTTTTAATTTAAGAGAAAAATCTAATTGTGTAGAATAGAACTTACTTAGTAAGAAGACCAATGTGGCCTCAAACTCTCAGTAATTCTCCTGCCTTAATCAGTCGCATGCCAGGAGGAGAGATGGGTGCCACCATGCCTGGTTTATTCTGATTGCTTCCTGGGCAATCCTCCTGATCTCAGCTCACACTCCATTTTGATATGCCATCTTTTGGAGAATGTATGAGCTGAATTGTTTGGCAGATTCACTCAATGCTGGTACTGAGATTCATTCTCTTAAAATTTTTAAATCATTTACTAATCATTTTGTATCTCTATTTTTTTCTCTAATATTTTCTGATATTTATTGTTTCATGTTATGTGTTAGAGCTTGAATAAAATAATATTTTACACTGTTTTATATGTTTTGTAAACACAAAACACTTCTTAATGGAAATATAATTCCATTACGACATTCAACTCTAATTCTCAATGCTTCATTCAGATTAACATGTTAATCAGGAAAATAATGTCTGTCTCTAAAATGGTACCAGCATCCTTTGTGATTCTTAGCATAATTTTAATTGCTTTAATTAAGGCCATTTTCTCAATGAACCATTGCTACTCTGAAAATGTAATTGTAATTTTGAGTCAACGTTTAAGCCGAATACAATATTTATTCTTGAATATCTATTTGACTTTTAATACAGTCTTTTTCACTTCATTTAAACAGAAATTTTCTTAGATAGCAGTGAATTAAAAAAATATGTCATAACATTTTCTTTTTCTTCCTTCTTAATATCTTCTTTTATATTAAATAGGTAGTTATGGTTTGTGTTGGCTGAAATCATGAGAAATTCAAAATACTCAACTCACTTTCTAGGCCACTACAAATTAATACTTAAGTACCATCCTGGGACAATATGATGGAGAGGAGAAAAGGATGAATCCTCCAAGCTGTATCTACTTCCAAAACCTTTGCCAGACTCCTACTTTTCTGGGCTGTTTCCAGCCTGTCTGTAGGGTTTTGAGCCCAATTCAGCAATGGAATATAGAGACAGAAGATCAGACATTTTCTCTGTCAGGTTTGCGCAGGAGAGATTCTGACAGTAGAATCAGCTTAACAAAGTTAGATTAGTGTGGGTATTAAAATTATTTTCATTGTAAACGATGGAATGTTCATAAAGGAAAATATGAACCATAAGACTTGGAAATGTCCACATATGCACGCTGTAGAGAGCCACTGTTAATGCATAACATTCAGTTCACCTTGCTGCTTAAGTAGCATGAAGTCTACCATGTCCAGTTGGCTCCAGTGACTTTGATAAAAAATGGAGAACTCACCCCCTGGTTTTGTTTGTTTTTTCGGGGTTTTCTTTCTCTTCTTTGCCTGATCTGGAGATCCTGACCCATCTACCTGAGGAATGTCACATAGTCCTTGAAGAGGTACAAGTTCACCTTCCTCTTTCCTAGTAAGAGCCTGCCCAGCATGTACCTGGGATTCTTGGAATGAGTCTCCATACAAAGGATGCATTCGCAGTATTTTGAATTCTAGCCAATGATTTTACAATCATCCTGAACACTCTATCACACTCTCCAAGGTTCTTATATAGCCCTTGTTCACCCCAAGTAAAGTTTATGAGCTCCAGCTGGTTCACTGTCTACACCCCCACGCCCACCCCACCCCCAGCTCTGCACTTACCCCCTGCTGAACGCTGAGGGAGAAAACAGAATTTGGAACCACAGCTGGCCCCCAACATGCATAACACAATGATTCTGTACCAGTTATCCCCAGTACATGTGCACACATATATAAAACAAAACATAAGCCCTCAGAATTAGATATATCCATATGTTCATGCTGTAGGAAGCCATTGTTAATAACTCTATGTTCCCATGCAGGTTGTCCCTACTATGTGCACACATATATACAGCTTCAGTGTGTTAAGAGGTAGCTCACTTGTACAACCACTCTGGAAATCAGTCTGGCGGTTCCTTAGAAAATTGGACATAGTACTACTGGAGGATCCAGCAATACCTCTCCTGGGCATATAACCAGAAGATGTCCCAACCGGTAAGAAGGACACATGCTCCACTATGTTCATAGCAGCCTTATTTATAATAGCCAGAAGCTGGAAAGAACCCAGATGTCCCTCAACAGAGGAATGGATACAGAAAATGTGGTACATTTACACAATAGAGTACTACTCAGCTATTAAAAAGAATGAATTTATGAAATTCCTAGCCAAATGGATGGACCTGGAGGGCATCATCCTGAGTGAGGTAACACAATCACAAAGGAACTCACACAATATGTACTCACTGATAAGTGGATATTAGCCCAAAACTTAGGATACCCAAGATATAAGATACAGTTTGCTAAACACATGAAACTCAAGAAGAATGAAGACTGAAGTGTGGACACTATGCCCCTCCTTAGAATTGGGAACAAAACACCCATGGAAGGAGTTACAGAGACAAAGTTTGGAGCTGTGACGAAAGGATGGACCATCTAGAGACTGCCATATCCAGAGATCCATCCCATGATCAGCATCCAAATGCTGACACCATTGCATTCACTAGCAAGATTTTGCTGAAAGGACCCAGATATAGCTGTCTCTTGTGAGACTATGCCAGGGCCTGGCAAACACAGAAGTGGATGCTCACAGTCAGCTAGTGAATGGATCACAGGGCCCCCAATGGAGGAGCTGGAGAAAGTACCCAAGGAGCTGAAGGGATCCGCAACCCTATGGGTGGAACAACATTATGAACTAACCAGTACCCCCGAGCTCTTGACTCTAGCTGCATATGTATCAAAAGATGGCCTAAGCCGGGCGTTGGTGGCGCACGCCTTTAATCCCAGCACTTGGGAGGCAGAGGCAGGTGGATTTCTGAGTTCGAGGCCAGCCTGGTCTACAGAGTGAGCGCCAGGACAGCCAGGGCTACATAGAGAAACCCTGTCTCGAAAAACCAAAAAAAAAAAAAAAAAAAAAGATGGCCTAGTCAGCCATCACTGGAAAGAGAGGCCCATTGGACATGCAAACTTTATATGCCCCAGTACAGAGGAACACCAGGGCCAAAAAAATGGGAATGGGTGGATAGGGAAGTGGGGGGGAGGGTATGGGGGACTTTTGGGATAGCATTGGAAATGTAATTGAGGAAAAGATGTAATAAAATATATATATATGTATATGCATATGTATATACATATATATATATATAACAAAAAGAAAAAAAACAAAAAAAGAGGTAGTTCACGACAAATCTATGATAAGCTCAAAATATAGTATATGAAAGTCAATTTAATCTACCAAACATAACCTGGCAGCACAGTACAGATGACAGTGTTAGCTTGATCTCATGACTGGCTAGAGTTCATATTCTGATTTCCCTGGCCTGAGTTAGAAGATAAATACTCTTATCGTCTTATCTAGCTGGATTAGATGTGGGAAAAGTTCAACACCCAAAAGCACAAGTAAGGTTTCTTCTGAATAAATATCACTTTTACACAATTGTATAGTTGAAAAAAAATGTTAGGTAGAGTCATCAATAGTCAGTGATCCTATGTGCAGGTATGTATAGTTGTATATATACATGTATATACACACATAAAATGAACACAAATACATGAATATACACATTCACACAACTGTATATTGTTCTAAATAGAAATTATAATGATATATAGCAATCATATTATAATACAGCTTTATAAAACCTGAAAAAATCAACAAAGCTAACCATTTGCTGATTAGACATTTTAGATTATTAATTATGTATTAAATGCTGGCTCCTAACTCGGTGCAGAGGTTATAATTCCTGCCCTAGAGAGCCATCGGTTTCAAGGAGTAAACACATAGCTTTTGCAAGTGGCAGATTCTTGTCATGTCACCACATGAGAAAACATGGTATAAAATGAATCTGCACTGAGGGCATCCAAAGTCTAACAGCAGAGGCAAATCTGAACGGCTAAGAGCTTCAGCAAAGATTGGAGAGTGTCCTAGAGATGAAAAGAAGAGTTTCTGATCAGTTTAAACGTGATGTGCCCAGATCCCACTGGAAAATCTGAAAGCTGTCTCCCCACAGTAGAGGACAGGGTAATGAGGCAGGAGTGGTAAATTCGTGGACTGGAGAATTAGGTAGAAATGGACCGTTTAAGGCAGGTTAAATGAATGCTTGGATCTCATCCAGAAAGTACATAAGAGGCAAGGAGGGAAGGGTTCTTAAATTGGACTGTTGTATTATCACAGTGGGACTGGAGAATCTCTCTCTGAACAGAGTAGAAAAGATTGAGTGTGGAATTAGAAAGATTTTTATGGTGCTATTGTTATTTATTATATGTGTATATAAAATCAATATATACAATACTATATATAACATATATAATTAGTATATATATATATATATATATACACATACACACATATACTGATATAGAGGGGAGAAAAGGGAAGAGAATAAATGTATTGCCTATATTCTATCACTAATATTTGTTGTAACTGGATGAGTGACTGCATGTAAAATATGAGGGAGAAGAAAGGTGATTCTGGATGGATGATGGTATAACATAGTTCTTGGAGATTCTTGTGTAATATATTGGATATATGGGGTTGACATTTATGTGACATAGTAAAATCACTGGGTACTAATGATTGACTAAATATTTAGACAGAAGGTGACCAAGAGCCATATATCTCAACTACAAGAATGAAGATTTTAAAAGTTCTACTACTAAGGTTGTATTCTGTCTAGATCAACTTAAACAGATTTCAAAATTCCCTGGATGGCCCCAATGGACACACAAGACAGAGTGTGACGATTTAGTGGCATAGAGCTATTCATTTCAACCATTTTTGTATAATGCAGTAACTTAAAGTGCTTTAAATTTTTCCAAGGCTCAGAAAATATCCTGTATGAATTAAACTGAAGTACATGAATATTTTGCAACAGTTCTATTGAGAAGTAATCAGCACCATACAAGATTTATCATTTTAAGATGTTTTTTGGTTGTGTAGGTGGTTATGTGATGATACGTTTACAGGACTATAGGTATATATCAGAGCAAGACAGTTGTGTCAGATTCCCTAGAGCTTGACTTACAGATGGTTGTGAGTCACCAACCTTAGGTACTAGGAAAGGAACTCAAGAGTGCTACTGGCTCTTAACCACTGAGCAGTCTTTCCAGCTGAGAGTCTGCCTTTTAAAATTAGAAGTTACAGTACATGACATCATCATATTCCTGGCATCTCTCTCTTAGCACAGTGTTTACAAGGTTCACCTGCTTGTAGTACTGGTACCAGACTCCTTCCACAGCCTTCATAATTTTCCATTGCAAGGTTTTGGCTCATTCATAGGTGGATAGAGATTTGGGTTGTTCTTCATTTTCACAAAGGTGAATAATGTTACTAAGAACTTGTGTGACTATGCTTTGTCATGGGACTTTCTTTTTCAGTTATCTTGTGTAATACCAGGTATTAGAATTGCTGAATCATTTCGAAACTCTGTCTTCACCTCTTCTGGAGGAACTGATGAAGTATGTTCACCATTCTACGTTCCTATCACAGCGCATCCAGGTTTTAGTTTTCCCTCTGGCTCAGCATCTTTTCCTTTAACTCTACCGGTCCCACCTGATTGGAAGTAACATTTTAATGGCCTTCTGATCTGCATCTCCCTAATGTCCAATGTTATTTAGTGTGCTTTCATGAACTCTCGGGTCATTCGTATATCCACTTTGTAGAAATATCTGTTCAAAATTTTGTCCACTTTTAATTTAACCTTTTAACTTTAATTTTTAATAATGTGATTTTTTCCCTGTTATTGTGGAGTAGCTTGTTGGAATCTACTAGGTGTACTTGTATTTATTTAGTGATATCAAATGTTTTTATGTTCCTGCTGATATGTAATGTACATTTCTTTCCTATGCCTTTTTTGTATTATAGCTAGTTGGCTTGGTATTGAAACAGTCTATTTTCACTTGGGATGGAATGTAGACACCATGTGACTGAACAACATTTTAAAATCCATTGTCTCCAGTTGGGAGACAGAGCCCAAACAGGACATCTCTTGTCTCCTAACAAAGCTTCCAGTATTTGGATTTGTGTTATAACTAATTGAGTTGTTGGCCAAACAGATCTCATGGGAATCCCTAAACAAGCTAAGCTGTTGACAAAGCAATAGGTAGCAAGGCACCACTGCTGCAGAAAACACCTATACAAAGAAGTCAGGCTGGTGCCTACATAGAGCTTCCATGCTAGCTCTAGTTTCTTTGGTATGGAAGGATTCTGAGTGCTATAAAAACAGAAACATAAACACCAAGCCAGCCACAAAACCTTTGCTCTACAGTGGTGACCAGCCTGTGAGATATGCTTCAGGAAAGGTGACATAAAGCTTATTGAAGTAACCAACCAATACTGATCTGACTTAAGGCCTGCTCCACGAAGTGAAGCTTATACCAAACATTACATGGGTGACCAAGAACGGGACAAGAGAGCCTGTGGGTATGGGGGAAAACAAAAGACTTTTCTTATAGAGATAGTTTTTCAAATATGACTTTCTCTGATGACTCTAGCTTGTGCCAAGTTGAGATAAAAATAATCTGGACATTACCTAGACTCCTGTATGTAATCCCAAATGAACCTGTTGGTTCTCCAAATTGGACTTTGGTAGAATTTTTACTTTGCCCTGTCATTAATTTCCTAGCTCAGAAAAGCAGAAATTTATTCAGGTCTCCTCAGAAAATGTCTCCTAACATTATTTTGAGGTGTTTGTTTGTTTTTATAGTTTCTTAATGATTGCTTTGAGAATAAAAGTAAATATCTTAACTGCAAGATATTATCCATATAACTATTAACTTATTTTAAGCAGTATATATTATACTTTTGCTTCTATAGCCTGAATCCCTTTTCCTTCCTACCTTTATAATATTATAATATAGTTACACCTTTATTTATTATAAACCCACCACAATGCTTTATGAATATGATTTTATTAAATTGATTCATTTATAATTTTGTCATTGAAAAATCAAAAGTCTATATTTATAGAGCATGATATGTAATGCTGTGCCTTATACATATATTACAGACTAGTTAACATATTCATCAGTTCATCAACAGTTTTGGTGAGAATGTTAAAATCTGCTCTTCTAGTCATTTTGAAATAAATGATTCATTACAGTTAATTTTGGTAAATACACCACTTTGTAACACAGAGCCCTTGCTCTTGTCTTAGACTTTGTACCTTTGGATCACATTATTTCCTCTCCCCTTCTGCTGGTTTAATTGTTGTCCCCCAAAAGTTAATGTTCTGGAAACTTGGTCCTCAGTGAGCAGTGTTGATATGGATGAACTTTAAGGTGGTTGGGCCTTGTGGCAGGTGGGTGAGGGATGGGGCATCCCACTAAGAAGGAACTGAGGCTGGGATTTCAGAGCAGGCTGGTTCCCAAAACAGTGAACAGAGGCAAGTTTGGATACCTGGGATCCCACTATTATTTATTCACCAGAGAAACTGTATTTTAAAAGATTCCTTAAGGAGCTCAGCAGCTAAGAGCTCCTCCAGAGGACATGAGTTAGATTGCCATCACCCATTTCCCTGCTCACAACCATTTAGAGTATCTAACACCTGTTTTCTGGCATATGCCAGCACCAGGTACCCTTCTGAGGCATTGCCATGCATGCCCACAAAATACCCATATGCATAAAATTTTACAAAATTAGTTTTATAAAAGAAAAAAAAATAAGGAAATGAAGGGCCAGCAAGATGTCTCAGTGGATCAAGAATTTTGCTGTGTCATTATGGAGCCTTTGATGCTCAGAACCCAAATAAAGGTGAAAAGAAAAAAATAATTCCACAGAGTAGTCTTCTGTATTCTAAAAAATAAAGGAGCTGAAGAGATAGCTCAGCAGTTTAGAGCAATGGCCTGACCTACACACACACACACACACACACACACACACACACTAACAATTGTAACTTTAATTTTTTCAAATCCTCTTTTTACTGATGGTTCTTAAACACTTTAATCTTTCTTGCCTACCATCCACCAGAGGTAGGGGAAAAGAAGTGAAGATCAGCGAAGATGTGAGGTCCACAAGCGTTGAACAGCTATCTGTACCAGCAAGCCAAGCTCTGTCCCCATCACTCCATGGAGTCCTATATATACCCTCCAAACATCACCATGAGCCTTGCCTCAACATTTACATCCAATCAACCAGAGTCCTTGGAAGGGGAACCAAACTACAGAAGTTTTTTGGTGTGTTTCTCTCTATGGATCCCCAACAAATGCAGCTCAACTACACAATGTAAGGCGGACCAATACATGAGCATTGTTAGCAAAGAATCTTTCACCACCTGTCCTTTCATGTCCTCTCTCCTGTGTCTGCTTCAATGAAACATTTCCATCAGGAGAGTGCCTTAGCTTTCACACCTGTGTCCACATTACAGAAATGTTCCTTCATGTGTTTGCCACCGCAAAACACCATCCAACACAACTGACTTTCCAAAGAATCCTTAAGTTTCCACTTCAGACAATATCTAAATTTTTTTAAAAGAAAGACATATAGATCTAAACAGAGGACATCATAAAACATATGGAAAAATGTCCCATGATCATGATTTAGAATAATTACTATTATTAAACATACTTCTTGGAACAATTTACATATCCAATGAAATTTCTATCAAAACTCCAAATTGAATGATTTTACATACATAAAAAATATAATTAAGCAGTATAGAAGTGAGCAGCTACTGAATGCTTCAAGGTGATCTGAAGCGCAATGCTGGACACATCACACTACCTTATTTCCAAAGTTTTTATCCTGCTATTGTAATAAAAACCACATCAGACCAGAACAAAACAGACATTTCAAAACTGGGCCAGGAGAGTCCCTTGGGTTTTGACAGATTTGCTGAGAAGATACAACAAGGACAGGATACTCTCTTTAATGTCTGAAGTGGGAATTTAGCCCTTTCCCGCAGCTACTGTCTCTATGGCTTTGTCCAACTTGCTTGAGCTGTCTGAGCCTCACTTCCATCATAAGGATAACAGTTGTAATTCAAGACCATCGGAAGGTGACTTGAGTTGCTGTCCAGGTTCTGCAGCAAAGACTCTTTATTCTGCCCCTTATGTTGTTGGAAAATGGACTGTAGCTTATTAATGGCTATTTATCATATATAAATTACAGCATGTAATCACTCCATTCTCTTCTAGCTCAAACTTATGGGCCTCTGATATTTTTTAGTTCAACACCTCTTGTCCTATCCTTTGTGGACTGTTGCATATTCAAAAATGTCTTGGGTTAAACCACTCAGTATATGATAATTTTGATAAGAAAGGGCATTGAAAATTTCAAGCAACCCAATTGTGGGAGCTGGTCTGTCCTTAACTCTTTTGCTTCTGGGACCCCTTTCCTCCTACTGGCTTGCACCATCTAGCCTTGATGTGGTGGTATGTGCCTGGTCTTCTGGTAACTAGTTATGCAGTGTTTGGTTGGTATCCTGAAAGGCCTGCTCTTATCTGATGCAGGTAGTGTCAGAGTGGATCTGGGGAAGAAGGATGGGGGTGGGGGGAGATAGGGAAAGGTGAACTCTGGTTGGATGTAATGTATGAGAGATGCATAAAGAAAATATGTATAAAAATTTTTCAAGCAAACAACCTACAAGTGCACTTCAGAAGACATCTCGCCCTAACTGGAGAGGCCCTTCAAATGGATGGGCTTATTTCCATGTTGTACAAGAGAATGCTCGCTAAGGATTAAATCTTTTTGAAACAGACTTTGAGAAGAGGCCTACCTGGCATAGTGCCCGATGTTAAAGAACGAAACCATGTCTTCGGGAACTGATTGTTCGCTCTTCCAATCTTCCCAAATGCTTAGAACTTCTACCGTAGGGTGAACGGGGAGGCTGCAAGACTAAGCTTCCAAAGCAAGAAAGGTAAAACTTTATCCATAGCACGCGCACGGGAGATGTAAGCAAGCAGGATCAAGTAGGGTACAGGTGGACGGCAAAACAGAGTTTGAGGAAACCGGACCGGATGCTCAGCTCCAGGAGTCAGGGAAGTGGACAAGGCACAGGCAGAGACAGTCATTGTGAGCTAGCCCAAACAGGAAGAACAGGACCGGGAGAATCTGCCTCCCCAGAGGTAGAGTTCTTTTGCCCACAAGGATAACACAGAGTCCTTTTGGTGGCTACTGTTTTGTTTTAGTGTTTCACATTCTTTAGTAACGTTTGGGTAGAGTAGACAGTGTGTGATGTAACCCGTTACCCCATTTCATACAGGAAGTACAAACACTGGCTCAGTTTCCACTTCCAGGCTAATACTTTACATGTTCAGGGAAAATAAAGTAGAAAGTTGCTACTGCTGTTGAGCACGTATCTTGCCAGTTAGCAAGATAGCCTTGTACCCGTGACGCAGCCAGTTGGCTTCAAACCTACAATTGTCCTGTTGCAGCTTCTCAGCCCTTGGATTGCCTAAGAGGATAGTGAATGTCTCTCAGTCAATTTTACCTAAAGCTGTTCCATATAACAATTTATTGAGGTACGTGCCTGCCAGCTAGCCTGGATTAATGTTGGACTCACTGTCCTCTGGTCTTCGCCCCTTCCATGTGAACATTCAGGTATGTGAGCACATACTCAACTATCGGATGAAATGAAATGACAAGGAAATAACACTGAGAAACAACATCTCATCCCATGAACTTCTACTGAGGTCTACCTCCCATACAACCTTTCCCACAGTGTTCCATGTGCTTCCCCATTTTGATTGCAAAAGGACACCTAGTATGATTCTCTCTCCTTTTCTTGTCTGTTCCTGTCACATGGCCCATAACATGGGTTTATTTTTTACATTAGAGATGGTCAGTCTGTTTTCTTTGGCGGCTGTTCTTATTCTACTCTGCTTTCTTGCGTGAAGTGTTCAAGGCATGCTTGAATCCCCTATCTACATTGGCAGCTATATGGAAGGCTGTTTTGCTCATGTATACTATTTGGCAAGAGAGAGTAGCTGGCCTGCCATCAGATGGTCCCTTGTTTTCGTGTCTACTATGACTTTGGCTGCTGCTATCGATCAGTTGGGGATTTGCCGGCAGCCAGGTAGTGCCACTGCCCTGGAGATCTCCCCTAGCAACCTGCAAATGATACTGACACCATGAAAGATTTCTTCACAGACAGACGTTTTCAATTAACCAAATTACTCTAACAGGGTGTAGCTCAGGAAGATTTAAGGCAGCCCTGGTTGCTATGCCAGCCAAGGATCCTGCTCTGCCAATTGAAAGGCAAGCACATCCGTCCCTGCCAGCTTGCAGGGAGATGGTTCTTGCAGTGATAGCAGATCTACCATGCAGGTTTGATTTAAGGCACTCTATTACCATGCCTTTGTAATTATCATTAGGTAATGATGAGTCCCTGGGAAAGTGGGGATCTTAAATTTGAGGCTCCATGAGCCTAATCAAAATGTACTGTGGTGAAATGAATTTTCTTGGTAACTTCCTTTTAACTAATTAGTCTTCACTTGCAAAAGAATGAAAATAACCTTTTGCCGATCATTTTGATTCAATTTCACTTTCCCCTGTTAAAAAAAATATTGTATCACAAGGCTGTGGCAAACGGTCCTCAAGACCCCTTCCAGGAAACTTCACATCTAAGTTTATTGGCATAAATCCTGTATTTCATAGAAAGCTCTGGGAAGATTTTTGAGAGTATGTTTTCTTACTTTAGGATGGGTCGCACACACAATGATCCTAAAAGTCGAGCATATGCTGCTATTTTTTATTCAATTACTTAACATAATCAATATTTAGACTGGAGTGTGCGTGTGTGTTTCAGAGGTATCATTCCTCAGGCACCAGCCGCCCTTTAATTTTTAGATAAGGAAGCTCAATGGGACCTGACATTAGTCTCTTTGGCAATGGCTGGCTGGCCATTGAGCCCTAGGTATGAGTCTTTAGCCTGACTCTCCACCTCCGTAGCACTGAAATTACATGTATGTGTCATCATGCCCAGGATTTCAAACCTGGGTTCTGGACGTTGTATTCAGGCCTTGCTTTTGTGGCAAGTACATTACTGAATATTGGGTTCTCACACCTACCACCTTTCCAACATTTACTCTACCCTAATCCTGTCCAACCACCCAACACTAGGTAGGAGAGGAAGAAGGTTAGAAGGGGAAGGGGGCATAGACCTCTTTAGACTGTTTCCTGCTGATTAGGGGAAGCAGGTTCTTTGGGGCGAGTCCAATCTCCATCCTCAGAATATCTCCCACCAGCAACGCAGTAACACAGCAAAGGCAACAGCAGAAGCAGCTACTACCACAGACCCTCTCAGGGTTCTTGCATTTATAACCTCAGGAGCCTCCAGAATCCCAAACATAAACTATCTACAGCTGGCAAAAATCATGCTCCTACCGGATAGCAGGAGACAATCTTGGTTAGCAGGTGTGGACAATCTGACGCAGCCCCATATCCCAGACCTGGGATTAAAACAAAAACATAAGTCACACAACTGGATTTTAAGAGAAACCAAAATTCTCGTCTCAGTGGAGAGCATTTTGCTAAATTATCTAACTTTGTACTCCATTCTGTCTTGTGTATGACTAGAGAGCACAGAAGGAAGTAATTTGAGCTTGATGCCATATCTCCACCCAAAGCTGAATCCTTCTTGCTTGTGAATAGATATGTCCATCCACAGACTGCTTCATCCCTCTGGGCACAAAGCTCTCCTACGAAGTAGTGACACTGAATTAGACTACACTCACTGTTTAAGACATCTGTCATTCCAATGGCACAACTCTCTTGTTGATGGATTAACCAACACCATGCAAACTGTACTTAGTTTATAATACAATCACACAGTTATCTAAAACTTGCTGTCAATATTTAGAAACTTTCAATCCCAGGACTTTACCCCTGGTATTATTAGAAATAATGGAAAATTTGGAAACTGGAAGTGAAAAGATGAAACATGCATGTCTTTCTCATGTTTATAGGCACAAGGTTAGGTGTGATATGATCTGGCTCTTTTTGGCTTGGGTACCATGATAACTGTAGAGATTCTTGTGTCTAAATGCTCACTTAACATTTAGATATTCATAATGTGTTTTACTATGCAGTATATTGAAAGTTGACTTCTCAGTTAGCTAGCAAGACAATGCAGGTATGCAACCATTATTTTGTGAGCCTGAATGTCTAAATATTCCCAGTTCCTAATGTTGAACAGCTGGCCCTACAACCGATCACTGAGTAAATTGTATATCACTTTTAAAAATATAAAAATATAAGTTTATAAAAAACCACTAACAAGGGTAAAAGATATACACTTAATAGATTCAGTCAAAATGGAATGAATAAAACATTGTGCCTACTGTAGTAACCTGAAACTTATCCATGGGTAACTATTGTTAATTTATTTTAAATTGGCAATTTTCAAAAATTATATTTTATATAGCTAAGTATATGATATCACAACTTACTATATTTTTACACTAAGTGTTTGCATGGTGCTTTTCTTTTAAAATTATATGACTGGAAAATGAGAATGTAGGAAAGTTGTGTCACGGCTTAGAGGGTAAATACTTGACTATGGCAACGAATAGTACTGTCTGTCTCCTATGAATTCCATATGCTTTCCTTGGTTTATCGATTTGCCTATGCGGTACATCTTTGTTCATGTTGGTGCTGTGATTAAAGGCATTGTTATTGTACTCACAGCTGCAACTAGGTTGGGAACCTTTTGATGGCAATGACCATGTAACTTATATTTCATTAGGCCAAGTGTCTAATGGAGTTTTCTCTACTGAGAAAGTGCCAGTTAATATTTGCTGGAGTCATATGGACAGGACAGCTGACACATTGCACCCTGAAAGCTCCCAAGAAGATCTCCAAGTATAAATGTGTTTCCAGTACTTCAGATGATACACTTTGTTGGGCTGCTAAGCTGGCTTTGCAGATCAAGGCACTTGCTGGGCCAGTCTGGTGCCATGAGTTACAACCTCAGAGTACCCACATATAGGTGAAAAAAGAGAAGAGTCCACAAATTCTTGCTCAGACTTCTAAATGCTTGCCTGGCATATAATTAGCAAAGAAAATACATTCTCTCTCTCTCTCTCTCTCTCTCTCTCTCTCTCTCTCTCTCTGTGCGCGCACATGCACATGTGTGTCTGCCTGCTACCACATGCATGTGGAGGAGAGAAGACAATTTCAGGATCAATTTTTCCTTCTACTATGTGAGTCCCAAAGATGTAGCTAAGCTTGGTAGACTTGGCAGTAATAGCTTCTTCCCACAGATCCTTTTGCCAGCCCATAAATAATTTTTAAATATACATTTTGTTCTTTAGCCATTTTCACAGATTTTAATCTCAGATCTTAGGTAGGTATACTGATAAGTACCCTAACTTAACTAAAATAACAGATGTATTAAATAAATTAAATTAATTAAATAAATTAAAGCATAAGACAGATGTCTTTGAGCTCACTCGGAAAAGGTAGAATTTGATTAATAGTAATGTCCATGTATTCTGAATTATATCTCAAACATTTATTATAAATTCTTCCTTTTTTTGAGACAGGGTTTCTCTGTGTAGCCCTGGCTGTCCTGGAACTCACTCTGTAGATCAGGCTGGCCTCAAATTCAGAAATCAACCTCCCTCTACCTCCCAAGTGCTGGGATTAAAGGCGTGTGCCACCACTGCTTGGCTATAAATTATTCTTAAATTTATATCTTCAATCAAGTTCAAAGAATTTGGAGTCTTTGTTCAGAAGGAAACTACTCTAGCCCTCTTAAAGCATAGTAAATAAATGTACAGAGCCTAAGAGCCCCCCCCCCAGGAAATCTACATAAATCCAGGTGCCTTTATTAATATTTAACATTCAAGATATGGAAGCAATTTCTCTCATTAAAATTCCTTGGTGTAAAAGTGATGGTTCAGTGTTTCATAAATGTTTAATGAGTTGTTATTTCTTACAACTTAGAAGTGGACAATCGTAACATTGTAATACATGTCTGCTATGCAGAGAAATGGACTACAGTGGTGCCTATCATTGAGAATCGACCTTGGAAAAACTCAGGGCAATCGAATGCCTAAATGTTAGAGAGGAAACAAAGATGTTAAGCGGGATTCTTTTGGGTATAGACTTAAAAGCATCTAATGGAAGGACCTCTTCGTTCTTAATTTCTCTAGGTATTGTTTCTAGTGATGGTGACACCAGGTGTATAATGAACTTGGCAGAGACCACTTCTCCTTCGCTGCCTTTCTTGTTCAAGCTCAATATGAGCATTACAGTGCAGACATTAAACTGACTTTTCCATCTGAAAAACAGTGAGTCTTAGGTGCTTAAGCACTTGGAGAGAGTGACAAAACTAAGCTTCCTCGAACACCCCGAGTTCTAACATCTTTGCTCTTTCCTTATGCAACGCTGACTTGTGTGCTAAGGAAAAGCTTTTACTTTTGCTCTCTATAATTTAGGTAGCTCTTTGCATACTGGCTCTGGCTCTGTGTCACATAGGAGCTTCCAATAACTGCCAGTCACATGGTGACAATTATGCTTGATTAAGCAGATCCAGTAAGTACTTGATCGACTTTTTCCCATAAATGCTGACATTCTGAAGCCAAAGGGAAAAGAACACTTGCCATTATCCTGTGCACTCTCCCGTCTCCCCTTGTCCCTCTTGATAATACCGGGCTCTGGATTTCCTAAGATCAGCCTCCCAAGATACTTAGAGTCAGCCAGATCCCAAAGTTATTTTAATCAAATATGTCCTGAGGTAATTTGAATTTCTTGAGGTCTGTGACTCTTATAAACAGAAGGGGGATGATATGTGAGATTGGAAGGGGCCTTCGACAATGTATTACTTTTGCTTTTGGTCATTTTAACCTTGATAACTGACTTTGAAGTTTTCACAGTATCCCAGAACCCTCTAGAGTTTCATGCAAAGTAAGTGTCTACATTTAAAAATGATTGTGAATACTTACAATGTGAGAACATAAATCTTGGCTATTGGTTAGAACCTTGTTTAATCAACCACTGAAAAAGGAAGCTTAGCATTTTCTTAGAGGTAACCCAAGGCTTATATGTGCTGGGATTATTCACCAAGCTTGGTACTCCTGGGGGCCTTGTCTTCTTTCCTTATGCTCTCATACTCTCTAACCTGGAGAACTAGTATAACACACATAACTTAAGAAGTTAGTTTCGTTTTGTATTGTGCTGTGGACTGGATCCATGCCATGCATGAAGGACATTCCTCAGAAAAATGACCCAGGGCTTCTTGTTCTTTCCTCTATAGGCTCCGAAGTCCTTGTCTAGCCATCTAGGTCAAGCGGCAAAAGGAGACCCTGAAGGAGTAAGGAGAACAGTAGGAGCTGAGGAGAGGATCCTCACCAGAGATTTTATGGTCCAGTCACTGTCTTTGGCCAGAACTTTTCACGTGGACTCAAATGGATGGAAGATAGCTGAGGTATGCCCTGGAGCCTAATAACCACACTTGGATAAACACAGATCATTTTCTCTGCCTCATAACTTACATGACGGAGGCTTTCTAGAACAGGAAAAGCAAAGCCAAGCAAGCATGAAAAACTTTGATCATAACAATTTTAATGGGTACCAGAGACTGCCTTTATAGTTAATATAAGCCTGCCTAAGGAATATATGAACCTAACCTGTTGGGCATGCTATTTGTGTTACCCCCTGGTACAGGATGCTTCTTGGAAAAAAACCCTCAAATTGATATTCTTGCTAAAGAATGTTTGAAACCACAAATGTAATTTAGGTCTTGTAACTTGTTTTTATTGAGTCAGGACTGAGTTCTTACAAGGGCTGACATTTGGCTTACATCTCTGCTATTCTATCATAAAATGCTTAACAATTATGAAGCCAGATGCACCACATTTTCTTTTGCACTATACCCTGAGCCTGACCATTCTGAGTAGCTCTTATTATGTAACCTCCCTGTGATTGGCATGTTTCATCAATGGTTTAAACTGTGCTTCAGTAATAAATGGAGGAGGAAATATTCAGATGCATACCGCGTGAATCCACTATTCACAGTTTACTAGAGAAATTTTGTATGTAGACATGTATGCACAAAGCACGTGTGTATGTGTCCACGTGGAAATGCGTATTTTCGGGGCAAACTTTATTAAAGGAGCAATTTGTTTTAATTGATATTCACTGGGCTTCATTCCATTGTTTATTGTTAGCTACTCATGTGTAGAGTTGGTTGATATCAGAAGCACAAACATTTGTTTCAGATAAATGGTGTTTCAGTTGGATACATTTTAATTAAGCAACCTTTATTGTACAAGTAGCTGCTTTTGAAACTATGGGGGAAAAAACTACTTTAATTCTCTAGTTCTGTTATCCAGAACTGGAAGCTGTTCAAGATTATCTCCTGTGACCTTGAATGAGATTTTGTCTGTGAGTGTCCAAAATATTTGCATGTAAAAATAAGGAGGAAGAAACGTGTCCAATGTAATATATTAGGCTTTTTTCCCTACTGCAAATGCCTGTGTGTGGAATTGTGTGTGCACATGCGCACACACACATACACATGCTGGAGGTCCATGCCTGGTGACTTTTTCTCTGTTGCTGGTTTGTGAGCTTCCTGGATTCACCCATCTTCAGCCTCCATGCCAAGAGTTACAAATGTGGGCAATGCTGCACTTACATTATGGATATTTGAATCCAGAGCTTCACGCTGGCTCTGTCATCTCCCAAGCCCCTTCCTCCATTTCTTATAATCACAATTCTACTGGCATTTAGGGACCCACACAAACCTGCATACTATTCCTTCCCCAAGAGCCTTAATTACATTTACAAAGACCCTTTACTCAATTCAACTAGCAGGCACAGGATTCTCTGATTTAGAGTTTGCTGTGTTTGGAGCACTATTTTAGCCCACTACATTTGCTCCATCCACACTTCATTATTGATCAAGCAGTGAGATACTAAATGGTATAGAATAGTATATTTTCTCTCATGGTCACAGGAATAATTTGTGCTGGAGAATTATACAATGAACACCACCATGAAAGAAATGCTGCTTAAGAGATGGCTCAGTGGTTAAGAGCACTGTCTGCTCTCCCGAAGGTCCTGAGTTCAAGTCCCAGCAACCACATGGTGGCTCACAATCATCCGTACTTAGATCTGATGCCATCTTCTGGAGTGTCTGAAGACAGCTACAGTGTACTTACATATAATAAATAAATAAATTTTTAAAAAAGAGAGAGAGAAATGCTGCTTAAGTAGTCGGCTTTGGCATCTGCTAGGAGTCAGACTTCCCTTTATGACACTCACCTGCACACATGCTAATTGTCTAGCCCAAAGCAAGGTCAATATGCTGTTGACTGTTACCATGTCAAGAATTTAATGTTGGTGTCCCTTTGACACTGCCTTTACAATACTATTGACTTCTTATTCATTTGGGGCATGATCACCTCATGGACTCATGTTGATGCATTTCATCTCTAAGTATACCAAGAGGAGGGAATAATGATCAATTGGGCTATGATAAACTCCATAACAATTAAAGACAAAAGGTTCTAGAATGATTTCAGAAACATTTTGGAACATCATTCCTAATAAATAGAAAGAATCTGTTACGGTGTTCCCTAGTAAGGACGGCTAAACTACCAGGAACCTCACTGCTGATCAGGAAGAATCTCCTGGCTTATTTGATTTTATCTTTGATGGCTTAGTAATATTATTCTAACCATGAAAGGAACAGCTTTTACCTACAGTGTAGTTTTATCTCCCACTATGTGATAGACATTAAATACAACATCCTTTCTAGTACAGCTCATTCCCTACTATGTGACAGGTATTATGTATAGCATCCTCTCTAATACAGTGTATCTCCTACAGTGTGATAGATATGATGTACAACAGCCTTTCTAATATAGTTTCTATCTTTCCCCTTAGGCTTATAATTTTCTATGGAATTTGCAAATTCCTCAAAACAGCAAAAATCTCTGCATAACAATTTAAAACAACCAAAGTCACACAAAGGACAGTTCAGTTGGGAGAGGGTAGGATACAGAAAAACAAGAATACTCAAAATTGCACAAATGTCCTCTAGCTCTTCCCATGTTCTGAGGGCTAATGTACTGTAGCAATTCATCAGTCATTGTAATAGTCTTTTAACTTCTGTCAGAAAGCCTACTAAATGCTAACATCTTAAATGCTTAATATTTGAAAATGTATTTCCATTAACCATGAAAATTATCTGGCCATCCATATTTTGAAATAAATTCCTTCAAGACTTAGAGTCCTAGGGTTTTGTATGTGAGAGACCAGTGTTAGGGGGTGGTATTGTATATAAAATGTAAATTTGAATTAGAGAATTTTAGATAAGAGTTGCTAATATAATCCTAAATTTGTATCTGATATCAGTTTTATATAAACTCCAAAAAGCTATTAATGTCAGACATTTCTGATTCATTAGTTATTAGCTGAATTATGCTCTTGTATCATTCTGTTTTAGTGCATAGTTAATGGGTGAATATTAATGTTGGTAGATGTCTTTTGCCCTAATAGAAATGACCCTATATTTCATATAAAGGGGTCATGGGTGTGGTTATTGCTAAGAGGGAGTTTCTGGTAGCTAGATTGGCCTGAACTGTATTGTGATACTATCTTATTATTATTGTGCTAGTGGGAACAATTTCTATAAGTCTTAGTTTCTTGGAAAAATAATTATATACGTGGGGTCATGAAACAGATAAGATGTTGAAAGTTTGCAGGCCCTATGTATTGCTGGTATGAGTGGAAAAGTGTTATCTCTCTCCTTTCTGTTCCTGGAACTACTTGACTGTCACCAGGAGCCAAGGCTGAGAGTAGGATAGAAGTAAATGACCTGAGACCATTAAAATGTAGTCATTGTCGAGGTATAGAGCAGTGCTCACTGGATTCATGAGTGTCCCAAGTAACTAGCAGTCAAGAGGAATAAAAGATGAATGTACTATCCTAACTCTCTACAGGAAGCAGATGACACAATTATATAAAGATAATTTATAGGGGTCCTATTTATAAAGAAATTAATTACAGAGGTGTGAGCACAGTAGAGAGGAGAATAACCAAAAATGTCTAGGAGAAAGTAAGTGTATAGCCTTAATAGATGAGAAAAGGAGACATTGTTAGAATCTAAAAGAATCATGTGTAAAGTTACCTGGCTAGGAGGACTGACATGTGACTTTTTATTAAGGGGAACTGCTAGCACACAGTTATTTTATGGGTAGAACAAATTTTTTTTTTTTTTTTTTTTTTTTGGTTTTTCGAGACAGGGTTTCTCTGTGTAGCCCCGGCTGTCCTGGAACTCACTTTGTAGACCAGGCTGGCCTCGAACTCAGAAATCCAACTGCCTCTGCCTCCCGAGTGCTGGGATTAAAGGCGTGCGCCACCATGCCCAGCAGGTAGAACAAATTTTATGGGATTCATATTTTCTGCTATCCCACCAATCTCCTGATGGAGCTTGCCCATTCACTGAACTCATGTGGTACCTCCTATGTACAAATCCAAGATGGAGGCCACCGAGATGAGCTCGATGTGGCTAACAGAGAATCTTCACATGGTGGTGTCCATGTCAGGAAATCTGGGCCACACCCACATTGCAGACATTTGATATTCTAGAACATATTTCATTAGGTTCTCTGGCATTGTGTTTCACAAAAATCTCTCCTGAGATTAAGAGTCCTGCATGAAGTGAATGGGAAGGAGATACAGGAGTCAGAAGCATCTGATGTGGCACAAATGTCATTTCCTCTGTTATGGCACCAGCTACTATTTGAGTGATTTTCTCTTAGACTTTTGTTTTAAAATGTCTTAACAACATTTTAAGCAGCATTGCCTCTTCCTGGGTCTACTTAATGAACTGCCTTTATCTCTAGTTAATCACACATTTTAAAAATACATAGAGAAACATAATCCAGACAGTTCACTATCATTCTGCTATGAGTGGGGATTTGGGGGGAAGGGGGTGGCATAATAGTGTGATTGAAATGCCTGTGGTTTATATCTCTAAAGCATCCCTATGACTTCACTTTGGTGTGTGGTTTGTCTTCTAATTATAGTCTCTAGTAAAATACTTAAGCATTACTTCCTGAATCTTGGATTCTAACGCACAATAAAAATTCAAAGGGGCCTATGTTTGTTTCTGTAAAGAGAGGCAGATCCCCCCCCCCCCCAGGGCATTTTCAGTGAATGCTTCGGGAAGAAATGAGTAAAGGGTTGAAGAACAGTTGCAGAAAACAAAGTTACTACTGTGCATGAGTCCGTGTAGCCTTCGGGTACGAGCTCTTATGCATCTCCTTTTGTTGAGTTCTCTATATTTTTATGAATATGCATATCGGGGAAAAGCCTTCCATCTGCTTTCTTTTAGCTGATTCTATCACATTTTGACTTGTGCACCATTATTGAGCTTCAGAGAAAGATGATCCTTTTACATTACATATGGATATAAGAGAGCGAACGACTTGATGAATTGCAAACAAGTATAACTTATACGGACAAAGTATGCCAGAAGTGGTTTTCACCCCATCTTCCTCTGCAAATGCTGCGCAGGGTTCCTGCCCATTTTATTGGCCTGGTGCCCAAGAACTTAAAAGAGAAAATGGTCCTTAGCCATGTGCATCACTATTCCATTCCTGCCCTATGAAGAAACAGTGTTCTGCTCTTGGACATACATGGGATCCCAGAAGGTCAAAGATATCACAGAATCTGCTAAACCTAACTTTCATTCCTTTATAGTTTTTACATTTGTAAAATATAACACAGAACAAAACTAAGTGTTGGAAATGGACACATGAGAAGTTTTCATGATGCGGATGTGGAAGTGGGGTAATGGAAAGCACATATACATTCTTTGTAACATGTTAGCATTTTGATGGCCCATGGAATCTTATGCCCAAATGTGCATAGGCACCATATATATGCAAATACTCATATTAACAGTGCCTTCTTAAGGGATTCTCTGTTGCCCGTTGCTCAATCAATTGAGGCTCTGTCATTTGTGAGAAACCAAGGCCCATGACACTAACAATCCCAATTTTAATTTTTCATTCATTAAAACAAATAATAATGTATATATTTAATAATTCATCCTTAAAATTATTCCTTTCATGTCCAAGAGTGTTGAACCAAGGCTGAGTGCAGTATTGTGTCTTTCTGAACTGATCAGGTGCAAACAAAGAAATATTGTGTCAGGTAAAACTTATGAGCCAACTCTCCTTCATTGCTTCTGGCCAGCAAAATTATTCTTTAGATCTCAGGCCATTTAGGTATGAAAAATTTCAAGATACTATGAGTAAATACCTGTATGATTATACAGTGAGTACTGCTTCCATCTGTCGACTAGAGCTTAGTGGGGGGAAATGAAGTTATAAATATAAAAATTGTAGTGGCTTTCATACAAATACTACCTGGATTGTATTGAGTACTTCATATCTACATCCTATCATTTATACCATTTTTAGATGAAAAAGGATCACCTTTTTGTGATAAATGCTGGAATATTGTCACACAGTTCTTGAAAGCAGATGACTCAACTCCATAACCTTTAGTTTATAGGTGTACATACACAAAGAGTGTGCAGAGGAATTCAGCAGTTACATGGAGGTCGAACAAAATTAGGGTTAGTTCTATTTGATTTCCCACAGCTCAAACACCTATCAAAGTAAACCTCTATTTAGATTTTATTGACTAATCTCTGAAACTTTTCATATATTTGGTAGGGCCACTCCCTCTATCAAGAGTATTGGAAGCCTCAATGCTACTTAGATAGGAACTCTTTGGGTGGCAGTATAGAGCAGTGCTGTATAAGAGGAGGGACTATCTAAAATGTCATCATATATTGTTCTCAGAACTTAACGCTTACAGCGGAAATTTCTCAACATTAAATGTCATCAATTTTGCCACACTCAGGAAGTTGCAAAACATGTAGCTATAACCTCAGTGAAATGGAACATGACTGAAACCTAATAGTCAGCTACTGAACACTCTTTTTAGTTTTTTCCCGTCTATCTATCTTAGCAATCTGATTAAAAAAAAAGTCACTAAAAACACATTTTAATTAAAGATACTGTTCAGGCTTATACATATCAGTTATAGAATTAATGTAAAACCAGAACCGAAATGGTCTGAATTTTGTATTTATCAAAAACAAACAAAGTAAAAAACCTGAACTTGATCTGATGGGGCAGGCCTGTAATTCTAGTAACTCAGGAGGCTGGGGCAGGCAGATCACAAAGAATAAGGCCATTTTGGATCTTATGTAGACAGACAGACAAGAAGAGACAGAAACAGTGAAAGAAAGACACACACACACACAGAGAGATGGAGACAGAGAGAGACAGAGACAGAGAGAGACAGAGAGAGACAGAGAGTCAGAGAGAGACAGAGAGAGACAGAGGGGCAGGAGTGATACAGTTTTTGCCTTATATATACATGCTGTAGGATTCAACCCCAAGGACTGAATATTGCTTTTATATTAGAACATTTTATTTATTTAGTGGGAATAAAATTTCTCTAACCTTCTCTACTGTCATAGCTAAATTTGCTAATATCAGAAACCTCTGAGGTTTTACAGCTGTATAAAGCTACCTGGGAACTACTAGTTCAAACAGTTAGATTCTGCTGTCTTCCTGATGCACATTCTTTGGTCCAAAAGACCTTTATTGAACCAGTTTAAGTAATGAATGTGATTGGGTAACTTGCCAGGTTTAAACCTACAGAACCAATAAGATTATCCTGTAAATATTAACTTCATGGCTTTCTGACTCTTCTTGTCTGCTCTTAAAGAGCCCAAACTTTCTTCTAGAAAAGGCATCAGGACATAGAGTTCCCTTGGTTCACTGGCTTTGGATAAGGTCTTTCTTGCTTTTCTGCGTTGCTCCAGTCAGTGCTCTGTGTATGGGCAGTGGGTGAGAATATGCTCTCCCTCTGATTTGACCTCTTTGGCACTGATCAGACTGATGCCAAACTCATTCCTGTAGGTGTGTCCTCATCAGCTCCTTCTCCTGGCTCCTTAACACTTCTTCAGTTTTGTATGTTTATTTTGTTTTGTTTTGTTTTTAACTTTTCCCTTTTCTCCCTTTTGTAAGAACTCAGACTTTCTTTGCTTGTATCTCCCCAAAGCCTCTTTAGAATATCCCTAAATCCTCAACTGGCATGAAACTTTCATTTTCAAGGGATAGAAATTGGGAAACAGTTTTACTCATTAGGAATAGACTGGCATTGTTTTGTTATTCTATAGTTACTTTCCAATCTAGAATTTCCTTGCATTGCCATAAAAAAGTTACATTCTTTTAAACAACATGAGAGAGTAGGGGTAGGGCAGTTTAAAAATTAATGACATTAGTGCCTGTGCTGTGTCCAAGAACAGTTTCTAGACTAGTCTGCTTACAGTGGTCACCGCAGTCAGCAAAACACCTGGTTTTCTGGGAAGGAAAGAGATGCACATGCAACACACTTGATGTGGTGATGTTGGTAAGATTAGGTGTGTTAAAGATGCCGGAGACTAACTATTGTGTTGTTATCAGCATTCAGAATATTTTACCTTGCCTGAGTTTTATTACCTTTTATTTATTTCATTTTTAAAGATGAGCGTGTATGCATGTATGTGTCTGTGTCTGTGTGTGTCTGTGTGTGTGTGTGTGTGTGTGTGTGTGTGTGTGTGTGTGTGTATGTGGGAGGATATTCATGAAGGCCAGAATCTCTAGAGCATCTGCTCCCTTGGAGTTGGATTTGCAAATGTTTGTGAGCCACCCCGCTTGGTTGCCCTGATCCAATCTCGGTATCTCATGATTGAGGAGCAAGCACTCTTAAGCACTCCAACATTTTCTTTAAAAACGTTTAGGTGACTTGGAGGCATTCACCTATAAGTAGTTATGAGTGACTTACTAACTGATATAAAAAACAATACTCCAGTTGTATATGGAAAATAATTGCCATGCTCAATATACTCTAGCACCTATTTTCTAAATGTTCCTTCTGTAATAGGTTTGGCTCCATACTGGGTATTTAAAGCCTAGGCAAATAAATTCTGTCATGAGGCGATCACAGTCTTGTGTAAAATGAGCTGCCATGTAAATAAACAGAGAATTTCTGCAACCAGCAATATAGAAAGAGATGTGAAAATACTCAGAGGAAAATACAGAGGGGGTTCACAAAACTTTCACAGACCAGGCAACTCTTTTATGGTAGTTTCGGGACAGAGTAGAGGGACGATTCAGCTCAAACAAAATGTCAGGGTAAGCAATGGAAAAATAGCTCGCATGTGGAAATTCATGGAGAAAACAGTAGATTTGGAAGCCTGTTAGTAGATTGGTATGGTCAGATTGTGCACTGAAAAGCGTGGTGAGAGAGAGGACTCACAAGAAAGGATAACAGTACTTGGCAAAGAACTTATGTACATTTACATGTTGTGCTAACATTAACGAGAGGCCATCAATTCCTTCAAGCAAACGCAATGATTTTATCGGAGTCATAAAGATTTTTCTAGAGGCTGTGTAGGAATGGATGTGAAGGTGGGATATTGATTGGAAAGATGTTACAGCATTCCACACCGGAGTCCAAACTGTGATAGCAGCCCTGAATATGAATGGGGTGCTATGGATATGGAAGACTTTCCACAGGACTTCATAGGTGAATTTGTCTGAGGAAGATACATGAAGAGCAAAGAACAAAATGACTTTCTATTTCAGTGAGTAGCTCCTTGTTTTGGAAAAAAAAAGGTGGGGTAGAAATAAAAGACGAGAGGCAATTTTATGGGTAAAATGAAAGGTTTTGGCACATCAAGCTGAAGTCTGGAGTGTTCACGAAGTTCAGTAACGTGGATCTAGACTTAGAAGATGGTTTGGGAATCACTATACCGTCCTACCTAGGACTGACTGTACAATGTGGTCTAACAGAAACTTTCTTTAAATTATGTTAAAATACTCCAAATAACTTTAGTCTAACAGATACAATATGTACATAGTTTATTTTGTTATTATTAGGATATAGAAAATTAAAAAAATATTTACATATAAAGACAAAACATCTTTGTTTACTAGACATCTCTAAAACTATGTTTACTTGACCAAAACAGACAATATATTGTTAACTCTCTCTGCATATCAGATAACAGAGTGAAGAAACAAACAGAAAATTGTTACTAAAACTCCATCTTTGAAGACAACAGTCTCTAATCTCAGTCTCCAATTTCCCAGTACTTCAAAAATGAGTATATATTCTACCTATAGAAATTAGTTCAACTAAAACTTCTTCTATAAAAAAAATTCAATAATATATATTAGTATATGATCTCCATGTCTACATTTTTTTACACTTATGAAATAGAGATGAATACAGTACATACCATACATGGGCTTGCATCATGTCTTTTTTCTAATACAGGCAGGTAAACTTTAACACATAGTATTTAATAAATATACACTTTATGCACACTCGTTGGTAGGTGAGAAATATAAATTTGCATGCACAATCGTTCCGACTGAAACACTTAGCACTCTGGGGTGCATTTGGAAACCTTCCATTCGATCCTGTAGCATACAAGAAGTTCAAATGGAATTCGGCTGCGGGTGTGGACATGAGAGTGTGTGTTCAGTCACTGGATTCTGAGATGGCAATCTTCTGCACCATGTCAGACAGATTTTCTGACTCCAGATCTTCTTTACCATTATCTGAGTTTTCCGATGAGATATAACAGCCAGAGTCCCTCGGGCAGTCCTCTAGCTGTGATGCACTTAAGATGTCTGGGTTTGAGGACAGAGGCACAGATTCCTTTTCATGCTCTGCAGTGGCTGTAAATGGAAAAGTTGCCCAGGTTAGGAAGAGGCATAGCAACTTTCATGTGACTGTCACCTTCAAACATTATCCTCCTTAAATTATTCCAATCTTGTGTTTATTACAGTGGAAACTCCTGTGAATGAAATACCCAGTGATTTGTCATAATTAAGAATGGCACACTCAGAAGTTCAACCTCTCAGATGTCAGCCACTGTTCCTCACTCTTTACTTTGAGTTGTAAGTTATTCATGGGTACGGTCTATTTGAGCAAAGTCCAATGTGGACGCTCCATTTACATTAATAGTATGTTGCCAAAGGAAGCAGATTGTATCCACAGTATGACAGACACCTGCTCCAAATATATCTTAAGGGATCATTAGAAAAAGTCATGTGTAGTTTGAAGTATAATCCAAGTGATTTTGATGAACAGTTCTGGAATTATGAATATGAGGATATGTAACTAAAAGCCTACTCACTGTCAGCAACTATACAGCAGGTCTTCAAATACTTAGAATTTAGCTAATACTATTTGATATATTCAAAACAGCCCCACATCTACATTCACCATAGAAATAAACATAAACAAAAGAGGCAACTTTTTGAGTATATAATTCCAAATTTCCTAGAACTACTTTATGAAACTTTAGTTTGTTTATGCATCTTTATAATTCTGACTAACCATAGTTTATTTTGTGATTGGTTTACTAAAGCCCTTTTATATATACAAAAAACATATTACATTTTAGAATAATGACTTTTAAAACTTGGGCAAAAGGTATCTCTACAGAACCAAGGCAACTTTTTATAATGTGACTCCTTTCAGGGCTCCTTTATCATCAGCCTGCTCTTTGTCAATGGGACATTTGTCCTCTTTGATACCAGAGATGGGTACTTTGCTGCATCTCAAGCCAAGTTCTCCAGACAGAAAATGAATCTCTAGTTGTCATCTCTTAGCTCTGACCACAGTAGCACATCCTCTGTGTTCACCTAGGAGCTGGGATTTGTTACTTCTCAATTCACTTCCCCCACACTGGGAAGGACAAACAAGCACACAGATTTGTAGGTGAGGCCAGCCAGAGCTGTGCCTTAAATTCTTAATCACATTGTCCTGCACTTATCCAGTTTCAGTCAGAGGAAACTAAAGCAAAGCCTCAATGTCTTCAATCGACTCATGTAGTGATAACTGAGTTCTTTTTAGGAATCTGTCCTTATCTTACATGCCATGTTCTGGTTTTCAAGAGCATTGCCTAGGACTCATATTGACCACGTTGGTTTATACTCTGCCATCTACCTAATCCATCCTCACTAGCCTCAGATGGACATGAGAACTGAGCCCTAGTGACATTGGGTACACCTATATGTAGGGAAATAAGTTCCCTTTCCTGTATCAGAATGGTAGTAGCATGACACTTATAGATGAGTTGAGAAAATAGATGGTTAACATATTTTCTGATTCTGTAGTTACATGCTAAGTCCTTGTCCATAAGAACTGAAAGCACTTCCTGAAGGATATTATTTTCAAACCACAAAGCCACATTTACCCCATTCTCTAGAATAAACTATTTCTGACATGTAATATCAATAGACTATATAATATATAAATAATATTCTGCTGGCAAGTGTTTGATACAGCTTTCAAGTTTCCTGGTATCTTGCCATTGAAATCTGGTAGTGTGAATAGTTAGATCAAAAATTCAGCTACCTTGAAGTCTTTGCTGTTTATTAGCAAAGACTCTTAAGTCAGAGATTGACCTAGTAAGTGGACTGATGAAGATCGGTCACTTATGTTTCCAAGTCCTCCCTTATGGACAGGCAGCTGAGTGTGCTCATCATTTTCTAAGGAGTTTTTTTCCCCTGCCTCTGCCTTTTCTTCTAATGCTACTGAAGAAAAAGGAGTCACTTCTGTGTTCTATTATCCCATTGCTTTTGGACAAGGCTAGCCAGGCTGGCTTCTTCATGCCCTACCACATTTGCAGAGATCACCTTATTCACCATATCACCTCTTTAGTCCTGCTGGTGGACAAAAGGCCGAATTTTAAGTGTGTGCCTATTACCTCAATGTAAAATGAAAAACCCTACTTCTGTTCAGAACAAAATCCTAAGCAAAACTTGGAATGGTAAGACTCATTTGCTCCTGGCCCCATGTCCTATTCAGGTTGGGTAGAATTTGTTGAGAATTTCTGAATATAAACAACTGAGGCTCAAAGGCCTTTGATTTCCAAAATCATTTACCTTTTTCTTTAAAAAAAAAAACAAAGGAAAACAAAACACTTAACTTCTGTTTTCTTCCTCACATTCACCACAGATGCTCACAAAACAGTCCATGAATCTGACCTTCCCAGAGCCCATCATTGTTTTAGCAATGAAAGAACATTTGTTTGGTTTCCACCTGAGAACTGCTGTCTTCCCGTCTCTGACCTGTAGGGGTGGCTTTGTTTTAAATACAAGTTCATTACTGTGAGAGCCCTTTGCGTCTGCAATTTTTATGAAAAAAGAGAGTCGTTTCTCAGTCTGAACATTAAGCAGTGCAGTAATTTACAGAACAGCGGTGATTTGCTAATGGTTTCCTCGTCAAGTGAAAACATGACTGTTCTCCTCAGATGCCTCCCACCAGGCCTGCAATAATTTCAGGCAGGTTATCAGCTGGAGCCCCTCAACTGTAACTATAAAAAGAAAAGGCAGGTCATTACACAGCACCGTGGAGAGGATGGCTCCTTAGTACCCCAGCTTTGCATTTAGAGGGCCACAGTTCCTTGTTCTTTTTATCTTGAAACTAATATCAGGGATTGCTAGAAGTTCTGGTCTTAGGCATCTATTGTTATTTTATTTGTTTGGGTTTTCTTTTCTGCCCACAGAGAGAATAAGCTCACAGTACTGTATTCATATTTTCTTTCTAAGTCATTTAGACTGTTCATGTGTCAGCAAAACAGAACAAGGCTAACTGGCCTACCTAGAAATGGAAACCACAACCTACATCAGCTATATGTCCTGTGGTCCAATCATCTCAGCTAACCAGGCAAATAACACATTGTAAAAAGGAACAGTTTAATGCCAAAATTATGGACTTCCCAGAGTACTTCAGAGTGTATCCTTACATAATGAAACATTTCTGGTTATATGTTAAAAACAAAACAACAACAAAAACAAAATAACACATATTTTCTACACTATGTCATTCAAACTATATGAGTATATGTTCATATAATTAGTAAACAAGTAGAAGTATTCAAATATTAAGTGGATTTTCTGTTATTTCTCAGATATCTATAATATTTTTATAATTTATTTTTAGATAATGGAAAAGTTAAAATAGTATATTGTATTCATAGCCACAGAATGGTTTGAAAATTTCCCAAAGACCATGCATTTTCAAATGTGAGTATCGTGAACTATTAGTAATTATTGATATGTTTTTCTTATTGCAATCAGTCAATGGCCACAATAAAGCTTAAAATTCGGTTCTATATGCTACATAATGAAAATGAAATTACCATGTTAAGAAAAGATTATTTAGAAAATATTTTATTTTCCTCCAAAAATTTTAGAGAATTATATATGGTCAGTGAATCAAAAATCATAGATTTAAGATTGTCATCAATGTTGAAAACTGGCATAGTGATTAAGACCTAAGACAGCTAATATAATTATCATAAAATAATTATATTGGAGTTATGACACTTAATTAATTAAGCGTAGGCAGTCTCAATTATACCTAAAGTGACGAACACTTTAAAGACATAAAACTTGATCCTTTTCCTAGGAAGAGCATCCCAGTCTCTAAGGAAAGCAATTCTCCCAATTCTGACACATTAAAAAGTTGAAACTTCTGATGGAAGCAGGTGCAGAGACCCACAGCCAAGCATTAGGCAGAGTTCGGGGATTCCTGATGGGAGGAAGGATTGTAGAAGCCAGGGTAGGGGGTGAAGGGTGGGGGGTCAAGGGCACAAGAAAAACCAGAGAGCCACCGAACCTGGCTCATAAGGGCTCACAGAGACTGAACCCATAACTGGGGAGCCTGCATGAGTCTGCCCTAGGCTTCTGTATACATGTTAAATGTATGCAGCTTAGTCTTCTTGTGGGATTTCTAACAGTGGTAGTAGGGCTCTCTCTGACTCTTTTGCAGGCCTCCTGGGACCCCTTTCCTCATACTGTGTTTCCTCATCTAGCCCAGGATGAGGGGAGATGTCTAGTCTTACTTCAACATGATAGATCATTCCTGGTGGATATCCATGTGAGGCCAGTTCTTTTCTGAAGAGAAAAGGAGGAGAAGTGGAGGGAGGGGACAGGCAGAGAGGAGGTGGGGGCAAGGAACTGGGAGGAAAGGGGGGAAGAAACTAATAAATAATAATAGTTATTAAAAAGAAAGTTTAAGGTTCAGCAAAGGAAAAAACTTCCCAATTTTGCTTGACCTTCCAGGCTTTTTAACTCAAAATTGCCCAGAGTTTTAACTTTTCTATTTTCTTTGCTTTATATGTAAAAAACAAAACAGAACAAAAAGAAACAATTCCGTGACCACCAAATGCCTGACCAAAGTAAGTTATTGATGGAAAGTGGTTTTACACTAACAAAATAGTATTTATGCTAGTTAAATTCAAACTAAAGATAACCAAAAGGGATGTTTATGAACTCTTGGAAGTAATGAAGGCACTGCGTGGCTTTATGAACCTTGCTGTGTCTGTGCTCCATCACCATTGAAGAGAGACAGGCATATACATTTTAGGGTGGCTACAAACCCATTCAGGGTCGAGCTGCAATTGACTCCCTAACACTGAAACTCAGCAATTCTATACTCTCAAACTGTTAAGACGAAATCCTTTCTTCCCTTCAGTTTCCTCAGGTCAGTGACAGCCACAGCAACAATAAAAGCAGAATGGATCATTTAATGTTATGAACATATGCTCATATCGGTACAAAGACCAATATCAGGTTCTTAAGATCTTCAAAATACCTTGTTTTTAGGGTATGTCTTAATTCTCATAACAAATTAATTGCTAGCATTTTAAGTTGTTGACTAGACCTATTAGTGTTTAAGATAGTATTTTTTTTAATGGACTTTAATGGAAAAATCCTATACGTTGAATTTCTCTCTATATAAACTATCCATAAATGAAAATTTCAATTGCATATACAGTTGCTTTCCAAAATTTATTTGCACTCTTGCACACAGATTCAAGTATCACTAGCATATCCATAAACTAAATCTTGACCACATCCCAGACTTTTCATCTGCCTGATTGCAGAACTGACACATGCAATGTGGGCCTGCATGCAACTTCACTTTACATCGCCAGGCAAAACCCTTCCTCATTCGTAAGTTTCTTTACTTCATATGCTATCTCCATATACATCAAGTTTGGAAGCATCTGTTAGACTCCTACTAGAAAAGCACATATTTTAGACGATTTCATCTTGTTTGACTGAGGTCACCATTTCAAAGCCATGCCTAGGCTAGGTCACAGTCACATTGTAGATTAAAAACAAATACAAGAATATCTCTGTCTCTGTCTCTGTCTCTGTCTCTGTCTCTGTCTCTCTCTCTCTCTCTCTCTCTCTCACACACACACACACACACACACAGAGTGCTTACAGTAATTTTTTAAGTTAGTGATGTGAAAATTCTCACTAGAAATTACTCTCTAAAGAAAGGGTAAAAAATGCTTTGATTTTAATTTATTTCTATTATGTAGAATATGCTATAGAATATGCTATTTGTCATAAATGAAATCTCAGATAGTAACAATAAAAATAAATCTCAAGTAATTACATCCTAAAGCCAAACAGCTATGACCCAAAATATATTAAATTATGCATGTGTACGTGCATGTGTGTATAAACAAATGCCGATAAAACATCTGTGCATCTCCTCTACTAATGTATGGGAGCAATTATTGTACCTTTCTAAAAAATGTGTATCTTTTTTGAATCAAAAATCAAATAATATACCAGGTGAGTTATAAACCCCACGTACACATGTCAGGAGCTAGACACCAGGTTAGACTGGCAAGCCGCTGGACCAACTGCTGGACGATTGTCTGGCATCACTACAGATCTCCCCTCTGGCAGCTCGTGTTCCAGCTCCTGACAGGGGCCTCCCATTTGCTCTGCATGCACTTGGGCAGGCAGGAAGGCACAACTGGGGGTGGTAGAGCAATGAGGAGCCGCTGTGACCACAGCCGGTGCCAACCAGCTGGCACACAACCCACCCTTTACCCTTCCTCCTCACTTGGCACTGAAATCAAAACTTACAAGTACCTAAAATATCCAGAGGAGCAAGTCTGTGAAGTTGGCTTACTTTGTTGTTACTATTATTTTTCAATTTAAAATTTAATTAGCCCCGAATGTAAGAAAGAAAGATATTTATATCACCCTTTTACACTAAGGACCATTGAACTTACTTTGGTAGACACATTTTAGGACAGTTAAACATAATTCCAAAACTGCAGAAAGAAACTGTAGAAGAAACAGGAACTATAGACTATAAACAGCAGATAACTGTTTTATTCTACAGAAACATTTCTGAGTAAGATAATGGGGTTAAAAATATTTATTTGTAGAGCACCTCTAGGAAAACACACACACACACACACACACACACACACCATTATTCTCTCCAAGTTAATGGGAATGTTTCTTACCAAAGCAGAGACTAATTTTGAAAGAAGAATAAGAGGAAGGATTGCGGGCCCCAAAGAGGATAGGAACTCCACAGGAAGACCAACAGAATCAGCTAATCTGGATCTTTAGGACTCTCAATGTCTGAACCACCAACCAAAGAATATAAGTGGGCTAGACCTAGGCCTCCCCACACATATATAGCAGATGTGCAGCTTGGTTATCTTGTGGGAGAAGGGGAGCTATCCCAAAAGCTGTTGCCTGTACATGGGAAATGTTCTTCTAGCTGAGCTACCTTGTCTGACCTCAGTGGGAGAGGAAACACATCACAGAGTCTTTAGGGGGAAGGGGCACCCACTCAGAGTGGAAGGGAGGGGGGAAATTGTGAGAGGGGATGACGGGGAGGTGGGCAGTGAGAAGGATGTAAAGTGAATAAGTAAAAACAAATAAATTAATTCAATTTTAAGAATCCCATCATAATTACAGGAATCCTTATAAGCACAAAGGAAACAGAGCCTGCATTTTTGTTCTCCTGTGAGCTGGATCACAGCCCCACCCCTTTTGTCTTGTACCTTATCTACATTTCCAAGCGAAAGAGCCAATGAGCTTATTGTGTTCAGTGATGATGTGACGTGGGAGTGATTTTTGTATCCCTCTGATTGTCCCGCTGGGACTGCAGTACCCCATAGTTGTCATTGTCCTCCTGCAGTCACCATGTGATCAGCTCAAATACCTCTCAACTACCCTTCTATCAGCTACTTGGAGAAAAATTGTGCCTCCTGCCACGCAGTGCCCTAAAATATTTAATCCAGTTTACAATTTAAAGGTCAAAGTGAAAGCAGTACTGTCTATCTATTTCTGGGCCAAGAAAATCTAAAAGTTGTTTGGTTTTTGGTTTTTGTTTTGGTTTGGTTTTTTTGTTTGTTCCTCGATTTTAAATTGCTGTTGCTCACACTGTTCTATTGCCTCTCCTCTTCAAACTCATGATATATTAAAGATTCATAAAGGGCTTATCACAAGGTTTTAACACCTAAGATATATGCCCAGTTTGCTTAATTTTTTATATTGCATGACCGGAAAAGCCAAAACTCTCCAAATGTCCAACCCAACAGTGGAAAAACATAGGCATTAACTGGCCTCCCTGAGCTGTTCAGATTCAATGATAGCCCTACAGTTACATGCATAAAAGGAGGGTAATTCATGTGGCCCATTCTTTTCAAAGAGCTATTTTTAGTCTGACTATGAGCTGCCTTTGTTTTTCTTTTTAATGATGCTGCATTTTTATATAGCCATATATTCAAGGTCTTTATCATTCAAGGAACATGAAGGTTGTGCATTTAATCTTCTGCTTGGTTGTAGAAGATGTGATTCACAAAGTCGGATAGATAACAATGAGCCCTCGGCGGCATGGTGCAGCGTCATCAGAATTCACCATCTTATCAACAGATGCATGTCATTCTTTTTTATTTAAGTGAAGCAGTTTCATAGAAGATAAATAGCTTTTAGTCGGAGAAGCCTAACACACGAAATGCATCTTTTTGACATGTGTATTCTAACATTACTTTATACCATAAGGTTAAAATAAGAATAACCTTTCACAGTTGTCTGTTGAAAGTGACACAAGACATATCTACATTTCTCTATATTTTGTCTTCTGAACATAGAGTCTTGGTGTGTGTGCTTATACAGAAGAGACCCTTATTGAGTAATTAGCATCTCTTGACTTTCAAGCACTACATTCTACATTCTCATTCAGGGAAGTCAGTTCTGGGATTTGTCCTGTCTGGATGTCTGACAATGAATGCCACACAATGTTTCTAGGCAATGGTACTTTATTTTCAGAGACCAGGAAAATCTGGAATATGCATAATTTCAGAGGTGTGTAGAACTAAATCCCAGATATATGGGCTCAAAAAATCTACTTAACTATTCATGCTTTAGTTTTTCTACCTATCTAAGTAATATTTTTAGGTCAGAAGTTGATAAAATTGCATCCAACTCTCAGATTGTCACCTCCATAAGTCATTCTCTGGCTAGCATAGACAGGTAATGAGAGATACAGATGGAGAAGTGAAGTGGACATGGGTGACTCTATCTTCCCTTTGTTAGCTCCTTCTGAATAGTGTTTGTCCCTGAAAACACTGTTTGCTGGAACCCATGCTTTTCATGTCACAAACCCTGCTGCAAGACAGCTTGCAGTAGCTTCTTCCCTCTCAGAGGGTGAAGTGATGATATTGCTGCTTTTCTTCAACACTAATTTTATTTCTCTCTTTCTATTTCTCTGTGGTTTTGTCTCTGTCTGTCTCTGTCTCTTTCTCTGTGTGTCTGTCTCTGTCTCTTTGTCTCAGTCTCTCCATTTCTCTCTGTGTCTCTGTCTCTTTCTTTTTCTCTCTATTTCTGTTTTTCTCTTCCTATTTCTCTCTCTCTCTCTCTCTCTCTCTCTCTCTCTCTCTCTCTCTCTCTCTCTCTCTCTCTCTCTCCTGTCTCAAAACCCATAGCAATCTGTATAAAGCAAACTGATCTTAAACTCTCCATCCTCCTGCCTCAAACTACTGAGTGCTGAGCTGAATTTGTGCTCACTCCCTGAGCCCCTGAGCTGCAATGCTCAAATAATATCCTTTAGGTTATTGATGAAGTAACAGAAAACTTCCATTTTAAAATATTTCTTTTTTTATATTTACTGGGCTGCACATGCAGGATGGAGCTCTGGGCTTTCTAGCACTGCCTTGGATCACCGCCCCACCTCTCCTCATTATCTGCATGTTTCCCTTCTTCAACATTTATTTTCATCAGTAAGAAATTGAACAAAACATGTTTTGAATAGGAACTATTTTCAAACATCCAGAGATGACCCTTCTCCTTGTACTTCATGCGCACGCTCTTTTGGAGATTCTTGGCTACGTCACTATGCAAGATCAACATGAGAAACCTACAGAGTTAGTTTCTTTACTCACAGAGTCTAGTGAGGAGACAGGGACTCAAATGACAAGATGTGAAAGAAGCTGTGTGTGTCCCCAGAAATAAAACTTTAAAAACCCAAGCCTACAATCATTTCTTCTTGCATTGGGTTAGTCATGTATGCCAGAGATGTGAGAAAAGGATAAATATCTGTGCAAACCCAAGGCTGCAACTATGAAAACAGTAAGAAAGTGTCTTAAGAAGTACGCTAACCCCTACTGCACATGAAATATAGACTGACTGCACTTCAACTTGATAGGACACATGAAAGAAATCCAGGACAGGATAACCCATCAAAGAAGTCAAGAGGCCTGGGTGCTACACTGGACTCCCTCCTTGCTCACTATCTGAACTGTTTTTTTTGCAGTGCCTAGAAGCCCAGCACTGCTCCCCAAACACTGGATTGGAATCCTCACTGCCTGAAGTCACTAGGAACTTGAGCTCAAGACACAAGGCACTTCCTGCCTCAGGTTCTAACCTTAAATAGGAAAGTTCACTGTCTGAGCTGGGAACAGCACTCAGGACAAAAATAAATGTATAGATTGTGGGATAAAACTTTACTATGTTTACATGTTTGAAGAAAGTAATGAAAAGCTACGGTTAGTACTATTTTTGAAAGAGAAGTCTGATTGGATGGTTTAAATTATTTTTAAGCTTTGAAGTTAGATTCCTTTCTCTCTCTCTCTCTCTCTCTCTCTCTCTCTCTCTCTCTCTCTCTCTCTCTCTCTCTCTCTCTCTTTCTCGATAATTCCATACATTATATTCACATCATTTCCACCCCTCCTCCTCCAACTTCCACCATGCTTCCTGAATCTCCTGTCTATGATTATTGTTCTCCCGTACACACAACAGTAACAACAACTATGCATACATAGCTGTGCAGCCTAATTAGCTTTTATCTTATTTGCATGTATTTGGGGATGAAGCTGCTTCTTCTTCTTCTTCTTCTTCTTCTTCTTCTTCTTCTTCTTCTTCTTCTTCTTCTTCTTCTTCTTCTTCTTCTTCTTCTATACAAAACAACTCTGCAGTACTTGGCACACCCTAAACTCTGGGTTTGGAGGCTTGACTAGATTGAATAGAAATGGTGTTCTGAATGGGCAATTGTAAAAATGAAAGCTGCCCTGTTTTACAAACCTTGTACTCAGCCATACATGAATCTGCATTTATTATTTCATCTTCAGTTTATATTCACAAATACAGAGAGCCATCTCTGATAATAAGAGTGAGCGCTGAATATTTTTGCAAGCTATTATAACATTTACGAAGAGTAACACAAACACCCACAGAATGTGACTATATGGTAATGAAATGAATTTTCCTGTGCGGTGGGGAAGGCTCATTAGCTTAGAGCCAGGCTCTGTGCTGTGCCACAGAGGACATGTGTGGCATTACTTACTAATGGCTCATGCTGTCACTAGGATATTTGTCTCTAAGTCCCTTGGTCTTTGAGAATGCAGGCATCCAATTGTGTGTAAATTAATTTGTTGGCAGAATCAAAACAAGAGACCCATGTAAATCCTTTCCTTTCGAAGTCTTTACCCTAATTATAAATTTTGGCCAGCGTTGTACCCAGTATTATGTAAAACTACCCCATGCTATAGGAAAGGGTGCTATGTATGATTTTTAGTAAATGAGGCTGAAGCTTTGCTCTCAGTGATTCCACTGTTTAGATTAGGGCGTGATGATGGGAGGAAACAGAACGAGTAGGCACACGTACACTTACTCTCCTCATCCAGGAGACTCTCGGCAGCAGACAGCAGCCTCGCCCTGTCTTCTGGATCGGCAATGTTTAATTCAATGAGATGACTTTCTTTGATATCCTTCAAGTCATCCAGGGTCTCATAACCGTTCAGCAGAAGTGTTGAAGTGTATTCCTGGAGGAGGGGGGAAATAGGTATAATCTGTAAACGAGTAGGGCTCAAGTATTTATTTTCTCTAAATTGAAAGGAAGACATGCCTGTGAGAACCAAAACACGAATGGAACTTTCTCCTAAAGCCATTTTAGTTACACTAATTTACCTCAAACAAATTCAAGGGCATTTGAGAGAAAAAAAACCCTGTAAAGTCTTAACCTTCAGAAGGGCAAATGTAGAGCGGAAATAATCACAGGAATCTACAAAGGTGGTCAATTGTGGGTCATTTGCCGGCTGAATCTTCTCTCCCAGCGGGCGCTTTTACTTCCTACATAGTTAAGTTGACACAAACAACATTTTAAAAGTTTTTCAGTCGAATATTTCTAACAGATTAAGTTACAGAAGTATTTCTGAACCAAATTCTCTTTTTGATTTCTTGGTCATGAAAACAACGACTCTCATTATTTTCTTAGTGTGGCTTCAAAATTAACTTGAGCTTCAGTGAGCTGGATCAGTAGGGAAACTGCTTGCTTCTGAGTCAGATGACCTAAATAAATTAGGTTCCAGACGACAAAATGGTAAGAGATTCACACTTGCAACTTTTCTCTGACCTACACACACACACACACACACACACACACACACACACACACACACTGAATAAATAAATGTAAAAAGTAAAAATAAACTTAAAACAGACAGAATTCTGTATTCAAAGGGAGTTTATCATTTTAACTGATTAAAAGTATTATATATCTAGCGAATCACAGACTTGTTTAATTTTTTAAGTCAAAATTTTAATTACAGGTGAAAGGCTCAGAGTTGAAGATAGTACTATTTCCTTTCCCCAATAGGGATTTTTGTCTGTCATTTGCATCAACATATATTAATTTAACATGCATAGACTTCTGATAATAAAGTATCTGTGTTATTTCTATAATGCCTGTTCTGACAGATTGATATGCAAAGTGAAGTTAAAATGTTTTATAAGCTTCCTCAAAAATCTCTCCCATTTTACTTGATCATACTTTCAATATCTTTATTTCAGTTACTAAAACTGAATAGGATTACTTCAATCTAGTCAAGCCTCCAACCCCAGAATTGAGGGTGTGCCAAGTACTGCAGAGTAATTTGTAATGGGAAAGAAAGACAGAGAGAGAGAGAGAGAGAGAGAGAGAGAGAGAGAGAGAGAGAGAGAGAAAGAGAGAAAGAAAGAGGAGGGAGGGAACGAAGTGATAGAGGGAAGGAGGGAGGGACGGAGGGGAGAAATAAAGACTCAGCCTTAAACACATGCAAATAAGAGAGAAACTAGTTAGGCTCCACAATCCGGAAACTCTTATTACAAACCACATTCTAACCAAAAAAGGGGGGAAGAATGATAATTCCTTTTTAAAAATTGCATTTTATAAGAATGCAGAATAGCCAAGTGTCCATTCTTACACAATCCACTGTGGCTTCTTGAGTGCAACACCTTTAGGGGTTTTCCCGTGGGTTGTACAGGCGGGATTCAAACTGCATCTCCTCCAGGGAGGATCGCACTGTATCAGTCTTTCGATAGAGGAACTTAAGCAGTATGTCGTTGTGTTGATAGGAGAGTAACTTAGTAACTCAGAAACACCAATTAGGAAACATATCATTTATATTGTCCTGATGAATTACTTAGCTTATCAAAGGACTGACGAGTTAATGTTACAAATGGGATGTAAGACTGTAAATGGAATGAGACTGCAGTGCCTACCGCACTGTATGCTGCATTATACCATTTAACAAGAATTATTTTCTTTAACATGTATGAATATAAGAGAAATCGGGTTATAATCAGACGATTGGGGTCCCGGTGGGGCCGTGGGTTCACGTGACGTTCTTACAGAACACACCGTCCCCTGAATGGTCACTACAGCACCAGTGATCAGTGTTTCTTGGATTGCTATGGAGGTGCGTCTTTGCAGTCATTTTCTTTGCAGTTCATTTCAATTTCTCTATGTAAAAATTCAAGCTTCTTGTCATGTTTCTTCTCAGTCCCTCAGATTTCACTATATTCTTCCTATTCTTTTAATCATTCTCACTTAAAAATTTTGGTTGGCTCCTACCAACATATACAGGATATATATACAGGATATATATATATATATAGGATATATATATATATTATATATATTATATATATATAATATATATTCTCATATATATATATGAGAATCTCTGTGTGCATAATTTTTTCATTGCCACTTCTTTAATCTCTGTTGTCACTGGCTGCTAAGTACCTTTAGGGTTTAGTATAAAGGGTGCTACATAAAGTCTTATCCTTGCATAATAAAAGTAATAAGGGAGAAATAAGAACTGTTCTAGGAAATCAGGTTTACTATATTATATAATATATATCTTAAAATATATATTATAATGTAGATTTAATATATAACAATATAATATATATTTTTAGCAATCTTTCTCCACTATTCTATCCCCTTTTTAACACAACCAAACAGAGCAAAGGTTTACGAACCTGAAGGTGAATCCTCTCTAAGAACTCCTGGAGAGTCTGGTGGCTCTCTCTTCTCCTGCTCCTGGGGACCTTTATTTTCTTAGGCGCTGCTTCCTCTTCTGAGATAACATCCACATAAATAAATTTGAAGTTTCCCACTTTATTGTTCAGCATCCCTGTCCACATTCCCATTGGTGTTTTGCAGATAATGTCTATGATGTCTCCTTTCTAAGGATGAAGACAAAAACAAATCAAATAGTAATGTGTAAGAAGAAGGGAACTGTTGAAACATAGAGAAACGAGGATAATGTGCAAAAAAATCTACAAACATTACAGAAATCCGTGTGAGTTCACTTCTTCAAGACAGTTTTCACTAGGTAGTGAAAAAAAACACCAGCATGCTTGAAGATGCTTTTCTTGACCTTATATTAACTCACTAACTTACATTTGTAGAACGATATATATGATATATTAAATATACTGTTATATAATACTCATTATATATGTACTGGGTAAATAGTATGAGGGTATCCGATTATTGCTTCAAGCATTACATGAGTAGAAATGTTGACATTACATTAATTCTCAAGAGCCTGAACGAAGTTAATGATAAGATCAGATTTTTATTCTACCCTCCTCAATCAATACAGGACTAAAGAATGAAAGCATCATTCAGTGTGCTTTCTTAAAGGGGAGAAAGGGAAGAGAGAAACAGTAGACTCTGTCCATGGTTTTGGCTCACATGACACAACTTGTTTACAGTACAAATTAAGTAATGTAAACTGTTTTCACCGCATAATGAAAGTATAAGATTTATTAAATATGTAACAGAAGTACTTGTGCATCCAGGTATGAGGCTTGGTTCTTGAGGTACTGATGGCTCTCTCCCTGTATGTGTCACATTAGCACTGAACTGTGACATGTGAGACCCATAGAGAAAGCTATTTCTCTGGCAGGGATGGAGCCCTAACATTCCAATCTACTCAAAATATAAAAGAGTTAATCTCTTTGGTCTGGCCAATCATTTAGTCATAGGACCACCCTTGAGAAGTGGGTTGATCTTAAGCCAAGCTCAAGGAAAAAAAGGGAATAATAAGCTAGACTATTCTGATGTCCCTGAGATATCAACCCTAGTACAGGACTGCAGACAATTGCCCAGATCCGTCTGAATTACATAGAAAAGCAGAGCTCTGCCTTTTCATCTTCCTATCTCTCCTCTACGGGTGCTTTCCCTAATACTTTGGCTTCATTCTTTCCCTTATGTTCATCTCTACCATGTGGTTGCTTGTCTGCCTTATGGGTGACCTCTACATAGAGCTAACTCAAAGGGTGTGTCTCTCTCTGTTCCACTTCTTCTCTTCCCTGTAGCTGCTGAGACCTATAGCTTGCTGCCCTGGAATTCTTCTTTGTAAATTATAATCAAATTTCCCTTAATTTTGATTCCATTCTAAAATTATTTTATTAAAGGGACTAAGATCTCCACATAGGGACCATGATTTCCCAGGTAACATGATGACCTCACTGGGATTTTCCAAAATATCTGTTAACATCAATAGGAGACATTATGTAAACCAAAAAGACCCAACCTTAACTTTTAAAGTTTTCAAACAAACATGAACTAGGCACATTGGCATGGTCAAGCCAACTAGTGTTTTGTATATTTATATCAAAAACTATATTTGGCCATAGGCTGCAGTAATTTACAACAGTAAAAATTTTTCTAGGAATATTTCTTTATGAAAAAAATTATTTCTGGGCAATTAAGTGCCTATTTGTAAGAGTCATAATTGTTCACTTGACATATAACTTTATATCCCCCAAAGATGTGATCAATCCCAATATTTGCTGCTTTTAAGGCTCTACCCTTAAAGCTATGCTTAAATATCTATTTTCCTGCTGGTCTGTGAATGTACGATAGATGTAAAACACAATTTCACTTGTTATAGTCATTTAGAATAGAGTGTGATTGAAAGATGGTCTCTCTGATTTGAGATAGTATGTATGTCTGTCTGGGTGTAGGTCTTGGCATTTCCACTTCTTACTTGAGAGAATGAAATGGCAAGCCAGCTACCATCCACCAAGGAGACCAGCAAGTTCCCCAGAAGCACTAGTGAGTTTCTAGGAGTGCTAAGTCTTTATTGGGTTTTTCCTATCATATTTAACTTCAAGGTCTTGTATCTCATGTCTTTTAAACTTGCACATTTTATCAAAGCTGCTCGCTAACCCAGACAAAGACCCAGTCAGTTTCCTCCCAGTGGTAACTGTGGGATCTTTATCATGTTCTCTGAGAGCTGCAAAGAATCACCCAAGTACCACATGGATATAGTTTCATAGAGAGATATGAGAAACTGTATTCTACCAACATCATGGGACCTTAAAGAAGGTGTTCTTGTTTCAGGGGATCTCACAGTTTAATTTGACAGCCTGATATCAGTGAGGGGTATCCTTGTACAGAAAACAGCTGAGCCATTCCTATCTAGGTTTAGGACCTGAAAAAAAAACACTGTGATTAAATAAGTACATGTTATTTGAATCCTCAGAGTTGAGGGTAATTTGTTTTAAGAAGAAATTTAGGAAAGGGTTATCATTAGGGAAAGAAGTTCTGGTTTCTCAAGGCGACGCACTTAGGAAGAACCAGCCAAGTCTGGTTCCCCACAGCCTTGACGGTTGGCTTCCTGCCAGATCATTCCTGTCTTCTCTCCCTCTTTTGCTTCATTGTTTTACTCTAGTATGTATCAGGTGGACATATCTAGCTGGCCACTTCTAAGAGTTGCAGAGTTCAAAAAAGTGCAGAATTTGTATTCTCTAATGCTAACAGTCACAGTCGATAGGAGATTTTCACCCTAGTTCATACTAAGTTCAAAGTTCAAACTCTTCCTGCTATGAGCTAGTCCAACTTACTGTATCGAAAGAACATACATCTTTACTGGCAACTTCCATTAGTCCCTAAAATATATCATACAACTAGTGTTTGATAAACCAGGAAGCATATGTAATGTTGGCCCACCTTGATTTTAAGGGAGTCGGTGTCATAGGGACTTGGCGTGAAGTCTGTGTGCACTCTGGCCCTGCCACAGAATGGCCCCGTGTAGGGGCTGTCATCATCCAGTCGGAAGCTGTCCCGATTACTTGTTCCATCTGAACAGCTTGTTATTCCACCTGATAAAGTAAAGGTTAACAGTTTGTAGCTTCCAAGGCTTTTAGCTTCCTGTAGCATTACCTCAAACTGGAGCAAGGATGCCAGCCTTATGCAGTTCTCAGTCACATTCCCTCAGAGACCCTGTCTTGTAAGCTAGTTTTGATGCTTTCTTGCCAGTCTGAATACTCTAGATAGTCCTTAGTCCAATACCATCTCATTTCAAAATATCTCCTCATTTGGATCTGATCTGCCTTAAAGGGCATTAAACAATCAATGCTCTACTTGCTAAGTTGGAGCAAAGAATAGATTCAAACTTTGACCTTGACAGATAATTTCAGAGTTGGAAACTATGAAAGAATTCAATAGAAACAGTTTAATCATTTTGTGTTGTTATTGATCATAAGTAATCAACACATGACATTTCAGAGTTCCATACAACTTATGTAATTGTGATTTAAAAGTCTTTCCCAGAATTTTTACTGTGTGCCAAAGACCATATGAAAGAAACATCTTTGCCTATAAACATCTTTGTGTGATACTTTTGTTTGCCACAGGGGTAGAGAGGAGAGTTGCCCAAATGTGTGAACCTGCAAACTGTCTGGGTGCTTATTTTCTGGTCCCCTTCCCTTCTGATCTTGAACTTCACTTGAGAAAAATAAAAAATGAGCAAAGCAAACACAGAGCGCATGCCATCTTGCTCCATTCTGCTTCCCTTCTGTAGTGTCACAGCTGTTTGCAGTGAAAGTGCCTGGCTGTTTCTCCCACACTAACGGGCTCCTCACTTCCTCTTTCAGGTTGACCTTTTGCTGCTCGAGGAGGCAAGAGCTGCAGTTTCACTGCCGTGGATTTTGAAATAAGGCAAAAGTCCTGTAAGTTCCACATTGGGTGTGAATAGAAATGTAGCTTGTGAGTGAAACACTATCTCCCCACACCTCCCTTCTGGATTAGTGTATGGGTGCTGGCTTTGCATGGGATGTTGGAATCATCTAATTCTTCTCACATTCAGTATCACAACCTTGAATTTGACAACTTTTAGCAGAACTGGATACTTATGAAATCTGAATAACACACACACACACACACACTGCATCCTTCAAAATGAGTCTGCATTAGCTTTTTACAACAAAATAGCTATTGTATAGCTAATATGATGAAAATTGAGAATATTCAAAACATCTGTTCTTTGTGAGTCATCTTTGAATAACAGAAGTACTTGATTTAAAAACAACTGGAAAATAATCTTTGCAGTGACATTTCAAAGTCCTGAAGATACTGGACTGGAGGAAAGATAACAGTTTACTTATATAAAATATATAAGGCACCAGCACTGTCAGTACTTTCTTGTAACTCTTGTAGCATAAAATGTAACTGATGTTGAGTAATGACCTTCTTAGACCAATATCAGTGTTGATTCCACACTTATAGTTCCTGCTAATCTCCTTTCCCACCCTACTGGTGACATATCTATCACACAGTATTATTCACTGCTCCAGTCTCTACTTACTAACAATAAATGGAAATGACACAATTAAGGCAAATGTCCTGCACTTTGCAGAAAAGTAGGAAATGAAAGAAAGAAAGAAAGAAAGAAAGAAAGAAAGAAAGAAAGAAAGAAAGAAAGAAAGAAAGAAAGAAGGAAGGAAGGAAGGAAGGAAGGAAGGAAGGAAGGAAGGAAGGAAGGGCTGAGCAGTGGTGGTGCACGCCTTTAATCCCAGCACTTGGGAGGCAAAGGCAGGCAGTTTCTTAGTTCGAGGCCAGCCTGGTCTACAGAGTGAGTTCCAGGACAGCCAGGGCTACACAGAGAAACCCTGTTTTGAAACAAAACAAAACAAAACAAAACAAAACAAAACAAAACAAAAAAGCAAGCAAGCAAGCAAGAAAGGAAGGAAGGAAGGAAGGAAGGAAGGAAGAAAGGAAGGAAGGAAGAAGGAAAGAGAAAGAAAAAACAAAGAGAGAGAGAGAGAAAGACAGGCAGAAAGAAAGACAAAAGAAAGACAGACAGACAGACAGAAATGAGTGGGGGAATCAGAGAGGGAGGAAAGAAGGGACAAAAACAAAAAGAAAAATCAAAGAAGGCCCATGGGAGAAAAATAAAGAATAGACTTCTACTTCTCTATTTCAAATAATGTTATGTCTTCTGAATCAAGATAACACTACGTTCTTCAGAGCATAAAATCTTGATATCAGTCTTTGAGGCTACTGGTTAGTTCATATTGTTGTTCCACAGGGCAGAGGGAGGGTATAGGGAACTTTCGGGATAGCATTTGAAATGTATATAAAGAAAATATCAAATAAATAAATAAATAAATAAATAAATAAATAAATAAACTTTTTGAGGCATTGCACAAGAGCCCTGTAGGGATAGCATTTGAAATGTATATAAAGAAACTATCAAATAAATAAATAAATAAATAAATAAATAAATAAACTTTTTGAGGCATTGCACAAGATCCCTGTAGGCTATAGCGTCAGAAATATGTTGTGCTATGTATCACAATCACTAGTAAGTCCATGCTCTAACCTTTCCAACTTCTCTATTGTCATGTCACAATCACTAGTAAGTCAATGCTCTAACCTTTCCAACTTCTCTATTGTCATGTATCTGGATCTTTGTTTCTAATTTGATAAACACCCTCACAGTGAGCATTCACTGTTTTGAATTAGCTTATCCCAGGCTCCATGTCTGCAATGACACCTCTTACTCATTGGTCTTACTTGATGAACTCCGCCTACTGTAAAGACTGTCCATAGAGTCACTGGCTTTGAGTGAGATCTTCTCTGTATGTGTTCCAATCATGGGATCACTGTTCCGATATGGGAGGGCTTCCTCTCCACTTTCCTCCTCCTTCAGGAGAAAAGAAAGGTATCAGAGGTTAAGTGTGCAGATCAGATTTCCACAGAGAGGTTCACTGTGTGCACTGACTCAACAAGCAAGATACATTTAAACAATAAAGCACTCATGAATACATCAGCATAAAATATGAGAGTCATTAATCTTCAGTTCATTTTCTAGGAAAACAGTTAGAGGATACTTGGGAAAATTCCCTAGATGAGACATTGCTTATTGTGGAATTCAACTGCAATTATAATGGTCTATATTTTTGCAAATAAAGATGAATATCATATCAAGATTACTTAATCAGAAATGTGAGATGTAGTAGCATGAATGCTTTTCCTGCATAAAGTGCAGTTACTTTTCATGTTCTTCTTATCTGTTTGCCACCATTACTAATCCTTTGAGATCTGGTACTACAGCTTTAAACTCTGCACATTTGTTTCATGTCAGTTATTTGCACGCTACCAGATCACTAGATATGAATAAAACATGCTCACTTTGCAATTCTAAAGTCAGCCTTATCTAAGGAGCTTTACAAATCTCATACTGTGCTTGCCACCTAGTCAAGTGAAAACCAAATCTTGCATAAAATTAGAAAAGACAGACAATTTCAAAACAAATTGCATTTCCTTGAAAACATCTCAAATGTTTTCCATTTTTAGAAAGTTTGGACAAAGCCCTATGAATTTCTTAATGCTCATCTCTATGAAATTCAATAGTCTTATTTTTGAGCATTACTGAGCATTGATAAAACTCATAATATACAGACTTAGTTTGATTTTCTGCTTTTATCTATTCATTTAGTCATTCAGGGAACGTTTATAAAGCACAGCATAGGTACTTATGACCTTTCTAAAATTTGTGGATACATTAATAAACAAGATAACAGAGTAAAAGAACTTTGCCTCTAATAAATTATGTTCTAGTCTAAATGGGCCATGCATACTGTATAAGCTATAGTTTATATGTCGTTAAAGTAGTTGGAAATTATAATAATAATAATGAATAACAGAACATAAAAGCATTGGTATGATACATATATGTGCTGTGAAGGAGATAGGCTATGGAATGTACGAGAACTAGTAAATCAAGCAAGAATGAGGAGGGTTAGTTGACTTAGGAGAATCCAATTTCAAAGGCTTCAACTCTAAGATAACAAGTCCCCAGAATCCACCTAAAATGTGTGAAGATACTCTTTTATAATATGTTGACCTCAATTATGAGAAAATAGAACTTATATTTTCTTCTAAAGATACGTCTCTAAGCAAATGGAAAGATAGAAACAAACCTGAACTTACAATTAACCTTGATACTCAGGCTAGTACAGTGAAAGAAAGGAGGGCATTGCATATTAACTCTCAAGGCAGGGAAGGAAGAACATCCTAGAGCCCTGTGCTGGCCATGGGAAGGTGGTACCCAGACCTCTTGCCATGGGACTGCACCTTACTGACTGTGATGTGTATTGTGAGAAGCATTGTGAGCCTTGGGGGTTAGAGACTGAGTGTTAGGATTTCATTTTGTTTGTCATCTCCAAAAACTCACATGTACATTCGATTTCCACTATGCAGTGTCATAAAAAGGGAAACTTTATCTGACTTCAGTGTTTAGAGGCAGGGTCTTTGGGATGTGATTGTGATTGGATGAGGTCATCAGAACAGAGCCTCCATGACTGGGATCAATGGATTTACTAGCAAAGGGATGGGCACCAAAACATCTACACACAATCCTGTATTTGTCACTGCATTACATCTTCTGCTGTGTTGAAACCCTATCACCAAAACGAATGAGATGTGGTCCCTTCTGTTTGATCATAACCCATGACCAAAATAAGGCTTTTTGTGAATAACTAGTTTATTGTGTTATGTCATTAGCAACAGCAAATATGACTAATACACCTGAGAAGTTCCGGTCATTCCCCTTTGCATCTACCTGTGAGTTTACACTGAAGCCAGACCCTGCACTGCCTTGGGGACTGAATTCATGTAAATAATAGTTATGACTCCTCTGGGTGAAAAGGAAGGTGATTCTAGTGGGAAGCTTTGGTTCGAGAATTCCCAACACATCTTCCAAAATGTTCTCAGAAGTGGATTGACAAGAGAAACTGAATCTTCCTCTCCCTACCTCCTTTTATAGCTCCCGGGCATACTTTGTCATGGCAAGGCTTGCCCTTTGCACGGACCCTTCTTTAGAGCTCACAGACATTGCCCCCTTGGAAATCCTTGGTGTTTTTCTTATTATTGGAAGTCAATTCCAAAAAAGGGACTTGTTTCATTGCTCTATTGTAAAGGGATTTTTTAATAAGATATACTGAGGTTTTAATCTGGGTCCCACTATGTTCTGATCCTGCTTTTCAGACTTCACGTCAGGCTTTCTTGTATAGACTGGATCTTATTAGAAAGATAATAGGAACAAAGTAGGTGGCTGATGTGGTAATGCTGGCAGGGGAGGCTAGTGCCTTAGTCTAAGTCAGGTATAGGTTTGAATAGAAAAGAATAATTTCAAATATTCTTTGGATATTAAGAACAGGAGAATATTAGTGTTCAGAATAGGAGAAAAAATTTTAAGTGATTTTTTTTTCAAATTACATGTTTAGGCATCTAGAAGCATGAAAATATTGTTCTTTGGAACTAGAAATAATGGGTGAGAAATAATTGTTTTCCAGTAGGCGTGCTGAGAATTTCAAAGTTTGATATATGCAAAGGTTGTGATACCTATTGGACATCTCTGTGAGAATATCAAATGAGCAGTTGGTTGACTGAATATAGCAATCAAATGAAGAAGTCCTTTCTAGAGACACTTTGGAAAACAATAGACATGTCTAAAATCACAGAAAAGGACAGAATATATTTAGTGGAGCCTCCAGGATTTTAAGAAGCATTGGAGATGTGTTGTGGTGATGCAACATGTCTTTAACCCTAGAACTTGGGAGACAGAGACAGGCAGATCTTTGGGTTCTAGGCAAGCCAGGTCTACATAGTGAGTTCCAGGACAGCTAGAGCTATACAGAGAAACCCGATTTCAAAGGAGAAAGAAAAACAGGAAAAAAAAGCAGCAGCATTGTCAGAGAGACTGCAAAAGAGAAAAACCAAAAGGAACTGTGTGAAAGAGAAAAAATGCTCAAAGCAACCCAGAGAATATTTTCTATGTAAGCATATTACCACTTGTGTCTATAGCAAAAGTAAAGTGACATTGTGTTTGGCAATCCAAAGGTGTTACTGTGATAGAATACTATGGTCAGAATTAAACTAGGAAAGCACTGAAAAGAGAAAATGAGCAAAAGACATACAAATTAAAATTATAGACTGAAAGTCTATATATAAACTTCATTTGTATGAACTCTGTTTAGGACAACATTGTGTATGATGGTCAGCTGTCTTTGACAATGTATGATGGGGAAAGAAGAGTCTTCAACAAATCGAGTTGAGTCCACTAGGTGTTTACAAGAAAAGGAAATAATTTTTACTCCTCTGAGCCACAACATAGAATATCTAACCCAAAATGAATCATGCATTATAATTTAAAAGCTAAAATTACCAAGCCATTAGGAGAAAATACAAAAGTAATCTTCATCATACTGTGTTAAGCAATAGTTCAAGTATGATTCCAAAAGCCAAATAATAAAAAAAACCAGAAAACTGTACTATTATAAGATTATAAACATTTGAGATACAAATAATACTATAAAAATGAAAATACGATTCACAGAATGATAAAATATTCATTTAGAATCACATACATAAGTCTCATTGAGAATTATGTGAACATTGAGAGCCTAATAAATGATAGCAATGAAATATTAAAATCAGACAAAATATTTAAATAGATACTTCTCTAGAGATAAATCGCTATAACCAATAACCACATTAAAAGATAACAGCATCTTTCATTTGTAATAAAAATTTGTAAATAAAAATTGTAGCGTGAGTTTACTTCATCTTCACTAATGGCCGATACTTAAAAACCTCAGGCTGACGTGATGTAGAAGAAGCTACTCATTCACTGATATTGGAAATGTAACATATGCTGCATATGAGCAAACACTGGCCAGTGACTCAAAATATTAGTAGTAGAATCACCATATATAAAAAAGAAACAGAAGTATCTTCATGGCAACAGTCACATGCAAATATTTACTACAAAATTATTCACAATGTATCCAAAGTGGAAAAAGTCCAAATATTCATCAGTAGATGTGAAGAAATGTAGATTATTTATAAAATGGGATATTACTTTGCAATAAAAAGAAATGAAGTACAGACATGTGTCCCAACTTAAACAATGCACTTCTCTTCACTGCTCGATGTGAGCTTTGTCTCCTTTTAAAAATGTGAGTAATGAGCCTTTAAGAACCACAGAAATGGGTCATCCCAATGGCTCAGTGGTAAAGATACTTGCTGTGCAAGCCTGGGGACTTGAATTTGATCCAAGGAACTTGGGCAGATATGAAAAGAGAACAGACTGCAGGATGTTGTTCTCTGACATCTGCCCCACTTCACGGTACGCATGTGCACAAACGGACACTTTGTGAAGGAACAGCAAAGCTTATAGGTGAATAAAAAAAAAATGTCTAAGTGCTTCATAAAACACCAAATAATCGAGGTCTAGAGAAAGACCCTATTGAATATTTTTAACAAACACATATACATATGACAAAATATACTTACTTTTTCCTCAGAAAGAGCTTTGATGTATTTTTTTCCTACTTTTTTCTTCATTGTCCATGAAATAGCCCTCACTTTTTTACCTAGACTTCCTCCACTGCTTGAAGTCTTGCTTTGTTCTTCACTTCCATTTGTCAGTTCCCTGTCATGGACCTGATAGAGAATTTTTTACAAAAGTCAAAATAGTAAAGAAGAAAGGATCATGTTTTTGAGTCAAGTGTTTTTCGGTGCTGGGGACGGCACATGTTAAGCAAGGGTTCTAGCTACATCTGCACTCTGTGTCCAACCTGAAGAGCGCTGATCGACAACCTCTTTAGGCAGAATCCAAGTTGAAATGTTTTGTTCTTGTGCAGTATACCCTCTGGGTATAACACATATTGTTCAACAGGCTGCCTGCATAACTTCATTGAAAGTTCTTACCTTTACAAGTGAAATCCTGGGTTCATTTATGGTTTAATAGCTCTATTAAACAACCATTTTAGTTCTCATCTTTGAGATAAACAAAATAGAAGCAACCATCAGGTATCCTGTGATTACAGATCTATAGACTGGAGAACATTGAATGGAAAGCCTTTAATCCCCACCTGTGAGGGAAGAGCGTTAGAATAGCCTCCTGGGTCTCAATCAGATTGGCATGGTCAAAGTTAGTTTTAAAGAAGTCAAGTTAACTAAATCAATTGAATTCTACAATGCTTTCATGCAACAAGCATGCATACACATTTTCACATTAAGTAACAGTAAATATTACCTGGCCCAATTCACTAATAAAGAAATGTGTTCATATATTGCTTACATGGTACTAATTAAGTTTTTTATTTGGGTTACTGTTACCTGGTGCTCCTTAGCAATCTCCCTAAAACAGTGATTTCTCCTCTGACTCAGAATAAAATATAAGTATTGGTGTATCCTTGCTAAGCTCAACAACATAACATAAAAGATACAGTACAATTTATGGCGGGAAACTTCTTGGTAGTGTTCTTAAATGTTATAAAAGTTTAATCACGAAATTAACATTAACTGAAATCAATATTATGTTTCTAAAATATGTGTTTATGTCATACAGAATCTATATGATATAACAAACATATCTTTATGAATTTATTCTTTCCTACTTATCAGATTTCAAAACAGCATTTTAAAATAAAAACACACAGTATTTGAGGGCAGTTTGTTCAAGTCATTTGTGGTGATTCTGACTCACAGATGTATGATAAGAATTGATAATCAAATATTGCCATGATAAAGCATCTCTTCAATTTTATCTGGTTATCACCAAGGTTTGGACTTGCTTTTGTGTTGCCTTCTCCTGAAAGCCACAGATGTATTTTTTTAGCTGTTGAAGTTTCCATTTAATGCATGGTACAGGAAAGAAGGCATCTGATTGGTCCCTCTCAATGTCTGTCCACACTTCTTGTTTGTTTTACCTGAGTATTCATCTCTGCCCTTATTTTATTTGATAATGTTTTGCTCATTGACTTCCTCTCTGCATTTCTCGCATGACACATGCTCTACAGATTAAAGGCTTCCTCTGTGTGCTTCATTCTAGTGTCAGGAATATTTCCAAGCACATTAACTGGTGCTCAGTAACCTTTAAAGAAATCAAATTCCTGATGTAGAAATTTGAGACAGTTTTTCCACCTCCTCTGGAGGACATATTTGGATTAGATGTTCATGATACATCAGATGTGGAAACAATGAACTGTCAAGGTCATCTGCTTAAATACTGTCCACCATGCTTGACGGGTGGACAGCCATTCATACCCGAACATAAAAAATGATGGGAAACGTCTGTTTATTGAGCATGAATATTTTAATATGAGAGTTTAAGCACATAGTTAACATCATTATTAATCAACATTATATTTTGCCTCATATCTTACCCCAAATTGCATATGATAAATATGAATGGACAGCCAATTTAGGCCCTCATTGCACATTATTAATTTTTACACTCAAGGTTACAAAGGCAAAGAGTCTTGGCTTAATTTAAAATATCAGAATAAAAAAGAATTGGGAAGCACTTTAAAAGTTTACTTGGCCTTTTCCTTCCCCTTTCCTGTGTTTAAACCTGGTTTTAACTGTAAACTTATCTTAGTAGTAACTGAAGTACATGTCATTTAGTTACAACTGATATTGATGCTATCGTCAAAACTTCAAGGAATGCAATACAAATACTTCTTGGTTTTCCTATCATTGTTTATAGAAGCTTCAGAGAAACTGTTTTATACAGTTTGAATTAGTTTTCTTTGCTGTGACGTTCTCCATAGCCTTAAATACATTTTGTGTGTGTGTGTGTGTGTGTGTGGAATCTACAGCTCTGCTGTCATGATCTTTCAAAGTGCTATTTCTTTGCGAGCATTAGGAAGCAGGCATTTCCATCTCCCATTGCTACAAGACTCCGGAGCACCAAACAGAAAGCCTGCCATTGTGTAGACGACTGTGAAAAGAATGAGGAATTGATGCTGCGTTTCTGATAAATGAGAAACTACGTTATCAGCTCTGCTAAATGCTTTAACAAATGACAAAGCCGTTACTCCTTATTCCATTGACAGTGAATGAGCCTGAGATACTTCATAGGTTTATTAAAAATTAAGTAGCAGCAGAATACAGCAGTATATGGTTACAGTGAGGTAAAAGCTAATACAAAACATTAAGTGAAATCAGTCATACAAGTAAGTTCCCCTCTGTGTATGCACACGTGTGTATACACACATATATAGACAAGTGGTTATACATATATGTTTATGTGAGTACATATATAATTAATATAGTTGTCCATTAAATATATAGGTTGGAAAACATGGTTGCAGTGTCTAGGTTTTATAGTCAATCTGGAAAGATCTACAATCACTTAGGAACTGAATCTGTGAGTGTTTGTGGAGGATGATTCTGATTACGTAATTGGAATGGGAGGAGCCAGGCACTCTAGCCACCATTCTCTGGGTGGACTTGATAAATGGAGAAAGAAACAGAACAGCAGCACGCATCTACTGCTCTCAGCTTCTTGACTATGAGTGTGATGTGGCCTGCTGCTTCAAGATCTCACAGCTTTGACTTCTCCAACATGATGGACCGTAATCCTTAAATGTACTATGAAAAAAAAAAAAAGTCCTTTCTAGAGTTCCTCTTGACAGCATATTTTATCACAACAGCATAAAAAAAAAAAAAAAAAAAAAAAACCTAAGTCAGGGTGTGAGTGTGTGTGTGTAAATATATATATATATATATATATATATATATATATATATATATACTTCTGTTTGTGAGATTTATATAAATTATTTATCTAAAAGAAACTATTAGTGAATTCACTGGGTCAGGAACAGGTTTAATAATGAATATGTGTCACATTCTTAGTTCTCTGAGTGTGCAACCCTCCTCTGTTACTTAACTAGCTACTGTGCCTTTCTTTAGTCACTCATTGGAAATGGCTCCTAGATCTGCAACCCTATTGTTGGAACAACATGATGTACTAACCAGAACCCCGGAGCTCTTGTCTCTAGCTGCATATGTATCGAAAGATGGCCTAGTCGGCCATCAATGGAAAGAGAGGCCCATTGGACTTGCAAACTTTATATGCCCCAATATAGGGGAATGCCAGGGCCAAAATGGGAATGGGTGGGTAGGGAAGTGGGGGGCGCTATGGGGGACTTTTGGGATAGCATTGGAAATGTAATTGAGGAAAATATGTAATAAAAATATTAAAAATCAAAAAAAAAAAAAAAGGAAATGGCTCCTAGTAAATAAGGTGGTATAACAAGCAGGTCAGACATCACAGTCAAATGATGAAGGTTTAGCTCTGCCTTCATCATTTGATAACTCTGTAGTAGAAAAGGAATTATGATCAGGGAATACATATATACCTTCATCATAAATCAAAACACCAATAATTCCTAAATGGCAACACTATACTTCCTTCATGTCAAGCACTCCTTTAAATGTAGCTATCGCTGGTACTGCTATTATTATTATATACAAAATTTAATGTTAAAGCACACTTCAACATTACTGTTAGGACATACACAAAGTGTGTTTAGTTTATAAATATGCACATTATGCTGACCAGTAAGATATTTACTGTAAATACTAGAAGTATCAGCGTTCAGTGGTGTAGCTACATGCTCCCCTCATCAGAATGACTATCAAGCCCATTTCCCTACCTGGCATGCTATCAACTCAGGCAAGAATATTGCTTCAGCATGGACATGCTCAGGGGACTTGGAGCTGTCAATGTAACTTTGAATCATAACTATCTTCAAAGTATAACTAACTTGAAATTACTATTCTGCCCAAATATTGAGTAAGCTTTTTAAATAGCTGTTTTACCTTAATGCCCAATGTGGTGCTAGGCCCTAAATATTTGCTCATCTATTTCAAAATTCTGTGTAAGTGTACATGACTTGAAAATGTATTTAATTTCTTGACCTAACTCAGAAAAATAGTATTATCCTTTTACACTATAAACTTTTATAATATACTGTCATAATATTCATAGAGATAAAATAAAATACCAACCTCAATTGAGTCATCAGATTTTGATACGGAATTATTCCGAAAACGGTCAAAATTCCCAAAACTGCTGCTGCGCTGTAAAATTGGAAAAGGAAAAGAAACTTAAGGTTTGTGACTTTCACAACTGAAAGCAATAAATTTATTATAGCTTCTCAGAAATGCCTTTTGAATATGGAAAGCTATGAAAAGTCCTCTAAGCCATCAAAAGCCATTGGATGTATTAATATTATTTGTATTTTATATGAAAAATTTCTAAAATATCCTCCTTTGATTTGTGTAATAGTGGTTAAGACCATGGTTATTTAAAAACATTATTTAAATTATTTCTTTAGGCTCTTGACCCAAGCACCTGAAACCTATGAAGAATCTAAACTGAGCCTTCTTTAGGTAAGCTAAACACTAAGTTATTTGCACTAGGAAAGGATAGGCAGTATTTACCAACAAAGTGGGCAACCAGTAAAAGGCAACAATGAAAACAAGAAAAGGTCTGAGTAATTGTTCTTCTGCTTCCTCAGATAAGCTTATTGAAAAACAAAATTAACACAAGTTCACTTCCCACTAATACATTCTGCTAACTTTAAATTCTCTGTCAGTTATTAGAAAAAAAAAGCATACAGGTGGACATATTAATAGACTGAACATGTAGGCATGTACAGTATAAGATGGAGAGGCAAACTGAATCTTGTCACATTTCCCCTGGAATCGCAATGAGATCCTAATCTCTTCCCCCGTTGTGCAGGTCAAGTTCCCTACACCCCACATGTTACAATGCTGGATTATTCTTATGCAACGCAGTCTAGGTTGGTGATTATAAATAAACCTGAGATATTTCAAAGTTAAATGGTTCTTCTGAACCATTTTCAAAATTCTTCAAAATCACTGAGTCAAAAAATTGACTTTCTCACTATTTAATTTTATTCATTGTTTAGGGTGGTGGGTATCTAATTGTGTGTGTGTGTGTGTGTGTGTGTGTGTGTGTGTGTGTACCTATAAATCTAAAGAAGATAGCTTGTCCTAAGGATTGTACCTCATTTCAAAATAATATGTTTTAGAAATTGATAGATTTTACTGAAAAAGTGACCTAGTAATTTGGAAAAAAAAGATTAATAGCAGTAGTCAGTAGCCTGTAGAATTTATTATTGTCCACTTAGAACTTATCTCTCACTTTAAAAATTCTTTTCCAGAGAAGGCTTGTCCTTGGGACCATTCTTAGACACATCTCCACCAACTTCCATTAAAATTCTTTAAAATGAATTGGAATAAGAAGCCCCTGGACATGTGACACATAGCGAGCCTATTAGACGTTGTGCTCTAGAACGTTGCTCCAAGAATGATGACTGTTGTAGAAAAAAATACCCTTTGCTGACTTGCCTCCCTTGCTGACCTAGCTCCCAGTTCTTTTTGTTTGTAATGAGAGCAGAGACAAGATAGCTGAAATTGTGTTCCACAGTGGAAACTACCAAGCCATCTCATACCGAGCGTACGGAACAAGACATAAACCCAGAGTGGATCACTTCACCTTGCCTTGTGGGCATTTTCCATTAGGCCATCAAGGCTCAAAGATCAGAGAGAAGTGAGGAAACTATGGTCCTGCTCACAGGTGAATCCATCAAGGACAGTTATTACTCTGTTGTATACTTGGGACATTCTTATGGCCTATTGTAACCTAGACCTGTGGCAGTTCGGTAGCCTATACCCAGTCGGATGGTACCTCTTGCATATTAATGAGAGCTACAGAATGCTTCCCACTGCTGGATAATGGGGCCTGCTGCACGGGAGGGCACAAAGTAGATTCACTTCAGCATTTCTCTACACTATATTATTCCATTAAGTAATCAATAGCCACCACCTTTTAAAATTAATTCTTCCTCCATTATACCAATAAAGAAAAGCAGATATGGGAATAGTGATTTTAAAAGATAAAAAAAAAAAAGAAAAAAAAACCTGCTACTTTGGGTCTTGTCAGTCCTATCAATACTAAAGTCCCAGCAACCTAAAGGCTGAGGAGTCGGTCTGTCCATCCTGAGATACTCTTAAGAAGTAAATTTCAGTTCTTATTTAGAAGGGCACTTAGCATATTTCATTATTCACTCCAAAAGTTAGTTACTCTCTGAGAAGATGGTTTCATAATATATTTATAGGTTATAGCTTAGGTCAGAAAGGAGCTAATGTCTACTATGAGGTATGGACAAGAAATGGATTTATAATTTCTACTGTCAAGGTTTATCATGAAAAGGTGAATTATGAAGAAGCAAGGCCTGCTTCCTACATAGTAGTCCTTAATAAAAGAGAACATGTTTGAATATTCACAAATGTGTACGGTGTGATCATTCTGCAGACACTAGCCGGTGACAAAGGCTCTGATCAAGATCAAGCAATTACATGAACAAAAAACTGTCTCTGGGAAAAGCGCCCTGAATAAAAAAGCAATTCAAAATGTAAGCAACATTTGATAATAGTGGCATTAGATCATGCTTGCCCTTTACATTGTGTGTAAGTATATACAAGGGCTTGGAGTGTAGCTCAAAAATAGAACACATACCTTGCATCTATGTGCAAGGCTCTATGTTCAATCCCAGCTCCACCCCAGCCAAATGAAGTATACAACCCTTGTAATATGTTTAGTAAATCACTTGTAAAATGGCACAACATCTGTGGAGGGAAATTTGGCAACATCTGGTAAGTTTTCACATATATTTGTATTTTGTCATAGCAATCACATTTCTAAATGTCAATGCCAGACTGACATGTGAATATGCTAACATATGAATACTAACATATGAATGTACTATACATTCATTGTAATATTTTACCCAGAAACCTGTAAATCCCAACACTTATCAAAAGGATGCTAAATTAGTATATATATATATATATATATATATATATATATACCCCTGAAATTTTTTTTTCCCTAATTCAATGGAAAGGGAATTCACTAGCATACAGTGAAAAAGATAATACCAAACAGAATGAGTGACCATTTATGTAAGTGAGAAAATATTCTGTAAATCTCATGAAGGCAAATCCAGGCTTTCTTTCAAAGAGAAATGAAAACAAGTGAGGGGTGTGGAAGAAAGAAATGATGAATATGTGTTGTTTCATAGATTTGAGTACAAAACTGTGCAAAACTTTCTCAAATTCAATCAAAATAAAAATCCCTAAACTTTAACATCCAAATGAAACACATCTACTAAACTCTAAATTGAGTGGATTGCTTAAGGAAAAGCTTATTACAAGTCATTTTAAAGCAAAGGAATTTGTCAGTCTGTACACGGAAGTACTGCAAGGACAATGTAATGGAAAACTAAATCTTAACCTTCTGCCATCATTGTGGTTAGTAGGACTGACATAGATGTTAACACTGAAAACAATTAAAGTCAGTAACAATGTCAATATCATTTAAGTCAAGATCATCGGAATTATAATAAAATCGTTGTAGATATAAAATAAAATGCTTAAATAAAACCCACAGTCTTAAATCCCAATTGAAAGCACCGTGAGATTTTCCCAACTCACTTCTAAAACTATTCTGTTCCTAGCTGCACTCACACATATAAAGGTCCAGAACAATGACAACCCAGCCTTGGATCAACTCTAGTTCACAAATTCGACCCTATGCACACACCTGTATGCCTGGTGCTTTGTCAAACCACAGACACACCTTCCAAATAGCTAGGGGGCTATACAGAAGGTTTTTAGTGTTTGGATAGATTGTAGCCCAAAGCATGCTATTTTAGTTTTAATGGAAGTAGTACATGTAATATACTGTGAGATCATTTCAGTATATCTTAACATGTCAAAATCCACTGATTTATCATCATACTGGAGAGAAATATCAGTGTTTGTCTTGGGAAATATAATAGCAGCATTTTGAGAACAGACAAAAAATAAAAGACAATAGTGTCCCTTTTCTGAATGAAATATGTTTCCGAGTTAACTGAACAATTGATCATGGGAAGTTATTCTGAATGTGTACATGTTGTACTTATATATTCTAGTTATTAAAAATTGATGAAATCATAAAATTACTATTTTGCCAGTCTCTACTATAACACTAGATATAGAAAATAACTATCAATATGTACTGAAAGAGAAGCAACCAGAACATGTTCGTGACTAAAGCACTGCATGGGCTCACATGAGGTGGTATTCAAAGGGAAGGGAGAGGGCAAGGGGAGAAGTGTGTGTAGGCATAGGGGCCGGGGCAAAGGATAGAATTAGAACGCATGTCTGTCTCTGGCCTGGTGTTGACTAATCAGGTTGAACTGGCCGGCCAGCAAGCTCCAGCTTCAGCCTCTGCCTCCTCAGTGTTGGGTAGGGCACTGCACCCAACGTTTTTTAGTGGATTTGGGGATCAAATGTCCTTAAGCTTACAAGGATGTATGTTCAAAATCTCTATGAGGAGCCATATTGAGGAATGTTCTGTGTTTAAAGAGCTCCTGACTACCGGTGTGCATTTTCATTACTACAGAGATATAGGAACATGGTCAGTGCTGTGAAGAGGGTTTAGTTCTCTGAAGGGGACAGGATGACGGAACTAAGTAAGCTTCCTTAACCATTTGCCTGTCTGTACTATGAACATGAAAGAAAACTGTGGAGTCTTTTTTTATTTTAAATATGAATCAAGCTTTTGACCAAAACCAGGAGATTTGACCTAACTTTTCTTTCTTATCCAGCCACCAACTTGTAGAGTTGTCAAATAAATAAACAATGACTAAAAATTGAGCAAGTCTTTTTGGAGAGTAGTCATGGTAGGCCCCTTTTAGGAGGAGGGGGAATCTATAAGAAGACCAGCAGCCTCAATTATTCTGGATCCCCAAGATCTCTCAGACACTGAGCCACCACATACACCAGCTGATATGAGCCACCACACACACACACACACTTATACAGCAGAGGACTGCCTGGTGTGGCCTCAGTGAGAGAAGATGCACCTAACCCTTGAGAGACCTGAGGCCCCAAGGAGTAGGGAGGCCTGGTTGGGAGGGGGTGAATGCTGGAGGGGGACATTCTCATGGAGACAGGTGGAGGAGGTATGGGACATAGAACTGTCAGAGGGTGAACCAGGAGGGGGATAAAGTCTGGACTGTAAAAAAAGAAGATTAAAGAATAAATTTTTAAAAATGAGCAAGTCACTGGTAGAAGTGTCAATCTATTTCAAAGAAAATATTTGCCAATGTGAATCAGACACCCACAGTATTTTGAAGTATCCTGGCAAATTAGAAGTTATATATACTCACTGCCAACAAGTTCTCACATCTAAACATTACTCATAAGACATTTGTTAGTATCCACTCTTCAGATCAAATTTCCATTTGAGTTCGCCATTAACGTTGTATTATAAAACGTTAAACCTCAACACGTCTGTCACCCTTTATCCAAAAGCATTCGAGGATTTAATTGTCCTGGATGACTCAGGTGCTAAGATGTTGGAGAGTGAAAAATCACATTTAACTCACTTAAAAATAACCTGTTAGGATTGCCTCAGTGTTAAATAATCACAGCATCATGTGATGTCTGTGGAAGACAGTCTGTGAGGTGCCAGGGAACTTCAAGCTAAAAAAGCAACAAGAACTGCAGAATCAACAGTTAGTGCCTTCCACACTCACACTACATCCTTGTATAAAGGCGACTCGGAGCTCAAGAAAATGATCACATCACCCAAACAAAGCAGAACACAACGCAGTGTTATGAATAGTCTCAGTGGTGGGCCTGGCTTCTAGGAACCCAAGTCAACGGGCTCATTCTCTACCTCATTAGCTTCACGTCAACTGCAAAACATGGGCAGAATGTTCTCACCCCAGTGCTATCATTCGTTTCTAAATTTTGCTGAAATTTCTCATACGGAATCTTTACTTTTAGAATTTTATGTGGCACTAAACTTTTCTGCAGAGAGTCACAGTGGGGTGGGGGCAAGAATTTCAATAATAACTGAAAATAGCAATGTAAAAATGATACAACAGCTGATGTAGAGCGTTAAACATATTTGAGAGTCAAAAGGCTTGAGTATTTAAGAATTCTCAATTGTTCCTTTCTATGGTATGCCACTATGTTCCGTTATTTTACACTGCAACTAAAGACTGTAAGTCATGTAACACTTCTAGAATTCAGTAAAAATTATTCGAGTCCATGTTAGTTGAAGGGAGCTCAGAAGTAATGCATTGATATGCTCTAAATATATTTTTCAAATAAAAAGTATCATAGGGCAAAAATTTACTATAAAGAATGTTTTAAAATTCTATAAAATATAAATGAAACTATAAATATTAAAAGTAGCAATATTGCTCAATGGTGAAGCTCTATCCTTGTAAGCATAAGGATGTTTGATTCCCCTAACCCACTAAAAATGTCAGGTGCAGTGCCACACCCAGCACCAGGGAGGCAGAAACTGAAGGATGTCTGGAGCTTGCTGGCCATGCAGTTCAGCCTGATGAGTGATAATCAGAGCAGAGACCTTGTCCCAAATATGGCATATGCTGTTTTCAAGAACCATAGAGTTTCTTTTCCATCCTCCACATCTATGTGCACATAGAAACCACAGGGATAAACTGGCAATTGCATGCATGCCTGCACACATATGATCATAAAAATATTCAATCTTAATAATATCTTGTATGCATGTCTAGGCCCATACCTATAATCTTATTCTAAAGAGTAAGTGATCAAAAATTTGGACATGAAATGATCTCAAACCAATACAATTTTAAGTTGCTTCAAAGTTTTTTTTTAATTCTAAGATTCTGTAGCTGTTTTCTGAGATACCAAAGCCAAAGGTAGTACTGCTTTAAAATGATAAAATAAGAAAAGGTGGTGGGGGTAACTATTTATTATATTTGAAAAATACTTCTGGAAGACAAAAATGTGACTAATGTAAACTCAAATTCCTCTTCAGCTGTTGCAGAAAAAAAAAAGCTATGGTCAGATGGACACAATCATTTTAATGACTAATCTTTTTAAATTTGGAACATTGTTATTTTACTAGATTTTTTTTTTATTGCCGGGATGGACAATAATATCTCTAGCTTAAAATTAGCAAGAACTTTTAAGTGTACAGGTCATGTACAGTATACAGGTAGTGCTTGGAAGAATGTAGGATGCAGGAGGGAACACATGAGTAGCCAAGGTAACTGGGCTTACATATCTACTACCCTCACCAAAAGCTAAAACTGCCTCTGGCAACTTTCTCATTATCAATCTTCGTTTCTGTTCACCATGGTACAGGAAAGGCTGTGCAAAGAAAAGGAATTCTAATTCCTTTCCCCTTTCTTTCTTTCTTTCTTTCTTTCTTTCTTTCTTTCTTTCTTTCTTTCTTTCTTTCTTTCTTTCTTTCTTTCTCTCTCTCTCTCTCTCTCTCCCCCCTCTCTCTCTCTCTCTCTCTCTCTTTCACCAGTAAATATCCTTTATTCTTTTTGTTCCTTTTTTTCTTTCTTTCTTCATTATTAGATATTTTCTTTATTTACATGTCAAATTTTATCCCCTTTCCTCATTTCCCCTCCGAACCCCCCACATCCCCTCCCCCTCCCCTTGCTCACTAACCCACCCACTCCTGCTTCCCTGTCCTGGCATTTCCCTACACTGGGACATCGAGTCTTCACAAGACCAAGGGCCTCTCCTCTCATTGATATCCCACAAGGCTACATATGCAGCTACATATGCAGCTGAAGCCTTGAGTCCCTCTATGTGTACCCTTTGATTGGTAGTTTAGTCCCTAGGAGCTCTAGGGGGTACTGGTTAGTTGATATTGTTATTCCTCCTATGAGGCTGCAAACCCCTTCAGCTCCTTGGGTCCTTTCTCTAGCTCCTCCATTGGGGACCCTGTGAGCATCTACTTCTGTATTTGTCAGGCACTGGCAGAGCCTCTCAGGAGGCAGCTATATCAGGCTCCTATCAGCAAGCACTTCTTGGCATCCACAATAGTGTCTGGGTTTGGGAACTGTATAATGGGATGGATCTCCAGGTGGGACAGTCACTGGATGGCCTTTCCTTCAGTTTCTACTCCAAACTTTGTCTCTGTATCTCCTCTCATGGGTAGGGATTCAATATTCTAATTAAAAAAAAACATTCTTCTCCAATTAGTTTAAAAGATAACTTTCGTACAAATTTGATATTTTTAATCTGTGACCAAATATATGAACTCGTCATGCCATTACTGATTACAATCTTCTATTTAGTCAAATAAGTAAACTTCAAAAACAGATACCCTGCATTCTAATATTTTGTATACTCTATTTCTAACAACCAAAGAAATATTTAAGACCCTGGTAAGGAAAGGCAACCAATATTTAGAAGAACCTCAAATATTGTTGCTCTGCTATGGCAACCCAAGTTTTAAATACATCTAAAACACCTCTTTTTTGTTCTCTTATAAATGTCTAATTTTTCCACTTGCACTGCTTGCAAATGAAATCATGCCATAGTATATATAAAGCAACACTAATCTAAATGAGAAGTATGATGCAGAAGCAAAACGTTAAATTTTGTATTAAGAAAGTTCAAAAAGGATAAGAGTCATTTACCTTCTTATTTATGGAACAATACTTTTTAGAAGTTAATAGTTCAGACATTTTTAAAAAATATTTTCAATAATTAAAGGTGGTAAGTCTATGAAAATTTCTAATGAAATCGTAATCAATATGACGAAAGGGTATATGGCACTTCCAAGCTTAGGAGACTTTTAAACATATTAAATCGTTTAATATGTTGACTCGAACTTTAGGTTTTTAAAGAATCCTCTAACAAACTTGTCACTCATGTGCTACTACTATGACTAATATACAATATCTGATCATAATATATGTTGCTGTTACATGTATCATCAGAAAGAAATCAGGTTAATTCATAGTACTCATTGCTATAAAATAATAGTTAAAGGTTTGGAAGTTAACTTGGAAAGAATGAATCCATCCAGTAATTTTCCATCAGACACTCAGGGGTACCAACACCTTATGCATCCCTTAGATTTTAACCACACTCTGCTGTAGGTGGCCTCTGGGAACAAAATGACCTTTCTAAAGGTCTCCTCAAGGAATATTTTAGTCATTCAGTGATCTCCTTGAACACAAGTAATGACAAACAATAAGCTAATTCTCAAAAAAAGTTTTTTTTAAGTCATTTTTACTACTTTTAAATGGGTGGGTTTGATGCATGATTTTGGTAGCCCTGATTAATGGTCACCGCCAGCCCAGCTTCTGGAGTTGTAATGTGTCTGTGAGCTCCCCTTCAGCCAAGCTCCGCCATTAATCCAGTGGCATATGTCAGCTCAGCAAAGCAAGGTCACTCTTCTGCTTCAAGGGGAACCTTTTTAGAAATAATAAAACTGACAGAAAGTTCTTTTTTGCATGCTTTATGCTGCCTGAGGTTGAGTGCTGCAGTTAATATCATAAACCTTATAAACACTCTCTTCCCAGGCAGCAACTGCTGCCACAGCCTTAGGAGTCGAAACGGGTTTTGTTTTTCCTTAGTAAGAACAGACATGTTTATGTGCGGTAAATATATGATATGCAATCCCAAACAGGGAAGGAATATGTGGGTAAAAATACCCTAGCGTGGGTGCTAGGGCTTTTTGAAAGACACCATTGGGATTCTTCATTATCAAATACACGTATTACTACAACCAAATCTATCATTATAAAATTTTTTTTCCTCTCTGCAAATTTACATCTGATTGCATGTATACTTCAGTGTATTGAGGGATACATAGTAGTGATAAAAACTAGTTGAGCTGATGAGCACTCTGTGGCCTACAATGTCATGTCTCATAACTGTATTACCTTGACTTCTGAAGGAGTTATATTTCTTACATTATAAACATGTGTTTCATTGTGAATGGCTACCTTAAAACTGGTGGGTATTAATAATGAGGTAGCCCTAATCCTGAGTAACCCTAACTTAAACAACCCAAACAAAAGCTATCCTTGAGCCAAAGGAAAATGATGGCTATGCAATTCTAATAGAGAACATATGTAAGGTAAGCATACACATTACAAAAGAATGTCTACTGCAACAATAAAATGTCCAGGGACTACCCCTATACAGTTCCAGTGTGTTCTCTAGTTGATATCTAATTCCAATCATTGTGTCTTATAAAGTAAGGTTTTATATTGGCTAAATCTGCCTTGGATCTTATTCTAGATAGTAAAACTGCATAATTATAGAAATAAAGCCCATTATTTCCTGGTTTGACTTTATTACATGAAAAAGCTATTAGGAGTGACAGCAGCTAGTCCTTCTAGGAAACCAAGTACACTGGGTGAGTCTCTAGGTCAGATCCAAGGCTTTGGCCAAGCTTACAGAAGTCACTTCATATTGACTCACTTATAAACAAGGATACCAAAAGTTAGCACTGCCAAGTATCTCTTTACTGTGAGCAAGGCTTCTCTAAGAAAGAATGCATACTCCATATTAATGAAAGAATTATTTCGGGGATGGAGAGGTCGCTCAGTGTTTAAGAGCACTGACTGTTCTTCCAGAGGTCCTGAGTTCAATTCCCAGCAACCACATGGTGGCTCACAGCTATCTGTAAAGGGATCTTATGCCCCTCTTCTGGAGTGTCTGAAGTGGACACACACACACACATTAAATAAATAAATAAATTTAAAAATTTAGATATGCCTGAGTGGAAATGGGATCCAATGCCTTCTTCTGGTGTGTCTGAAAACAGCTACAGTGCACTCAAAAATAAAATAAATAAATCTTTAAAAATATATTTAAAAAATAATTGTGTCCCTTGGAAGAAATGGCACATGATGCAGCATACCAGTGCTGGGACCTAGTTTGGTTAGTTGAAGCTGGATAATGGTAAAGTCAACTTAGCATCAAGACTGGAAATATTATTTCAGGTTGCATCTCTTGTTTGTGAGAAAGTCTGCAGAGATAAATGAGATGCTTGCTTCCAATTATATATACATATATACATATATATCATATAGCATATACTGCATACTGTATACTACATACTATATACTTTATATTTTATACATTATATATGAGCAAAAATCACATATATGTATGTATATACTATTTGTTTATTGTTTTGTTTCATTGCACTCTGATCCTAGAAACAGTTGCTCTGTTTTTTATCATGTGTTGCCCAGATCTTTATCATGAATGGGTTGTTAGGCATCTCCGAAGTAGGTTACTTCTATAAATGACTAATATTACCCATTAGTCATGCCATACTCAGAGCACATATACTGAAAAATCACTACAATTTTGCATTATATAAATGTTTTTTTATGATAGTTGGAAAAAGAAGGAAGGAAGGAAAGCCAATGTAGTCTGAGAGTCAGAAAGACTGAATTCAATCCTTCCTGAGTTCTTCCCAAGTCACAGGGTAAAAACTTAAGTAAGATATATCTTCTGTTCTTGACAGGAGAGCTGGTTGGGGTGAAACAAACTATATCCAAAGAAATGAAAGTTATGAAATAAGGATTAGAAAATTAGAAAAGATGCCAAGATTATCTACTTAACACAGCTAAACCAGGAAATAGACATGTGCTAACAACCTACAAGCCTACAGGACAGGTTCTAACATGTTCTCCTCTTCCAATCACAACCCCAAAGCTCAAATAAGGTTTAATAAAGTACCCACAGTCTGGATAAGAAATAATCAAACTCATACCTTCAACCCAGCTGTGTGTGACTCTAGTCCCTGTTGCCTACTGTTCTGCTAGCTAACCATTTCTACTGCTTTCTCGAGATGTCAGGTAAGTAGTCAAGTAAGCACGAGTTCATGAATACACGGACACATTCCATAGGACAAGCAGCAGAGCGAGTGTTTGTAGCATCAGGAACAGAAGTCTCTATGAGCCCCCTAAACCAGATGGTACATTAGTGGGTTGGTTATCTTTGTAAAACATCTCCGAAGATCCTAATATGTAAAAGGACCCCTTAGAGGTATAGAGCAGATTTTCTTCCTATATGTTTTAAATGGTGCCTCATGGAAGCTACTGAATTATAGCAGATGTGCATCTGCATGAGAAAAGATGAGAGTCTGAAGTGGGCAGGAAGGTGTGAGAACAGGGAAGCATGCAGGACAGTCAGATGGAGGTCAAGCATGGAGCATCTAATCAGAAGAAAGGCATCGAAGATAGCTGGAAGAAAGAAGGAGCTGAAAATCAAATCCTCACTTCTACTTTGGTGGGAGCTCTTTGACTGTTAGTGGCTAAACTGTGTTGCCCTCTGTCTTCTAACTTTGAGGAGTTCAGAAGGTAACTGTGTGTGAAGAACTTCAAAGAGATCATTAACTAAATGATGTAATCATTGGGGTGTTTCTCAATAAAATCCCACTGGATTCTTTATAGGATGTTGTCAGCAAGACAGAAAGAGATCCTGGAGCAAAGTGCACAGAAAACATGGGGCATCCATCGATTGGACAAAGCTACAGGCTCGGTGACAGGGTCTTCTCTGGCAGACCTCCTGAGAAAGCAAGCCTTCCCCATGTTAATTTCAGATAAGGTGAATCTAACTGTAGTAACAGAAGCCTTCTTCCTGTAGATACGAATCCCCACAACTACCACCGCAGACAGTTTCAAAGCATCCCTTCTTTTTAATAGAGGACGGCTTTTATTTCTCCTAAGAACTGAATGTGAATGGGTTATTTCTAAAACTCCACTTGAATTCTTAATATTAGCAAACAAGGAGAAATGCATCAGATCTGGAAATTTAGATATATTGTTTATGCACTTGGTTCCATTGTTTGAAAAAATACATTCCCTGTGGATAATGAAGTCATTTTTTTCTCTAAATCAGGGAAAGACAAGAGACAAATGGTTAAGTAAGTTGAGTTTTAAAAGACAAAGTGTTAGTAGTCCGGGTAGTGGCTCTACATTCTTCCTATAGGATATAAAATAGTCAATGTTATACCAAGGGGAAGCCACATTCTCTTACGTAACTACCTTTGGATTTTTCTGCATGCTGACTTAGTACTTTCTAAATTTTGGCAATATATTTGGCACCAAAGTTTTTCTACTTGCTTGAGATTAAATTTTGGTTTAGGATTTACATTCTATAAGATGGGAAAATCTAAAGCAAGTTAGTGATTTGCTGGAAAGAATATTCTTCATTAAAAACAGCTAATAATTTTAACAGTTAATTGAATGAGTTATGAATTCATCCATCAAATTAATGTATTTTGAAGGAAAAGAGAAAAGCCCTCCAAAAGTTAGGTGTAAATTATAGGTGATTTCTTTGAACCAGTGAACAGTAAACGAGCCATTTCTTAAAATATAGACACAAGTTGAATAAAAGGATAGTATAGGATATTAGTAGTCTTAGTGTTTGCTGCATTTAAAGTGTGACTACATTGAAAGGGATGTCATCTGTCCAAAGAGATCACAGATTCTAAGTCTTGTCCACAGCACATTCATACTCCTTCCCTTCATGAACCCATAGGTTTTTCAACTCCTATTATTTGAAACACTAAACAGTGGACTGAATTTATCTAAATGAATCTATTAAAATTTAATCCAAAAAGAAACTGCAGCAACAGTAGAGCCCAGATTTGGTTGTAGAAACACTGTTATGTAAAATTCAAACCCTTTCTTAACCTTGAGTGAAAATACTTCACATGTACAGAATTACACTGCTCTCTATAAATTAACGGAATATAGTGTTATGTCATCAAGGCTTTGGAAAGATTTTTAAAGTTAGTGGAACCTGGTGTGGAATACATTCCTTGAGTTGAGAAATAGAGAAAGAGAGTTGGAAAGTTGCAAGGGTTGGGTAACAAACTGCTTTCTGCTTTCAGGAGAGTTCCTGTTACCCACCAGCCAAACACTAGACTTCTTGTTTGTCTACCAGAACTTAATGGTATGACCCTATTGTTGTAGACACCACAAAGTTTAGTCAAAGGGTATTGAAAAATAAATACGCCACTCATATTTATGGCTATGGAATCTTCCTCTCTACTAGCTACCTCTCATAATACTGGGAGGGACTATGTATGCTATGGGACAGGGGCTTTTCAACAATCTACCCAGCTGTGAGCCTCATGAGGTATATTATTGAACAACATGGTCAAGTATGTCCATAGATGCAATATGGGCACAAATGTTAGGTGTACACACACACACACACACACACACACACACACACACACAGAGTGAGAGAGAGACACGCACACAGAGACAGAGACAGACAGAGAAATAGAGAAAGAGAGTTGGGAAGTTGCAAGGGTTGGGTAACAAACTGCTTTCTGATTGTATTTGAGGCTTGCTTTTAAAGAGGAAATTCACATCTGGTGGTATAAATCTACTCAAGAGCCCATACTTGAATAGTTCACAGGCCACCGTGGTACCCTGAATATCCTGTTTTGTTTAGTAAGCATTGTAGTGAACTGTCTTCTAGATGGCTGTCTTTATATCAATACATTGGTACAGCTCTCATCCTTCATCAAAGAGTGACCTTTGTGCAGCGTGGGTGGAAGTTAATGCAGAAAATCATATCTGATCAATTTGCAGAGTTAATGCAGAAAATCATATCTGATCAATTTGCAGAGAATATGTGGCAGAGCGTTGTTCAATCCTAAAAGGGACCTCTGTATCCACCAACCCACATAGCTCTGGGAGCCATTATGGAAGACAGGGTAGAATGTTATCATGAGTCAGGTTAGGGAAGAAGAGAGCCAAAGAGTATCTTCTGGCCAGGACAGAATCCCTGCTCCAGGAACTCACAGCACCTGCGTTTGAATATGCAAGATCTGCAGGAGATAAAGGTAGTCAACCTTCCAGCATGGTGTGTGGGGTCTTGCAGGCTCCCACCTGGAGGAGCTATTGACAGGTGCTAACTTCGGAGGGAGGGAGAGAGAGAGTTCTTTTTCCTCAAAGGTGTGCCTCTAATAGGTCAACTACACTCCAGTGGATGATCGCAATTCCATGAATATATGGTCAACACAAATTGGACTTGGTGGGTTATTAGAAGAAACATACAAATAATTGTATTTGACCAGTAAGAAAAAACCACAATTCTGAATTCTAACATAGAACAGATATATGTGCTGTATATATGGGAAGGGTTAGGAGAATAATATGATCAAATTTTTATTGAATAAAATTCTCAAAGAATTAACAAAACATTCAAAGGACATAGGCTCCGTATGCAAGTGTCTTGTCTCAAGTAAGTACCGGGTCCTGAAAGAGTCTCCACTTTCCTGTACCTGGTTAAATAAGGGTTAAAGTGCATTTTAAGAGCCTTGATACAAAAAAAAAAAAGCAATGCAGGCATCTCTTTAATGCCACAACTATGTGTCATCCCTGTCTAGGAGCATAAATTTGCACAGCGGGCAGTGCAGCGAAAACAGCTTATAATCAACTCATCACCTCTCATCATTGCCGGGATCAAATGCAAATGGGGAGGAATGCCACTTCAGTCACTGCTTGTGAAAATTAGCATCTGTGACACTAATGGTGTCTCATTCTGTATGCACTTTAGATTGAAAAGAACCTTTTTTTAAAAAAAGCTATTTCAAGAAGTGCCATTATTCCAATGTTTCCCTTTATGATGACAGTGGTATTGAATCCTCTTAACTCAAAGGAGACCTCGGTTAAAATGTATTTATATGGATTACCATACACCAACATATTAAGTCTGCATTGTCCTAATTACAGTTCCCAATCTCATCTGTGTGGCTCAGACCGTTTTCTCTAGAAACTTTCTAGCATGCTCTCTCACCTGAAACAAAGGGTGGCCATGAGAGAACAATAATCTTTCTAGGAATCTTGCAAAATCTTGGGCATATTTGAGTGGCTCTTTAACACTCAAAAGAGAACCGAAGATGGATTTAAACACATGCACAACCTGCTACCCCAAAATCATAGTTTACAAACTCAGGAAAGTTTAATTTTCCACATATCTGTTAAGACCTTACTATGTTAGAACGTGAAGCAAAGAAGAAGGATATAAGCCCTTAACTTCTGCATTGGATAACAATTTTTATAAAACCATTTGGCAATTAAGGAAAAAATGAACACAATTCTAAATGCTGAAATTTAGACAGATATAGTACTTGGATAGATCCCCCGACAAAATTCCTGAATATAATTGGAGGAGGAAAGAGTCCCTAAATTTCTTTTCAAAGTACAAAGATTTCTAATGATGGGGTCTTGTTGGTGTCATTAACATTCATTTGGCATTTAAGACAGACAATGCCTGTACTGTCACAGTAGTAGTAAGACATCCACCATTTTAACAGTGGAAATTGACATGTGTTTTCATATGACATATTTTTTCATCTATGTATCTTTGATAGAAATAACTGATTTTTTTAATTGTGTGTAATCTTTAGTGTGCCTTTGACCCTTCATTTATGAGATTAGATAAGAGTTAGAGCAAGTATTAAATAGAGTAAAAAAAATCTGAGTAGAATGACTGTTACATAATAAATTAATGATAAACACAGGCAGCAAAAATAAACATGTCAAGGAAACACAGGAGAACTATGCCTTATTTGAGCATTTATAGATCATATAAACAGTATAGATGAAAGCTTATTGGGTCTACATGTGGAATATGCTTACAAAGTCTCAAAAGTCACGGTCAGCATTGAGCACTAGTGCTAAAATAGTAAAAACAAAACAAAACAAAACAAAACAAAACCAACCCCCCCCAAAAAAAAACTCGAAAGGAAAGTATGTATACAAAGCAAGGTTATTTTTATCTAATCTAAATGTAGAATTCTTAGCCACTACTCTCCAAGTTTCATTTTTAATTGGAAATTACCAATATACCAGATGGAGTCGAGGGACATACTAAACTTGTTGGAATTTATTAACCTTTTAGTATATACCATTACCTATTTTATAATACGTCTTCAGATATTTGAGGGTACCTAATATGGAAGATCTTTGGTTTGTGACTCTCAGTCTTTACTTTTAATCTTTAAGAACATATTTGTGTGACATTCTTCTTACATATAAACTACTTGGATAAAATAATCTTTAGCAAAATAGAGAAACAGAAACAGAAAAGAAAAATACCTCACAAGTGATAAAATGAGATGTGGCAAAACTATAATTTGGTTTTAAAGTTTAATTATTAGTAAGTTTATTGATAAGTACTATCCACATAAGAAAATAATACATTATTTTATATGTAGTATTCTATAAAATCTATTACTGCACATTAGAATTATAAATATTTTAATCATCACACTATAGAATCTATTAGAAAATACAAATAGCAAAGTCTATTGTTGTAACTGTATTTTTAGCTATTATATATGAAAGCAAGAATTGTTAGATTGTATTTATGTCTGGCTACCATATGAATTTTAATACATGTGTAAAGTCTATAAATGTTTAAATCAAATATGTCTCTTCCCTTCTCAAACATTTATCAAGTTATTTCTTTGTGTGTGTGTTTGTGTGTGTTCATATAGGCACTTATGCACATGCAAGTGCATGTGCAGGTATATGTCTGAACATGTCTGTACATGTGTTGTGTGTGTGTGAAGGCCACTGGACAATCTCAGGTGTTATTCCTTCTCAGGTGCTGTCTGCCTTGGTCTTTGATTTGAAACAGTGGTTCTCATTTGTTGAGTCTTCCTGACTAGGCTAGGCTACCAGGACCATTATGCCCAGGTCCATGCCTGTATCTGCCTCCCAAGTGCTGGGTTAAGGGACACATAACACCACACTGTAAGTTCTACAGAGGTTCTGATGAACTGCTGCAGGTCATCATGCTTGCATGGAAAGCATTTTATTGACTGAGCCGTACCCTCACCCTCAACTTACCATTTCACTAGAAGATGCTACATTTTAACTACGTATAGTCATCTTTCTATTTAATAGGGTCCAAGAACTTCTTATTACCATATAATTTAGTACCCATGGTGTTCTATTTAAACAAAAAGTTTATTATCTTTTATTTAAGGTAATATTAGATATTATAGGCTTCTCCTGTGTGTGGTGTGAGGGGATTAAACCTATGGACAGAAGAGGTGCTAGGCCATGCAGCTTTATCCAAAACCCTTAATTTATAGTTTTAAAATGTAGCGTATGGTGAGTCACAATAAAACCAAGGAAATCCCCTCCATACTTGTGAGCACACAGCACAGGGTCAGGATATGGAAACGATCATCTGATAGATAATCAGTATAAACAGTTACATCCTGTATTTCAGGACAGTTTCTTGCCATTCCTGTTGTGTCTTTCTAGACAGATGACACACTCCCTTCTTATAGGTGGGGGAACTTGTACCCCTTCAAATAGCCATCTGTGTAAGGATCAGAATATCATGTGCTCTTACCATTTCCTATGGATTATACACTTTATTCATGAAATATGCAAAAGTTTTCTATTGAAAACTATGAATTTGTAAGAATTGTTTCTAAGACATAATTATAGCAATTGGAGGGCTATTAGTGTCACAGCAAAAAAAATTAAATTCATATATGTCTTCAGTGTGACTATTTCTTGTGATATATTTTATTCTCAGGTGCATTGAGTGTGTTTTTATTTTATATGTACAGACATCAATAAGATGAACAATAGTTCACATCTACTCTAGTAATTACTGTGATTAAGACCATTGCCAATAATGAAAGATCATTTTGAAAACAGATTAGTGAAATGATATACTGATAATATAATGTGCAATACAGTCCTTATGAAATAGTCAAGTGTCATTTTTGAAAAATTTTGAGGTAAGCCACTTTTTTATCAATTTTTGTAATATTTCCAAAAATATGATCAACTGAATATTTTTATTTAATCAGTGCTATTTTACATAAAAAACAATCATATGAGACTGGAGATAGAGCTCAGCTCACAACAAATATAATCATATGAAGAAATAAAAATGATTCTTTGAAAAACCTTTCTTGGATATTTTGGGATGTGTTGCTGTGAATTTTTATTTTAGTAATAAAAAAACAGAAAGTGCAATATATTTTTGTACTATGTGTTTCTAAGATGCTTGTCTAACCTGTGTTGACTTTTTTGCATTAGAAACAATCATGTTGAAAATCATCTAGTTTTAGTTTCCTGTACTTGGAAATAATGAATTCTCAGTTTACTTCAGATCTTTTGCAAAAGGTTTTAAACCATTGAAGATTGTCCCGTGCCTCCTCAGTTCAGAAGGAAAATCAGTCCCCAAACTGTCTCTCTCCCAATGAGAAATAAAAGCTGATGACAAAGTGTAAACTCCTTAAAAATAAAGAATCCACTAGTATTTATCTCACCAACAAAAAGATTGAATTTATTTGAGAAACATTAGGAATGTATAAATAGGACAGAAATTTTCTGACATCACAACTTCATACTAAAGAAATTAATGTTACTAGTAAAAGACGTTTAGAGTTCTATAAAAATGTAAACTTGGCTTCTTCTATATTTTTTTAATGCCAATTGTTATCAAGAGAAAGAATAAAAGAACATACTACATAAGACTGGCTTATCAAATTTACTAATTTATAAATTTTGTGTCTTCTCAAAATAGGGCACAATTCTCTCTAGTGACAATGTGAAAATGCATATCTAATACAAGATATCATAGCTGAACATTCAAATTACAAAAAGAATTTTAAAAAACTAACCTAAAATTTCTCCATTTTAGTCTTCTTACTGTTATGTATTTTAAATATCTACAATTTAACAGATAAAATAATTCCTTCAGAACACTGGTAAGACATTGAACAACCAAGGAATGAAAAATAAGCAGAGAATTCATGATATCAATGGTTAAGTGGAGGCCACCAAACAGTTCCATAAAATTATCCTAACCCAATCTTATCTAACAACATAAAGGGTTGAATCTAATACACAATTGTGAAGACCATAATTGCTCATCAGTATGCAAATTCTTCCATATGTATTTTTGATGCACTCAGTCCTCTACTTAAATTAATTTAAAAGTGACAGATAAAATGTCATGTAAGTAGTAGGGTGATGGTGTAGGCTGTGAGTGTGCATGTATGCGTGTGTGAGTGTGTGTGTGTGTGTGTGAAGTATGTCACTGTGTGGTTTGTTTGAATGTGTTGTGTGCTTGAATGAGTTTGTGTATGTGTGTGTATACATGTATATGTGTGTATGTGTAAATGGTATGTGTGTGTCTGTGTGTCTGTGTGTCTGTGTGTGTCTGTGTTTTACATTTGCAAGTATGTGTTGCTTTCTAGTACACTGTTTGGTTTGTTTTACTCTGTAAGAAAATAAACTTACCTTCGGTTTTTGGTGTTTCTCCTTGTCTGAGGCATTGGATGGCTTCCTCTTTAGCATTTTGAATTCTGGCCACCTCTAGTGAGCACAGTTGCTGCTGTTACAGAGAGAACTGAGAGCAGGCACGGGTGCGCTCCGTGACACACAGCATCTGATAGCACTGAGGAAGTGTCTGATGTGACACTTCCTCCTCTGGTCAGGATGTGACCTCAGTGTCTGCTTGGTTGAAGGTTTCTTTTCTTTTTTTTTTCCCTTTCCTTCCTTACCGTAATTATTTGGTAACTCTGTACTGTATTCTCGGTGCTGTATTCTATGATATATTTCCTAGCTCACACCTTTGACATGGCTACGGTAATTTACTAAGGGTGTAATGGTTTGGAAAACAAAACTTATTTTCTCAGTTTATGTAAAAGAATTTGACACATTAAGAAAGATGGCACAAGAGGAAAATATCTGAACCTTTTAAATGAAATCAAACAGAATATTGTGGATTTTTAAAAGTTTGAGACTATTTAAAGAATTCCATTTTATATTTTTATAATATTTTATTATTTGAGGTTATAATACACTGACGTCATTTCCACCTTTTCTTTTTTCTCCTTCCAAATTTTCCAGGGAACCTACCTTTCAATTTCATTGCCCCCTTTTTACATGTGACACATGTCTGTATCTTTCTCCATACATAATTGTATATTTCTACATGAAGATCAATTTGAAGTTAAATAAGAATAATCCTCCCTAAAGCTACTGTAATAGGGTATAGATTAAAAGTACCTAATTTTCATAGGATTCTAGCACCAGATATTGATGAGTGGGCATTGGTGACATTGAAAAAGCAAGCATATCATTGTTATAACCCTCTGATTAACAAAAGAACCACTTCTTGCTACATAGTATATGTATTCTGTATTCTGGTAATGCCTGGTTGATGGGTGATGCTACTGACTGCTCAGTCCTCTCTCCAGACAAGGCATCCAGTGTCTACTAAGTGGGCCTGGAATAGCCCCAATGTGTCTTAAAGGTTTTGCTGAAAGCCAGATCCAGAGATCCAGATAAAAGCGAAGGCTGCTCAAAGTTTCTTGAAAAATGAGGCCTTATCAGATGAGCTTGTGCAGATTGTTTCAAATGCTGGCTCTGGTTAAATGGCCTGCTTCAAGAGAACTTGTACTTTCTGATCATAAACTCCTCAGATTAAAAACAGAAGCACCATATTTTCAGGAAGTGTTTCTCTAAGAATCATGCTCTGGCCCTCTTTTCTCAGTTGTCCCTCCCACCTCTCTGCCTTCGTCCTGGAGTCCCAGGTGAAATTCACTAATTCACTTAAATACTAAATTGAATACCCACTCTGTGCTATTGAACGTAGTGGGTACTCAATTTCTATGCAATAAACCTCTTAACTAACAAGAACAAAATGGTATTTTATGCACTACAATAGAATTGGGTAAACCACTTAAGAGGATTGGAGTTAATGAACGGCTGCAGTGGCAGGAGGGTAATTTTGAGAAGTAAGAGGTTAGTATTTTCAGAACAATGACAGGGGAATAACACCGGACAACCTGAAAACCCTGAGGCTCGGTAATTCCCTAGCAGTGTGACTTTCTGTAAACTTTCTGGGTGGTTCTCAGTTAACCCAAGGGAATAAACTATTCCATCACCTAAGAAATTGAGAGCCATGAAAAGATGTTTTCTTATCTGAGACATCAGCGCTCCTTGTACTCTTCCATCTCTTTGTGTAACGGATGGGGGTTTAATTCAGGAGTGGAATTTGATCAGTTCAGTGAGAAGGATAATGGTGATAGTTCCTAAATGATCGTTTCACTGAGAATAAAAGCTAAGGCCAATATGGGCCGCCCTTATGCACCATCACTTCAGAATAGTTTACACCAAAAATTATCTGTAGATAATGAATGAATATTAAATATCAAAGTTATATTTGGAGAATTTTTATAGTTTACATTTTTATAATGACAACTAAAACATAGTGAATATTCAAATTGCTGAGACAAACATTGTGTGTGTGTGTGTGAGTGTGTGTGTGTGTGTGTGTGTGTGTGAGTGTGTGTGTGTGTGTTCAGCTGAAATGGACGTATGCAACATTTGATATTAATGCTCTTCCAAATTGCCGTAAACCCCTAACTTAAACCTCCATGCCAGTCACAGGAACACCCTTCTAGTTCTTAATCGGTGGTGAGAGCAACTCCAAGAGTCAAACAAAGCAATGCATTCTATTGTCATTGTCCTTGGTTACCTCCCAGATGTGAGCATGATATATGGTGATGAAGATAGTACACACTCCAGACATAGGGCTTAGATGAATTAAGCAGGAACCGATGAGGAAACCTCGTCTGAAAAGTAGCTCTCATGGTATCAGAAGACATTTATGCAAACTGCTAAGAATTAGTTGCTTAGAAAAATATGCCCAGTGGAACAATAGGAGAACGATTCTCTTGGGGATGACCAACAGCTCTCTCATTGGATTTATGGCCCAGGCAACAGGAAATCCTTGTATGGTGCTGTAAACGTAGCCAAGGCCCTGTGGCTGGACAGGTCACGGACCCTAGAGAAGACCTACTATACTACGAAGGATGAAAGACAAGGAGTAGGGAGCGGTTCAGGATCTCAGATGAAATAACAAGGGGACTCAGGTGTATATGTAAATCAAAATTAAGTGTATGCACATATGAAATTATCAGAGTATAAATAAGATGATTTTATAGTAAACAGTATTATACTTAAGAATTACATATAAACATCTGTTTATATATCTAAGCATTTGACCAGTTTTAATACCATATGGTGGATTCAAATTGTAAATAAAATTAATATTTTTGTTTAAATTTATATATGAAAGGTGTGATTCCAGACTTTCATTCATTTAGGAAAATTGTTCTCTGACGATGAAAAGGTATGATGTATGAGCTTTTATTACAATGCAACCGTGCTGCAGTCCTGTTTGGAAGACACGGTGTAACAAATGCTTCTATTAACCTACTTACATTTCAGGGAAGTCTACAGTTCAGATATTTAATGAGTGGCCCCCAAATGGTCCAGTTCAGAAGTCAATTCTACAACAAGACAGAGGTGAGAATTCACACTGAACACACCTTCTGTTAGTCATGGCTCGACTCAGCCACTGGACCACATGTTGCTTCAGATATGTGCGAAAGAAGGAAATTGCAAAAGTGTCCTCTTGGTACTTTGCTTTCACATGCTACCTCAAGGATTTTATAACATGCACAGGATGAAACAAGTATGGGACAGGGTGTCCACAACCAGTTCCTATTTGTATCATGGACGGTGAGTCAAAATTGTCTAAAGATTTCAATGGAAGTGAGAAAATAGGGTATATTGGAGAAATTAGGGTGAGATTTATACAAGCTGTTTCATTGATCCACCAGACATTTATTCCATCACCATCAATGTCAAATAATAAGTGGCAGAAAAGTAGTTACCATGGGAAACTTCTGTCTGACGGATGGGATGTGATATAAAGATATTGATTGGCTGAGGATTTCATCTGCATCACCACCTTCACCATTGTAAGGAATAAAATTGAATTGAAGTGTCTTGTTGACTATAGTTTACATTTCTTTGTTCAGTGTATGATTTTGAAATCAAATCCTTTGGAATGAGTCTAGATACACCATGTTGCCTTAATAATTGTGCCTTTCCAAACTCCTATGCTTGATCATATACAATTATATGCTCCTGTAATTTAGAGACAACTGTATCTGAGACCAATGTTAGAAACAACCTAACCACTGGGTGTGGTGATGCACGCCTTTAATCCCAGCACTCGGGAGGCAGAGGCAGGCAGATTTCTGAGTTCGAGGCCAGCCTGGTCTACAAAGTGAGTTCCAGAACAGCCAGGGCTATACAGAGAAACCCTGTCTCAAAAAACCAAAAAAAAAGAAAGAAAGAACAAAAGAAAGAGAGAACAAAGAAAAAAGAAAAAAAGAAAGAAAAGAAACAATCATTGCTGACTGTGCCTCTAGTGCTTGTTGAGCAGGGCCATAGGGAAGTCTTTCAAAAATATTAAAATAAGCAAAATAAGAGTGGCATCATGTACTCCATCTCTGAAAGTCACCGTGTAAAGTAGATTAGCACAGAAGAAGAGACTATGCCATTACAATCTTCAGAATTCAGTGCCTTGCAAGAATAAAAAGAGTTGATCATCAAAGCAGCTTGACTTGATAGGGTCTATTTCTCATTGACCCCTCAGATCAGGGTCCCTCTTCTCTATGCTGAGAAGGGAAATTTACAGAAAGTATTCTGAACAGAGGTGTTAAATTCCAGTCTGTCTATACTGCAGAGAAAGTTCAGACACTGAGCTATCACAGGAACCTGCCTCTGTAGTGGCTTCCCTGGGGGCTTCATAATTTCCCTTGCTCTGGGAGTCATTTACCCACTCCCTGGAGTCACTGCTTACTAATCCCATCTTCCAGACTTCCTGGAGTCCCTTTAAGCCTACATTTGAAATATTTTCCACTAATCTCTCCTATGACACCCTGTCTTACCTGAGATGTGTAACATATTTCTTATAAATGCACAAACAAGGATGGTCTAGTCCCATGTCTCCTAAATAGTTTAGAGTCTTAGAGTAGAGTCTTGACCAGTTTTGCCTTGTATAAATAAAGTAACAGGTAGATCCTGGTACTGACCATTCGGGATGGCAGACTTAAAAAAAAAACCCAAATTAATTACTTTTCCTGACAATTCCATCACTTCAAAAATTACAGCATGTTGAGATGGATGTATAAGCATTCTAGCTCAATATCAATAAACACCAAATGTATTTAACCCCTATGCTTTGTTCTTGCTTTAGGCTCCATTAAAAATTGAGTGGACTTCTTGGGGAGTTAAAAATTGTCTGCAGAGAAGACAACAATTCCATTTGGACATCCACTGGAAACTCTTTGTGGTTATTTCCTTATAATTTTTTTTAAAATGAAATGAATTTCATTGAATGCACCCTTGGGTTTGGGTATGTGAGTCTCTGTCTGTCTATCTGTATGTCTGCATGTCTGTATCTCTGTGTGTCTGTATACATGGAGGTAAAAAAAGAGATTAACTCTTGCACTTAGAATATTTCTGGGAGATGAAACATAGATGTTCCATGAGGCTTTGGATATTTGCAAAACCTTCTTGAAGACAGCCTGGCCCTGCAGAATTATATCTTATTTTAATTTTCTAAAGAGAAAATGCAGTACAAGGTACTGTGATGTTGGTTGTAGAATCACACAGGTTGAAGAAGCTCCCTTGAAAGAGATAGAAATTCTCAGTTCACATTTATCCATGGAAGATGCTTGAGAAGCAGGGAAAGGAGATGGAGGGAAGCAGAAATGGAGGCAAGGTTTAAAAGGAACTGAATAAATGAGGAGAGATGATAAAATTAATGCATGGATATAAATCTCTCTGATTACTTTAATAAATTAAAAATACATACTTGCTGTGTAATTTTAAATCATATAAAGATGTTATAGTGGTTCCCACAATAAAGATAAACTTTATTCATGTGTGATTAAAAATAATAATATTCATGAATGACTCTCATCCTCAAACTTAATAATATTTATGAAGTGATTATGGTTTTAAGTGCTTATTATATCTCATAAAGTATGCTGTGTGAGTTGTTTATATTTTCCATGCAATCTTTACAAATTCTCTTGGGCACATTCTAATGTGATCATCTTTGAAGTGCTGAAGTCAGGATTCAATCCAAAATTTCAGCTCATAACCATCACTCTATGTCATAATTGTGTCTTGGCACACTAAGAGATCCTGGCATGGAATGGTTGTGATTTATGGGGTAGTTGGGGTCAGGAATGGTTAGTGTGGTCTGGGAGGATAATGCTCAGTAGCTTGAGGTAGTTGTAGAGAAAATCAATTCAAGAATGTATAAAAACATTGACGACCAAGCTATCTTTCAATTCAAATTTCTTTGCTGTAGATGTTATCACTACTTAGTGCTAACCTTAATTATATCATAATCATCTTCTCTAATTTGATGCTAAAGCAGATTGATGTAATGTTGGTAAGAATACTTCTCAATCTCCTCTATACATTGTAAAAAATCCTTTCAAGTTTGAAGTTATCCAGTGCTGTGGTCTGAATGCCTGTAGTTTGTAGAACTCCAGAATTTATATATTTAAATCCTCATCAGAGATGTGGAGAAGCAGCTTTATATACGAGTGTTGGGAATATAGATGGGAACAGCTACTATGAAAAGCAATATGAAAATTCCTTCAAACAACAACAACAAAAAAATATAAGTCATAAAGAAGAATGAAACTCATTCCTCATCCAGGAAAGCAGATGGAACTGAAGAATAATCTGTTATACACAATATTATTCATAGTATACACAATATACAGGATCAGAAAGGGAAATGCCTAAAACATAAAGTGACATGACTTGAAAACAGACAAGGGACTATTTCATAAGAGATGAATGAGAGAGGTGGGGAGAGAAGCGTATGTTTTACAGAGTATCTCTGTTGAAATCATAACAATTTATGTGAAAGAAAACAGCCATATAAGAATAGAACCAGTGATTGTAAAACTGGACAACTAAGAAAGTATAAAGCATTAAACACTCTTTGATTCATCCATAAACATTATTGTTTACATAATTTTATAACTAAGTGGATATGAGATCTGGAGAAAGACAACAATATACAGTCCTCAAGGACAAAAACAAGAATCAATACATCTTTTCTATTATGTAAATCAAAAAAGAATATACTTATCATTTAGAATATTGTATTCAAACAGCACATTTTTTAAAAAGTTATGCTTCAGGAATCAGAAAAGAACCAAGAATGGAGCCTGGCAGGAAGTAAGGAAGGAGGCTCTAGGAACTTACATTTTTAATTCGTTGGATGAAAGAATTTTCAACTTTTCTGAACTAAAAAGAGCTTTTTAAATCGTAGGGTGGACAATCTTTTAGAAGTATGAATATGAGTATGATCATTATTTGGACATAATTAAGGCAAGTGAAATGTGGAAATTAAGACTCATGACTAAGGACCTAGCAAACACTTTTTACAGACTGAAATCTGAGCACTATTAATCCATATCATGAAAAACTGGAATGGACCTCAGGACAATATCAGTTTCACTGATATTCACTGATAGGTGATGGACCTCCCCAGGTATCTTAGGCCATTCCATCTGCTATACCAAAATGTCATGAACTGACTGTTTCTAAAAGAAATAAAGTCTGACTTCTCACAATGCTGTAGGCCAGGAAGTTCATGATCAAGGTAGGACTAGAGAGATTTGGATGTGAACATTTAAAATTAGACATAGGGTGTGTGAAATCTAATAGCCAAATGCTCACATTTGATTTCCCAGTCAATGGTTGCATTCTTCTCCCTCAACAGATTTAGGTCTCAGGGAAATCTCTTCAGTCGGAGTTTTATTTGCAGAACTAAATGTCTATAATGTAGAAAGGATGCCGTTCCCTCAGATCCTTTATTCTTACGCCCCGTTTCTACGTTATGTAGAATTTGCACCTGAGATTTTTCTCTCAGAATGTTTACCTGCCTTCTAGCTTCTGGAGCTGTGAAGATTTGCCAGTGGGTTTCCTGGGTTATCTCCTCAACTCTTCTCTCTGGCCTGTCTGCCCCCTTTTGCTTCTCCATTATCCATAGCTGTGTATTTTATTACAATTTTTCTTCTTCCCTTGCATGTATCTGTTTTCTTAAAAGTTCTTTCATATTACTTTCTAGATTATGATATAGGTACAGTATTTCTTGCTCCAAACCCTTCCATGTACCCATTCCCACTCTTCTTTAAATTCATGGCCTCTTTTGCGAATAGTGGTTATTGAATACAGTTATGCTCCTAAATATAGCCTGCTCAGTCTGTAGAATGTATGTTTCCAGGGCAGACATTTTAGACCTGGACAATTAGTGTACTCCTCCCTTGAGAAAACCCAGCTTTCCTCCATTGCCTAGAGGTCCTTCTGTAGGGTTGCAGTCTTTTAGGGTTTTCCCTGTATACTTGTCATGTCCACTGGTGTCATTCTAGTTTAGCTCATGTGTGGTTGGTCATGACAGTGAGTTGTGTCTATAGCTTCAGACATAATCTCACAGCATAGTCCTAAATCCTCTGGCTCTTACAGTCTTTCTGCCCCCATCTTCCTCAATGTTCTTACGTGCACCTTATAGGCTCTGCAAAAAGTAATCACCCATGCTCAGGCTCTTGAAAGACCAAGGATCTCCCTTCGAGCGTGACAAATGCTGAGACTCTCAGAGATTCTCAGGTCCTTCCTGACTCATTTATTGCCTTGCAACTTCCTTGTTCTAGTGACATTTCAGCCACTGTGATAAAATGCCCCACAAAAGCAACACAGTTTGTAGATGGGGAGACGGCTCAGAAGTTAAGCATACTTCTGTATGGGGAAGAGGCTCAGTAGATAAGAGTGCTTACTACTTTGCCAGAGGATATGAATTAGGTCACCAGTACCCATGGCTGGTGGCTCATAACTAACTACCAGTAACTCAAGCCCCAGAGAATCCACAAACTTCTGAACAATAAATAAAATGTGGCATACAGTCACAGAGACATACATGCATGCAAATATGTAAAATAAATATTAAAAAAATAACTGTTGGGAGAAAAGAGCTTATCTTTATTATAATCCCAGGCTATAGTCCATCATTGAAGGGCCACTAAGGGACTTAAGGAGACATTCACATCATATCCACAGTCAAGAGCAGAAAAAATCAAATGTACCCATACTTTCTTCTTACTGTTTGCTGCTCAGCTAATACTCATAGTCTAGAGTCCTGTTCATGAAATGGTGCCTCCCATATTGGGATGGCACTTTTTATATTCAATTACCAAGATAGTCCTGCACAGACAAGCCAACAGCACAACACAATATAGGCAACTCATTGAGATTCTCTTTGGACGTGATTCTAGGTAGTGTCAAGTTGGCAGCTAAAACTAGGGAGTATGGGATGGATCTCTGGATATGGCAGTCTCTAGATGGTCCATCCTTTCGTCACAGCTCCAAACTTTGTCTCTGTAACTCCTTCCATGGGTATTCTTATCCCAATTCTAAGGAGGGGCATAGTGTCCATACTTCAGTCTTCATTCTTCTTGAGTTTCATGTGTTTAGCAAATTGTATCTTATATCTTGGGTATCCTAAGTTTTGGGCTAATATCCCCTTATCAGTGGAACAACATTATGACTAACCAGTACCCTGGAGCTCTTGACTCTAGCTGCATATGTATCAAAAGATGGCCTAATCGGCCATCACTGGAAAGATAGGCCCATTGGACATGCAAACTTTATATGCCCCAGTACAGGGGAACGCCAGGGCCAAAAAAATGGGAATGGGTGGGTAGGGAAGTAGGGGGGAGGGTATGGGGGAATTTTGGGATAGCATTGGAAATGTAATTGAGGAAAAGATGTAATAAAAAATAAAAAAATTTAAAAAAAGATCTAAAAAAAAAAAAGAAATGCTGCTTACACACATAGCATGTGCTCCTATGCTGAACACATAGATAGCATGACTTATTTGCAGGAAAGCCAGAGGACAAGAGACTCTTTACACTGCTAGTCATGTTTTGGGTGCACATAGTTCTCATGGGATTGGTTGGGAGGCCCCTGCTAAGATTTGCTGGCAGACTGTGATACCCACTAAAACAACTGTGACCTTCAATAAAAGCTCATGCCCTTCCTGCCAAAAAACAAAACAAACAAACAAAAAAAAAAACAAAAAACAAAAAAAAAAATAAGGAGTACAGGCTTCTAGTATCCGTCTGAAGCTGACATTTTCTCTCACCCCTTAGTCATCTCATCATCATGAAATACCAATGGAATTCATGCCTGCTCTCCCTTCTGCAAATTGCTTTGTCTCTTTGGGCCTGCAACTTTTTTTTTTTTTTATAAACAGTGGAGCTGATATATTATTGCATTCATCATATTTGTAGCCAAAGTTCCATTCATTCATGGTTTTAGAGTTTTCAGTCTATTGGGTTCTGTTGCTCTGGGCCTATGGTAGGAGTACACTCCACAGGCATCTTACTCGCTTCATGGCAGTCAAGAACCAAAGAGAGAGAAAGCAAAATACACCATCCCAATATTCCTTTCAAGAATACTCTTCCAGTATGCTCATTTCCTTCTAACATGCCTCATCCTCAAAGGGTCCAGCACCTACCATCATCACCCCAGACTGGGACCAAGGTGTCAACCAGTGAGCCTCTAAAGGGCAGTTGCGATGAACCATCCGTAAATGGAATCTGACGTTGACAAGTCTGTGCTGTCCCATGTGTGTAATTTGTCACTAGCATCTTTACTCTCCCTTTGAAACATTATCTTATTTGCTAAGCTCCTCGTCGTAGAAAATATGTAGCTAATTACAGAACATGATTCCTATCATTACCAGTTCTACCCTGTAATTTTCAAAACTGACATAATGATATGGCTAAAAGTATGACTCTGTAGACAGGACGGGACTCAAGGGTAAAGCTTTTCCCTGGAAGGCCAGCCTCCCATTCGATCTGTCGCCACTGCATGTGTTTATAGGCTTCTCACTACACTTAAAACTACATCTTCTGTGATGCTCTGCCTCTTTGTCATCACAGTGCAAGACACCTAAAAACTCACGTTCTTGTTACACACAAAAATGAAAATCACCTTAGTACCACCCGAATCATATCTCATTTGGCTGAAAGCGACTTCTGCTCCTATCATAGCCGTGACAGTAGAAATATTTTGAAAAAAAAAAGTCAACCTTAGTCTGAAAGTACTATTTCTGACATATGCTATTTAAGTCCCCTGCTAAGATCATACTTTGTTCCTCAGAATCACCAGAGGAAGGTAGGTTACACAAATCGATAGAGTATGATTTCCTGTTACCTTCTGAAGAAGAAATGAAATTAATAAAATATTGCTGAAGAGATATATCTGTGCTTCCTTTCCTTAGAAAAGCAATCCTTAAATGGGAAGAGAAAGATCATTTTTATCTCCTTCATATCTTCATTCATCAGAGATTTATGGAAATATCATGAATGCTCAGAATAGTCGTTCAGACCTTATCAATCGAGAGAACGCTATAGTTGTGAAACTATAAATGGTAATATATAAACCGCTTATGAAAAGGATTCCCATCATCTTCGTGTCCTCCTCTCTTTCTACCATACAATCAGAAGGCAAAATGTTTGTGTGTTAGTCCAGTGACAAAGGAACAAAATAGTGTGGATGCTTTTAGTGTAAAACTACAGCACAGCAAAATTAAATCTTTATCATGTCTTATATATATGAAGTAACTTCATTTCTTTAGAATTCCACTTTTACCATTGATCAAGAAGGGACGCACAGGAGCTCTCTAAGAAAATCAGTATCATACATAGCACACAGTGCCTCTCCACCCCACACACAACATGAGGATCCTACCCAAAATGTAAACCAGAGTGAAGCTCAGCCCCTCCCAACTGCCAAAGCTCTTTTTCTAAAGCTTTTGTGTTTCTCCTTACTAGGAAGCAAATTCGAATGGTCCTTTACAGGACTTTGTTATGACATATGTGCAAACCAATTATGTTTCTCTCTCATAAGAAAACTTGGTCTTAAAAGCTATATTTGTGAGAAAGGAATGCTAGAATTTCATTGTCAACTGAGTAGACTGATGACTCAATTAGCCACATTAACATTTGTTCCCAGCATCCCGAGACAAATAATGTATTACAAAACAAAAAAAGGTTGGGTAGGAATCAGACTCTGTTCTATTTCAGGGCCAAGAATTCTGAGCACCTAAAGTGTCCTTACAGTGAGCTACATACTTAGACAATTAGTCATCTGTGGAAAAGCTTGGCTGAAAATTCTGCTTCTCCTAGGCATGAGGCCTTCTGAGGTGACAAAAGTAATGGGAACCTGTAAAACTAATATAGCATTGAGTTCAGACATGTCATGTGACCTTGGGACCAGTGTATGCTCTAGAGATCTAAGTCCTGCTATTGGTTACAGTGGTGAACTATTTCCTCTTGGGATTGATGTTGGGATTAAATTGCACAGTATGCACAAACTTTCTGATGTGGAAAATGCCTTAGTAAATCTGAATTCCATCTACTGCAACAGTACAAATCATGACATGGCTAGTCTTCGGGTCCCACCCACCTTCCAGGATGTGGTCTTTCATCCCTCCTGAGTGAAAAGGATGTGGCATGTGGAGTCAATTCAGAAAGTTGTCACGTTGTGACACACAACTTTCTGGTAGTGTGTCCCTCCCAACTTCTAAAGTCAGAGTGCCTATCTTTACTGCTACCTTGATATTCTTGTATTGTCACATGCTGTCATGGTATTTGACTGTGATGTTTAATCCTAACCAGGGGAAATTTCTATAAGAACAGTAAGTTCTGCTTTCACTTATAGTTCAGGTTAGCACTTCATTGTGGGTTTGCTGCTGAACTTAGACTCCACAGTCATTCCTGTAACTTGGAAAGCCTTAGCATCTGAGCCTCTCCCCCTGGCTCTGTACTGACCTTTCCCTCATCTGATCATGTGGACTTGTCTTCCTGTGCTGTCAACCATTCTTTTCTCTCTTATCTTGGCCTTTCCTTAGGGATGAAGTGCTTGCTTTGTTTTGTTTCTTTTCTTTGGACATGTCTGGCTCCTTGTTATCAGTAAGACACTGTTCTGTTTGTTGACTCTTCACAGGACCTTCTTCAGGCACATCCCCCTAGATGCTTGACTTTTCTTTTTTGTATTTTGAAGGCAGAATGTAGGCCTATTGTTTGCACTGTCATTCAGCTCAGTGGAGATGCCGGTTCAGGAAGTGTTTGTTGAATGAAACTCTTCTCCAGAAGTATGCATATACTTCAGGACATCTTCCTAGACTGACACGTGCCATGATTAGAACCCCAGAATCCATACCCCTCCTCGGTGAAAAGGATGTGGCATAGTCAGTGAGTGCTGAATGTGGTTACTTAAAAAGCCTGGAAATTTGTTGAAACCCAGATCGGGAATCATTTGAAAAAAATACTTTGTTTTATGGTGAAATCCATAATATAAATTCATATACCTTCCTAATGATGATAATAATCTATTATTGATCTATAGAACATTCTGTCCCAAGGCTTCCACACCTTTTTACATATATTATTTTACCCTAACAGCTTTTGTGTGAAGTACTTATTCTGATTTTATGCACATGGGAACCTGACTATTTGCCTTTCCCTTTCTTTCAGGTCAGCTCCTGATTGCAGACTGATTCTGAGACACTAGCTCTCTGGCAAACATTCATAGAAATGAAATCACTTCTTCCCCGGTGATGGAAGTTACAGATCCCATCTCCAGTAGCATATGACCCTCTAATCTCTGAATATTGGATTTTGAATCTCTAAATTCTCTTTTGTGGGGATGGTGCCTTGGACAACTGATAATTTTTTTCAACAGAAAAGAAGTGTACAATGTGATGAGACCCCAGAAGGAAGCATGGACTTGTGACTTTTAGAAGTCGAGATCTAGTCAGTAATTATGTCATATATTTTACACAGAATCATCTTCTCTGTCTCAGCCAATCAAGGTCGTCTCAGCTGGAGGTTCGTATTGAAGAAATCCCTTCAGTAATGGAATAGACATAACAGCAAGGGAGCCGTCTATAGCTGATTCCTATGCTTTTCCTACGTCTTGCATGGTGATAACCCTCAGCAGAACTCCTAATTACACTAAGTCATTGCTTCTGGGATCTACCTGCCAGGCTTCTCATCTTGAGGGAAGACCTTATTTCCTTTACTTAAAATTTACTGACTGTCTACACTGGCTTGAACACTTTACCAGGGTAGTCCAATGTTAGGTTGACGTATGCATGGCTTTCCACCAGTTAAAGTTTAGTGGGAAGCCAGGCGACTGACACAAAGACAAGGCAATGTGCATTGTACACTTAGTGAAAGGACTGAGTAGAACAACTATCTGTTAAAAAGGTAAGGGGATGTTTTACTTATGAGAAAATAGGAATGTGCCACATACCTAGAGATGCAGGAAAAGGTACAGGCCTTTCAATAGTGAACACAGAATATGATAGAAGTGGACAGGAGAGTTATAGGTATGCTCTGGCAAAAGGAAGCAATTTCTTACAACAAATGTTTTTTATAAAAGAATGAAAGCAAGAAGAAGAAGGAGGTAAAAGAAGAGGAGGAGGAGGATGCATGAGGGGAGAAGGAGAAGAGGAAGAATGAAAGCTGTAGAGGTGTTAACCAATGGTCAGGTTATGAATGAGACTATGTTTGGAGAATAGTATGTCCCCATCAAAATAATTAGACTTGGGGGCTGGAGAGATGTCTCGGTAGTTAATAGCACTTGTTCATCTTACAGAGGACTCAGGTTCCATTCCCATTCAACATAGTGTCTTAGAACCTTCCATAATGCCAGCTTAGTGATTAAGATACCCTTTTTCAACTTCTTGGGCACTGGTGTACATAATACAAAAGAAATGAAGTTGTTGCAAATGTAACTAAGACAATGTTATAATGAAATAAGTTCGGCCTATCATTCAAAAGAGCTGGCATCCGGTAATTTGTGGGAGTACTTGGCCCTGCACAAGGGAAGAGCTAAAGAGGAGCTCCTGGATAGAGATGTCCATGTGAAGACACACACGATGTGAAGACACGTGAGAGAGCCAGAGCTAGGGCACCACTCACAAAGGTGTGTTGAGCTTCCAGCAAGGAGGGATGGGAATTCCATGGAATAGGGGAGGACAGAAGAGCATTAATTTTGAAATTCTAGGCCGCAGAAGTTGTGAGACAGTCTTATCCATTATTTTAAGCCAATTAGTGTGTACTATTTTGCTGTGGTAGCCCTAAGAAAATGATAAGATGGACTAAGTAGTATAGGCATGGATGCATTTGGAATATATATCTGTGTAGGGTGGGAAACTATTGAAGAGCTTCAGCCAAGGAAGAAGAGGGCCACAGTCAACAATAAGAGGTGGAACTAAAGCTTTGGATGAATGAGCAAAAAACACTAGGGAGGAAACCTGTACTGCTCCTCAAGTGTGCAATTGTTTTCAAGGCTTATTGATTACTATGCTTGCTCAGCATCTTTTCATATGTAAAATAAAAAGCAAAGAGAAAAGTTCACCCTTTTTCCTTTATATGTGCTCCAAAATGCTATCTCCAGGCTCCCCTGTCTGTATAGCATTGCATGGATAAAAAAAAAAAAAAAAAAGAGAATGCATTGAAATTAAGTCTTCCCAGAGTGCCCCATTTAGTGATGGCAATGTCACAATGAAAAATGAGAGTACTAATACTATGATGTAGACATTAAAATTATTTTGATATTGATATTTTGATGTTGATAAAAATAATTCACTTGAGACCTCATAAGCATGAAATAAAATTAACCTTCCAGTAGCAAGCCATTTGAGTTCCCAGAATTGTTTTTCTTGATATTTATCCTAATTGAAGAAAATGATTCATATATATATATATATGTATATATATATATATATATATATATATATTCAAATTTCCATTCCTATACAAGCAGAAAACCCAAGAAGCATAATATAACTGGGATCAATACTAAGAATTCTGGATTGTAGTTATTATTTTTGTTAGTTTTATTTTCTATAAATATCATAAATTATAATAGGAGTTTTATTTCAGGTGCATGAGTTCTTTCTAATTTGGATAGGCAGCATTCCAATTACAACATGCCTAAGATTATATACTCTTTAATGATCTCTAATCTGAATAGTTAAATAGGTCTGTTTGAAATTCAGAGAAGCCTTGATTGTTTTCACCATATCAGTGATATAAAACACATCTATGTACTGTTTATAAGTGACAAAGTCTTATGAGAGTGACCGAATTCACCCAAGAGCAGTCAGTGCAAGCATTTTACTCACTTTCTGAAATGTCACTCTAACTTCCTAACAAATAGCATGATGTACTTATGTATACAATTTTAAAAATTAATTAATATACACTATGTTTTTAAAGTATCATTCATTTCACTCGCTGCAATTATATATCGGTAGTAGTGATAAAAAATTGACATATTCAGAAATATAATAGAAATCTCTAATTGAATAACATTCAAATAAAAGTTTAACAAGACTTCTATTCATTTTAACCATGAAACGTGTGGTAAGAGAAGTTTAAAAATCCATGCAATTGTTCAACAGAGGCTCTTTTAAACACGAAAAGAAAATATGGCGTGTGAGCTGTAGTACCTGGTCTATCTTTGAGATAATACAAGAATCATAAAATGTATCTGGAACCATTCTGGGTCAGAAAGGAAGTAAAGAAGCTGGGAGGATTGTTCCTGGGGAACACTGATTTTGGCATCTAGTGGGAGGGGGAGGACCCACCTTGATTGCTGGAGACAGAGACTAATTGGCTGCAGAACCACTCTGAACATAAACAACAGAAGAGTGAAGCTTTAGGGGCTAAACAGTTTTCCCAAACGTTGAGCCATTGGCTTGCTCATTGCCTAGGACTGTTTGCCTGGGAGTTCCTCTAGCTCAATTGAAGTCATGTGATAGCCAAGAGAGATCTATTCCATTTTTGTAGGAAATTATTTTATTTACACTGAACACAGCAATTAAGTTTGATAACTGCATTAAGTCTATCCAAGAGTTGCGAGGCTGCCAAGAAGAGCACATCACAGAAATGAATCACTCACTTTCAAAAACAAATAGTTATTCCTGCTTAACCCCATGCAATATGATTTGGTTGTATCTTCTTGAATTATTGGCAATAGTGTTCTCATTGAAGACCCCCCAAACACTATAGGCTACTGCCAATACTATTGGTTACCTTCCATAACTTGACAGTAAGACTTCATACACTCCATATGGCTTAGAAAGTGGAGAAACCTAACTCAAATGGAAGTTTCATCTCCATTGACTAGTATTCATAGTTTTAGAATCTGCCCTTAATATAATTATCAATTTCAACCTAGTTACAAGCCCTAAAAGCTATGCTCACAACTCCCTTTTAAGATATATCCTCTGGTGCAATAGTTACACTGATGCTTAACCAATCACTTTTTGGGTTGTATTAGTCTCTGTTTTACTACTATGAAGAGATAGTATGAACAAAGCAACTCTTATAAGAGATGTCATCTCTTTCCCCAATGAGGAGACAGTTTAGTCTATTATTACAGTGAGGAGCATAGCAGCAAGCAGGCAGACATGATTCTGGAGAAGTAGCTGAGAATTCTATATCCAGATCTACAGACAGCAGGAAGAGAGAGACACTGAATCTGGCTTGAGGTTTTGAAACCTCAAAAGCCCACCCATAGTGACACACTTTTTCTGACAAATCCACACATAGGCTAATACTTCTATTCCTCCTCAAGTAGAACCAGTCCTTGGTAACTAGGCATTCAGATGTCTGAGCATCTTGGGGCCACTCTTATTTAAACCAGTACAGGCCTCCTCCACAAGCTAGAACCCGTACCCACGACTGCCATGAAGCACAGAGACCTGAGAATAAATAGGTCATGAGATCCACTACTGTGATTCTTGTAAGTGAGCCTAGGGAAAATGTCTCCTATTAACATACTACTATACACATAGATTAGTGCATTGTTTAGCTGCCAACAGAGCAGAGGGTAATTAACAATAAGAAACATAAAGAAAATAGAGACTTTGGACTCAGTCATAAATGGGATGTCTTTATCATACCTGTTTCCTCATGGTTCAGGGATATATGCAGAAAATGGAGATGGTAAAATTCTGAAGCCAGAGAGGGCTGATGCTATGAAGGAAACAGTGGTTTCCAGATCTAACAGGGTTGAGGAACATGTGGCCTCACAGCTACTGTTGACAACGTGCATGGAACCTGGACAAGAAGCTAAAGCCAGGCAATACCCCAGCATTCATGAGGGGAGGTGGGCATGAAGCTTGTATCTAGCCTAGAGCGTATTCAGAAATAACTGCTGAGAGTGGAAGGCTCCTTTTGTCTAATCAAGTATCAGTGAATATCACAACACAGGGCCAGCTACCTATGCTTAGGGTAGTTGGCCAATACAAGTCAAATTCCAGGGGTTTTAGTCTTTCTCTATAGTAGGGGTCTTTTTTCCTCATTTTTTGTCTGTTTGTTGCAAGAGAGAGGAAGAACATGAATTTGCAAGAGGAGACTAAGGTATAGAAGTTGGTGGACGGGAATTGCAAATATACCATATGAAATTCTCAGTGAAAAAATTAAAAAAAATTATAAAATAACAAATTTTAAGACAGAGAATGAGAACCATATTGAATCAACTGAAACCTTCCCTATTTCTCTTTTAGGGGTATATTAGTATTATCAAGTGCAAAGAACTACAAACAATTAAGTACACAACTTCAAAAATCCCACTCAGACCTAACTAGAATGGTTCAAATATCTGAAAATTTAAAGATCGTGACCAGACAATATTAAAAATTCTTACTTTAGCAAGTGAGCTTCATAATTAGTAAAGCAGATGTTTCTTTAGCTCTTTGAAATGGAGTAACTTTCGCTCTTCAGGGAATGTGAAGGATGCTGGGTTAGAGTCCTGTCATTATATAGCCATGGTGCTGACAGACATCTTATTGGTTCTCAGAACCACGGAGTGCACTCCTGGTGAAGATTGAAAATGGTAGCAAAGAATAAAAAAGAGGCATTGATAAATTACAGGAAGTTTTACCAAAAGAAGTTAAAAGGGTGTTCTTAAGTTCAGATGCTAATATTGAAAGGAAACAAAAAATAAATAAATAAAAAGAAAGCCAGACTGCTTTTACACACTATGAAAGAAAATAAATATTACTATTAGAAAACCTACTTGCACGCAAAATTGTTTTGCAGAATCTAGACAATATGTGGTGAGAAGCCTTATGGTTTATTTTGCCCTTTGCCTGGAACATTTTCTGCTCTGTCATTAAGAAAAGATCCCAGAAACTGATGGAATTTTCAGCAAAGTCAGTTGGAAAGCACCAAAGTCTCTGGTGCTTTCTCTGTGATAACCAGAAGTGTGATAGCATTTTCTGCTCGTTGAAATGTCCTCGAGCATTACGTATTACCAAACTCTGATAACACACAAACAAAATATGTCTCATATGAAACTTGTGAAAAATGCCCAATGCCAAAAAGTCTGGTTTAGCAAGCCTGGAGCTGGCAAGCATTAAAAAATATCTTAGGTAATTCTGTTATTGTTGGTTCATGGAACCAAAGCCAGAAATGCCATTTATAACAATGTTCTAACCAATGGTGAAGCAGAAACGATTTTATTTGGAATCAATAGATGTGCAATGATCCTTTCCTTCTGATTACTTCCTACTTCAAGCCTTCAGTGTCTTACGGAGGCCTCTGATGTCCCCACAGAAGAAGTTCTCTAAGCTACTGACTCATAAATATATCCACCTCTCACTTCTGAGCAGCACTGAGTTCTAATCTGCCTGCAGCTGCTTTTAGAAAGACACATTTCTTCTTTCCCATTGTAAAGTCACCTACTGAAAGTTGTTTGCAATTTGTGGCATCAAAGGTTGATTTTTGCAGTAATCAAGCCCTTTTTCTTCAAGTAGTAGTTTTAAAATAATATGTAGTCATTACGCCTTCTGTAACAAAGTTGCCTTGAGAGTATAGACCCAGGAAGGCATCTTAGCATTCAACCTTTATATGCATTATTTTACAACTAAAGAAACTATAGCTAACACTATCTGACGTATTTTCCAGCGCAGAATCTTCTTTTCACAGGAAGGGTTTCCCATACACAGGAAGTCTATTGGAAGCCACATCGACACTCAGGAAGACCTCTTCCAGTGAGCTAAGCTTTGTTATCCACTATCCAAGGACCTCAATGTCTTAAGTCATGGTTTTCCTTCTTGTAAAGAAATACTGAACATGCGAGCTAATGTCTCGCAGATTTTCTTACTCATAAAAGAAGAGGTTCATAGAGTTGATTTAGGAAACAATTCACCACTTTAACAGAATAAGGTCTCCCGGGATTATTCTTGTTTTCAGGCATTGGATGTACTAAGAAATATCATACAAATTGGCTTCGTTTTCTCTGAAACTATTCTCTTACATAATATGATGACTACTTTTTTTTACAGTTTTCATCTTTGCATTATGCGTTTCAGGCAATGGTTGCTTGTCATGAAGAAATTCAAAGGCAATTTCTTCTCTGGGTTATTTTTTTCATTTTGTTCCCACATATACACATTAGGATTTAGTTTTAATCCCAGCCTGCTGCTTTGATAGATTACTCCTGCATTCTCAGAATCCATCCTGCTATCCCAATCTCAGCCAGGCAGCCATGCCCCTTAGAGTTCTTGCCTTCGGTTTTCTTCAGTTCTATACAGCTCTGAAGGTTATTGATTATGCAAATGCAAAAAAATTAACTCATCAAAAAATAGCACACATAAAGTGGGAACTGGCTGAAGAAACCCAAAGAATATTGTTTTAACGGGAAGCAGTGCCATTAACTGCTACAACTACTGTATTCCTGTTACAGCTTTTTTTTTTTTTTCTGATGTATTTATCACCGAGTGGGAACGGTTTAATCTGTTCCATACAGAGAGAGCAGGAGGAACTCTCAGTGGCCTCGAAATACGATGTCCTTTGCTGCAAACAACTGATTTAAATTTCCTGCAGGTGGCAGATCTAACTTTTCTTTTTTTTTTTTTCCAAGAGGAAATAACCCTTCTCTAAAAGTCAAATTTGTTTTGAAAGCTGTGGTGTCTTTAACCACTTCTTTTTTTTTTTTTTCAGTTTTTCAGTTGACACCCTGTCATGACTTACGGTGGGTTGCATCAATCATTCTAAGTTCTTACAGAAAATATTTTGTGGTGGTTGACTATCACATGCAAGAAACTAAAGTGCCCTTTGCGGGTGACTGCACCGATACCTCTGATTTCTTGCCAAATCATTCAGAATGCCGCAAATCCATTAAATCTCTCAGCGGGGAGGGGAAAAAATTCCCGCATCCTAGAGAGAATTTATGAGTTCATTTCAATCACCACAAATGAGAGCCACCCTTAATATTCATTAGCGATTTTTACAGTGGCAATATGCATTATCTACTCAGATGCCCCTCTGAAAGGCCAATTTCCCTTGAAACTCTGCATGGCTCCCAGCCACTCTGTGGAAACAATGGCCTATGTCCAAGTGGAATGGGGGACGCAAATGAATGACATTTCCTGATCCACTGGTAATGATTCCATTAAGCCATGATGGTGTCTATGAGCTCCAGAGTTTAAAAATCAAAGGGCAGTATCGAAATATATGCTGGAGTCATGGTATCACTTCTCCCCTCTCATCTGTGACCATATGTCCTAAAGTGAATGGGGCTTTTTGGTTGACATCACAAAAGATGACTTTTAAAGCTGACATTTCTTTCATTTAGAGAAATGCCGCTGCTACTGAGGACGTAATCTGTGAGCCTGAGAATTTTTATGAACCTCTGTCTACATTTCACCATTGTTAAAGTCGCCATTCCCCCCAGTCTGTCCTCCCCTCCACACAGGTCTCACCATATGTAGTTGCCATCTTTTCAAAATATAAATTGATTACCTCTCTCCATCCCTTTACCAAGCAAATGAGAAAGAAGCCAGCAAGCAGAAGCCAGCCTCCCTAGTTGTCTAGGTCTCCATTGTTCTTAGAAGATGAACAGTACAACTCAGGTTAACTTACAAGGTCCTGTGGGTCCCCTTCCTCAGTCTTACCTGGTGCCTTTTTTCCTGAGAGATTCAGTCCCCATTCATTCTTACGATTTTTCTATTATTTTTATTTTGGGTTAATTAAGTTCAACTCATTAGACTTGAACTCAACTAGCCATATCACGAAAGTGTTCCCTGATCCCTTGACTCGGTCAGATCTACCTATTAAAGACTTCATGGAACCACATAGAAATGATAGCTATTATCAAAGTTACCAATTTATGTTTTTCTGTGAATATTTTCATTTTTGTCACTAATTTAAAATACTCAATATTTTATTCTTATCCAAAACAATGTGAATATTCCAATTTTTTTTCTTTTGAGCAAAAGAATAAGTAAGTTCTTGCTTTTGAGGATTTTTATACATTGTCTGAGAGTCCTTTATCTGGGTGACATACAGGCTTGGCTTTGGGTTGGGCTGAGGTTAGCTGTAATAAGGGCATATTTCTAACCCAATTATTCATCAGTATGGTTGTATTTAATAGCAGGAAACCATGAGATGCATAAAGATTGTACACTGAATATTCATAAGGAATTTTAGAGTGAATTCAACTACTTGTTTTACAACTACCCAGGAAGGAAAGGGAACATGAATTTCTTTCCTTCATTTTTCATTCTCCTATGAAAAATACTGTTATGACCTGGAGTTATATCCTTGCCCTGAAATAAAGTATCATGAAAAGTGTACAACATCAGGCTATGATAAAGTAGATGAGTTTTTAAAAGCCAAAGTCATTTTACTTGTGTGAGACCTTGCTAATGCAGTGATAATTTGCCATGATGGAGATGCACATTCTTGAGACCAGCAGGCACCCCAGTCCTAAGTCTTGTCTGAGTTTCCCAGAGACTCGCAGGCATAAAGCCACTGGAGCACTCTGGGAAGACTAAAACAAACCTTATTAGATATTTACTCTGAATATTTATAGGGAGGTCATTCTATCTGTATCTTCTGTGAGAAAATTAAAAGTGAAGGAACGAATCATGAAAACTAGGAAAACCCAGCAATGTGCATTCAGTCTCAATTGAGATCCCAAGTAGTTAAAAATTGCGAATGATGCACCTGTAATAGTAACTGTTTTCGTCATCTCTGTGACCCCACAGTCTAAGAAAATACATGAGTTTTCATAGATGCAATGTTCTTGTTCAGTTTTTTCTGCTCAACAAAACAAAACCCAGAAGCTGAGATACATCAAGTAATGAATGAATTCTATAAAAATAATCTAAAAGGTACACTTCAAGGCCACTCACTTGTCTCCATATATGGAATTTGTACCAAGAGTCCCTTAATGCCACATTTATCTCCATCTAATTCATAATTTAAGGAGACATTGTTAAATGTTTGGACTGAGATTTGGGTAGATATTGGTATCAGCGCTTTCATTACCAGCTACAATCCCTCAGCCAATTCATTCAATTTGATATGGTTCAATTTTGTCAAACTCAGAGAGCTAATGTAAGATTGATAAAAGGCGTATTACTCCTTGAATTCTACTTAACAATATCAGAAACTCCCAGTTAGAGTTCATGGATTCGCTTGTGTCACACCATTATATACCGTAAGTTAGGACTGAATGTCCTTACTGATTACACATCAATAAAGCAAGGATTCCCAATGTCTCAGAAATTGAAACGTCATGTTGTTTTCATAAACATCTATGTCCTTAAGGGTTCTGTCTTAAAATCCAGATCTGCCACCAGTTCCTATGCTCAATTATCAATTGTCTTCGACTTTCAAATTTCAGCCCTTGAAGTAGGATAATAATGCCTCCCCACTGATTCCTAACACAAATAAAGTATTTATGAAACCTGCTACATCTCTTGAGGCCATGAATATCATCATACAGATTCACACGTGTGATCATAACTAAACTGTAAAAATACAAGCCAGTCGAGGTTTTAATGGTGTGTAAGCATATGGATGTGTGTGTGTGTGTGTGTGTGTGTGGTTGATGATGATAAACAGGAGGGATCTAGCTGCAATGCAGTGATTTATACTCTGAAATTGTTTTTCCCCCTTCTAGAATTTACTTTAGCTTCTCTCATTTGTTTTTTAAAGAGTTGATTTCTTTGAAATGTCTACCCCCCAAACACAATTATTTTAATAGTTATTATTTAATAATTCTTCTATCTTAGCTGTAAAGAATGAAAATGCTTATAGTTCCGTGTTCCTGGTCAGGAAGTTCCTGGTAGGAACACAACTGAAGTGAATTCACATGCATGGTTGCTTGTTCTGTCTGACCTTGTTTGAGTTATAACTGGTGTTGTGTCCAGAGAACACAAGGGAGAGGGAAACGTAGGACAGAGGAAGTTATAGTCTGTCTGGTAAACATGAAAATAAAAATATTAAACCTAAAATAGCTTGTGGAAAAGAAACAAGCACACATCCATGTGAGTAGGGCTAACAACAGTCATTTAAAGAGTGGAGAGGAAAGAGCAGCTTTGAGAGCATCGGAAGAATTGCTGATATGCTGACTTATAAATCTGCTTTAGCGTGTAGACTGCTTTTATCCATATACCATCATATCACAAAATGTGGGCGATGGAAAGAACTTGAAAACTCTTGCCTGTCTAAAGCATGAGTTAGAAGTTAACAGAGATTAAGCAAACAGACACAACAATATCTTAGTAAGTGAAAACACTAAACTTACAGCTCAGTCAAGTCCCAGTTGAAAATTGCTTTCCTTTGGGTCATAACAGCCATGATGGCAACATAAAATAAGACTTTGTCCTTATCTCATTTAGTAATACTGAATGGGGAAATGTTTGTGCCACAAAAGGCAATTGGGCAATACGTACTATTCTGAATGCTTCTATACAAAACACTCAAACAGTCATCCTCTCATTTCCCAGATCTTGAAGTCCATCTTTGATCAAGTGCTTTATGGTGTTGACCACAGGAGAATGTTGAACTCCAACTACAGATCTGAAATTTCCCTGTGGTCCAGGAGTACATGTGGATCCCTTCAGATTGGTGTCCATTGTCCTTCTTCCCTTTGAGCCAACAATGAAGTTGATTTCAACCTTCTTGTGGCAGCCAAAACATAGGTTCCAGTTCATTATCATGAGCATGATTCATGTCATTTTATGTTGACTCTATAAGGAATGTCAACTCAGGTTTCTCCTGAATTTGGTGAAGTTATATATGCAAGCAAAAAAAAAAAAAGTGAGGGGCGGAATCTTGTGCTGATACATATTGTCAAATTGAAAATTAACAATAAGAAGCCATTCTGTGGGCATGTCTGTGGGAGAATGTCTAGGTTTGGTTACTTGAGGTGGGAAGACCTACCCTTAAGTGAGTTATATCATTGCATAAAGTGAATTAAAAAAAAAACTAACTTGGGGCAGCATTCATCTCTCTCCATTTCCCAACTAGGGAAACAATGGGCCCAGCTACCCCAGGCTCTTGTGTCCATGTTTCCTCTCTCTTGATGCAGGGGACCCTCAAGCTGGGAGCCACAGTAAACCTTTGCTTTCTTAAGTCACCTTTATCAGGCATGTTGTCACAGCAACAAAAAAAAAGGGGGGGAGGAAAAAGTGACACACTTAGGCAAGAATGTCTTGGTTTCTGTGCCTATTTTGGAATTCCATCTGAGTTCTGTTTTTCTAACTTACATTATGAAGGTTTTGTGGTTGAGAAGTGCCAAACTTCAACCCCCAAAATTAGACTGGCTCGAAGGCTCTATTGTTATGTCCCAAGAGTCTATGTTAGAATATCTCTATTTACCTTGGACTTTGAGACTATTACTTCAAACAGAGCAATTACACTTTCTCACTTTATCTGGATTTCATATTGTAATATATTTTATTTGGAATGACATTTAAACATTTTATATGCATTTAGAAATTACTTTCCTCAAATTCAACCTAAAGAATTTCCCATAAACCTGACAATATATAATGTTACATTTCTTGGCATTTTAAATATTTCTTTCAAAGGCTTATTTTTTAAGAATATAAAATATGTTTGCATGTCTGGTTAGATCTTCCCCAGGATACTTGATATGTATACAGATAATGCAGGATCTTTGTAGCCTAGTGAATGTTTACACAAAGGAATGTACTTACTTATTTTCTGTTTTAAACACTTCCATTAAATAAGATAGCATAGACTGTCCACTATAAATATGAAATAGTAGCTCATTTGCCTACCCCTCCTCCCAAACCTTCTCATATCCCCCTAGCCTCTCTGGGTCATACACTGAATGGCTCAGGCACTTGGCAAGAATTTGTTATATAATGAAATAATGAATGGATGAATATGTTGTCTTTAAATTCTTCTCTTGGGTAGATGCTGATTCTCCCTCCATGAAGCACTATATTGACAATAATTAAAAGTGTATCATGAAGATTACTCATAATTAACACTTTATTCATGTTCATTTAAAAGTATATTTAGATTCATTTTTGAAGTTCATTCCTTTCAGTGCTGAGTGCAGGAAGTGTAACTGTCTTTTTGAATCATGCATTCTATTTTTCCTATCAAATGTTTCAATTCATATAGTTATTTGCAATGACTTTAGTTTTTCACTTTCTTCAAATCTCTCAGTAAATCTGCTCATTCTATCACACCATAACACCAGCATAGATAAAGTTTACAACTCAAGCAACAAGTGATTCTTAATGACTTAGAGTTGGAACATGACATGTTAAACATGTGTTAGTACTCATTGAATAAAAAAAAAAAAAACTGTTTTAAATGAGACCACAGACATTTTTTATACGAACCTAACATCATCATTTAAGCAGACAAAATCTGTGAAGTTAGATTCATCCTTTTATCGTCCTTATTTTCACATTGCTTTCTTTGTGAGGTCCTCTTATGTATGATTCCCTTTCACAATGATTTTTAATTTGTAGGTCACTCCTTGAATTCTTACTAGTTCATTCAGTAGTTCCAATGCTTTAGAAGTCATCAAATAAATAGAAATGAAAGGCAAAAATGAGGAAATCATCATATATTAAAACATTGGAAGAAAGAAACCACATTTTACTCATGTCAAAGATTGTGTGAAGCAGATAGAGACAATGGTTGTCTTAGATTTTCTATCCCTGTTAAACCCAGGTGACAGAAATAAAACAAGGAGGAAGGGTTTGTTGCATGCATGGCTTCAGAGGTAGTCTACTATGACTGGAATGGCAAGAGGGAGTTGTGTATTTCACATCATAGCAGGCTGAAAAGAGGCAAGCCACAGCATGACAGCCTACTTCATACAGGCATCACCTTCCACAACTTTGTCATGTCCAAGTAATCCAATAAAAATTTAAATCCTCTGTTGGATGTAGGGTTAGTGAAGATCTTTTCCTAGACTGTAAGTTGTGATTTTCATCCTGAAGATGGTGTCCTTTGACTTATAGAAGCTTTCCAATTTCATAAGGCGTCATTTATTAATTCTTGATCTTAGTGCCTAAGCCATTGGTATTCTGTTCAGTAAGTTGTCTCATGTACTGACAAGTTCAAAATTATTCCCTACTTTCTGTTCTATTAGATTAAGTGTGTGTGGTTACAAAATAAATAGAGAACTTAAGAAGTTAGACACTGACAATCCAAATAACCCAATTTAAAAATGGTGTACAGAGTTAAACAGAGAATTCTCAACTGAAGACTCTGCAATGGCCAAGAGCCAGCTAAGGAAATGTTCAATGTCTGTAGTCATTAGGGTAATTCAAATCGAAACAACTCTAAGATTCTACCTTATACCCCTCAGAATGGCTAAGATCAAAAACTCAAAGAACAGCCCAGGCTGGTGAAGTTGTGGAGCAAGAGGAACACCCCTCCACTGTTGTGGGGAATGCAAGCTTGTACAACCTCTCTGGAAATCAATTTGGAAGTTTCTCGAAAGATTGAGAATAGTTCTACATCAAGACTCAGCAATACCACTCCTGGGCCTATACCCAAATGATGCTTCATAATCCCACAAGGACACTTACTCGACTATGTCTATAGCAGCTTTATTCATAATAGCTAGAAATTAGAAACAACCTAGATGTCTCTCAACTGAAGCATGGATAAAGAAAATGTGGTATATCTATACAATAGAATAGTACTCAGACAACAAAAATAGAACATCTTGAATTTCAGGCAAATGAGTAGAACTAGAAAATATCCTGCATGAGGAAACTCAGACCCCAAAGGACTTGCATGGTATGTACTCACTTATTGGTAGATATTAGCCATAAAGGATAGGATAACCATACTACAATCAACAGAACCAAAGAAGCCAAACAACAAGGAGGGCACAAGGGAGGATGTTTGAATCTGTCTCAAAAGGGGAAACAAAATGGATATTGGAGGTTGATGGAAGGAGGGAATTGTGTGGAAGAGGGGATGGAGAGGGGAGCAGGGCATGGTGGGGAAGATCATATGTAAGGAGAGCAGAGGAGAAAGAAGGGAAACGGCTGGTGAGGGCATCTCTAGGACATGATAGAATGGGAAGAGGCCCCAGAGGGCCTAAGGGGGTGACTCTAGCTGAGATTCCTAGCAGCTGCGGGATATGGTTACTGAAGTGGCCACTTCCTGTATCCAGGCAGGACTCACAGGAAGAATGTGGACAGCAACCCACTCAGAAAGCTTTCGACCCAAAATGTATCCTGACTACAAGACGTGAAGGGACAAAGATAGAGCAGAGAGTGTGGGAATGGCCAACCACCCCAAATGAATCTCTGACACTATTAAAGATACTCTGTTGTGTTTGCAGACAGGAACTTAGCATATCTGTCCTCTGAGAGGTTCCACCCAGAAGCCACTGGAAAGAGATGTAAGGCTCACACCTGAACATTAGGTGGAACTCAGGAAGGCTTATGGAAGAGTTGGCAGAAAGAGTGAGGAACCCAAAGGGGACAGAGACTCCACAGGAAGACCAAAAGAGTCAACTAACCTGGACCTTTGGGGCTCCCAGGGACAGAATTACAATCAGAGAGTGAACAGGGACAAAACCTAGACTCTCTTCATATATGTAATAGATGAGTAGCTTGGCCTTCATGTGGGTCCTCCAAACGATTGTCCCTGAGCCTGTTGCCTGCCTGCCTGCCTGCCTGCCTGCCTTTGGATCCTGTGCCCCTAAATGGACAGCCTTGTCTGGCCTTAATGGGAGAGGTTGTGCCTAGTTCTACAGTAACTTGATGTTGGGGGAGAGCATGTTGACACCACTCAAAAGTGAAGGGAAAGGAGGAATGGGGATATTTGTCTGAGGGAGTACTAGGAGGAAAGGAAGGGCTGATATTGTGTTTTAAAGGGAATAAATAAATAGTTTTAATTTAAAAAGTTCAAATCCTCTGATGGATGAATCATTGAAAAGTTCCCATGATATCATTATATTCCACACTGCTCTCATAGACACACATATAAGTGTGCTTTATGCTATCTCATAAGCTTTTCCCAAGATCATCAGAAGGGTAAGATTATATGTCAGGTACCATGTGACCTGTTGGTTGGAAGGTCAGGTAAAGATCAGTGATTCTGGAGGGGATTCCCACAAATGTCAGAACAGAGAAACAAAGAGGAAGACAGACATAATTAACTTGTGTTGATAGCATGGGAAACCTTGGACATGTATAAAGGTCCTCTAAACAGTTACAGAGTTTGAAGTGAACTGATTTATCTCATTTACCTGTTTTCTATGGCAGCCTGTACATTTATATACCACTTAAGCAAAAGGCTATGTATTCCAAGAATACTTTCACATGTTGATAGTTGCCTTCTATTGTTCCCATTGCAACTAGCAGAATAATGGTAAAGAATTTGGTTCCTTTTTTATGGTATGGCATAATCAGAGATCCTGTTCTCAATGAAATACCCTCACTAAAAATATTTCCGTTATCCCTACTTTCGGTTTGTTATAGCATTTTGGTGAATGGTCACAAGATATTCTGTTCCCTCAAGCCTTTCCCATCCTCGGATTGCTTTACATCGCATGTGGTTGCTTTTCCCAGCCTCAGAGACCGTGTCCAAATTTTACCTATCATACCTTTGTTGACCTATCTGGTCTCTCTTACGTTCAGTTGTCGTCCTAACTGATGTGGACTCTTTGTGGTTCCTCACTTGGCTTTTGGTTCATTCTGGATTCCGATGGGCTTCTTCCTCACAGATTCTCCGTTGCTACCACTTTCAATTCACGTTGCTATAAAAGTAAATTTCAAACTCTTTTAGACGTGTTCCAGTTTGCTTTCTGCTCTTGTGATAATAAACACCATGAAGAAAAGTGCTGTGCTGCCGTGGGAGAAAATGTTTATTTGGCTTATATTCCTAATCATCCATCACTGAGCGAAATCAGGGTACACTGGCACTGAGGCTGAGACCTTGGAGGAATCTTCACTGCTTATTCCTTTGCTCTGAGGCTCAGATATAGCTTGCTTTCCTGACAGTGCCACCCACCGTGGGTTGTCACCTCCTACATCAATCATCAAGAAGAGAATCTCTTATTTACATGATCATAAAGCAGCCTGTGAGGCAGTTCTTTAATTTGGGTGCCTCATCATAAAGGATGCAAAGTTGTGTCAGTCTGCAAGGACAGAACTGTGTAACTGTATATAGTTTACTTTTTTATATCTAAATTACTTTGATTTCTTTATAAAATTGTGTGTGTGTGTGTGTGTGTGTGTGTGTGTGTGCATGAATGCATAAACATGCCTGTACTGGCTGGTTTTGTGTGTCAACTTGACACAAACTGGAGTTATCACACAGAAAAGAGTCTTGATTGAAGAAATGCCTCCATGAGATCCAGCTGTAAGGCATTTTCCCAAGGAGTGATCAAGCGTAGGAGAGCCCAGTCCACTGTGGGTGGTGTCATCCCTAGGCTGGTAGACCTGGGTTCTATAAGCAAGCAAGCTGAGCAAACCAGGGAAAACAAGCCAGTAAGTAACATCCCTCCATGGCCTCTGCATCAGCTCCTGCTTCCTGACCTGCTTGAGTTCCAGTCCTGACTTTTTTGGTGATGAACAGCAATGTGGAAAGTCTAAGCTAAATAAACCCTTTCCTCCCCAAATTGCTTCCTGGTCATGGTGGTTTGTGAAGGAATGGAAGCCCTGACTAAGACACTGCCACCGTGTTTTTTATGGAAGGCAGAGGTCAGCTTGTGAAAGTAAGTGTCCATCTTCTTTCTTGTGGTTTCCAAGTATTAAAATAAGTAGTCAGGATCAGTGGTCAGTGCTTTTATGTGTTCCCCCACTTCTATTTCTCAATGAGATAAAAAATATTTTGCTTATCCTTTTTATCAACCTGAAACAAATATCATAATATTCTACTCCAGTTAAGTCTGCTTTTTTTTGTAACACACAAACACTCATATTTCCTTTGAGCCTATAGCTCATACTCCTGTGCTCCTCTTTTAGATGTTCCAGGCTTTTAGTATACAAGCATCCTAAGTACCCTTCAGTCTCTCTTGTGAATTGGCTCTAAACACTTGGATTCAACATCACTTTGGGGTGCCTCCACCATTATCTCTCTTTAGGTGCATCTAAAACCCTTTCTCAAAAGCACGAGTCTCATATGTTAGAAAAGACAGACATCAGTGTTTTTCCTTTTGATGTTTTTCTTGCAACATACACACATTTATCAACCTGATTGGTTCCTTATACATCTCAGCTTGAATCAATTCCACAGTCTCTTGTCTTTTTCCACTCTTTAGACCCTTCAGATCTTGCAAGCAGCTCGACTGTTTCTGTACGTCACTCACTTGTTGACTTCTGTGAAGCATCCTTCACAGAAGATGCACTTGCACGTATGATTCGGTTTGCTCATATTCTCAACCAAATAAGATTCTGCTTCTTTCTACTCTTAACACAAACCTCTGAGTTGTTTAACTGAGGAGTAATCTTGGGTGCTGTTGACAGACATCTAACATGTTTCAGCTTATCATCTCATTGGCCCTATTCTCTGCAAATGGTCACTTTGGGTGTCATTAAGGAGAACTGGACTGAGTGGAGACTGAAGCTTCTGCACACAGTTGGAGTTAGTGAGTTAAAGGGGAGGTTCATTCAGGTTCACGCTTGTGTTCATGTCTGTGTTGGGTTGGATCTTCAGAACCAGCCTGAAGAATACAAGCCTGAACGGGGACTTTGGAGAGTCATATAGGAGGAAGTAAGGGTTAGGACTGCAATATGGTACTCAGACACAGCTCCACCATAACTGAGCATGCTGGCATATATATGTATATATTCATACTTTTACCCTTTAAAATCACACAAGTGTCACCTCTGACTACCTGTCATTAACAGTAACTCTCATGTCAAAAGTACACCTTTTCCCTTAACACTGTCTGTCTTCTGTACCTCTGTGGAATGAAAGTTAAATAACCGAAATCATAACTCTGCAATTACTATAGAAAAAAGACCAGCAATGCTAAAATGAAGTGGGATAGTTTTCGCTTGTTATCATTATGGAGTATAGGTGTAGAATATAAAAATAATAATTTGCTCTCATCCCACTTCTTTGGCTCTGGTGTCTCAAATCCCTTAGTGTAAGTGTTCTCATTAAGTTTACCAAACCAATTTAACTCCAACACGATCTTGACTAACTCTTCAAATCCACTGAGGCCATCCTGTCACAAATGCTGAATGTTACCATTTGAAATTCCAAGCATTCAGCAGATATGTTTGACCTTCTAGCAAGTAAACTCAGTCCTTCAGTTATGCATTAAGACACACAAGATCATTGAAATAAAGAAGACGACAATGGCACTTCTGTGTTTACCTACCACAAGCACTCACATGAACCCAAAACCAGGATTTACAAATGACTGGATTCATTAGAAAAACTTTGGTGGTGTGAACAGAAAAGCAAAGATGAATTGTTGGTCTCAAGATGCTTAGAAATGAAACACGGGAAGAAATGATACATGGCTCAGAGCACTGAACAGAGGACTCGGTTTTCATTCATCCACATACGTGGCTACTCACAATCCTCTCTAGTGCCAGTACTAGGGAATCTGACACCACTTCCTAAAGCACTCACACAGGTAAAAGTAAATAAACTTAAAAAAAAAAAAAGAACTTTCAACGGTATTTAGAAAGAAAGTCCATTGGTTTATAAACTATATTCATTTAAGCAGCAAGTTCTACTCTTATGTTTATTTCATTCCATTCTAGGGACAATGGACTTACAAATTCCTTACAGGAAGAAAAACAGTGTCTGGTTCCAGTACCTGCTAGAATATAGCAGGCTCCATGAAGACAATGTATATGGTGAGCTCTCTAACATAATGGCCAATTTTCTGATGCCTCGGAGTACAGGTTAAGTGTCTGGTGGATGTATAATGAAACAATAAGATGTTTACATAACCAAGGAGGCTAACGTGAAGAGAAATGACCTCCATCTGTCATGGTTACAGCGAGGATTTCTAAGAGACAAAGCATCTGATGTGAGCTTATGAGATGGAGAAATGGCGCTAAAAGTGACATGCATGGAAGGGACCATCACACAGAGACACAGAAACAGAGAGCTCAAGGCAGCTTTTAGACATCTCCAGTGGTCACTTTGGCAGTCCAGCCCAGGCTGGCAATGAGATGAGAGTGAAAAATTAGATTGAAGCCTGTCTGCTGAATCTAGAAATGCCAGGGCTGGCAGTGCAGATTTTATTCTTGAGGAAAGCTCTGGACATTCCTGCCTATCCTGTCCTGTATCAGCTTTGACATTTGCTAAAGAATCAACATCTTTCATCTTGCTTCTGAAACTATCACTGTCTTCAAAAACTGGTCCCAGGTCGTTATATTGGGAGCTCCTCTCAAAGAAGCTGCTGAAAAGATGCCTGCCAACTCCAGCTGCCCCGGAAAAGGATGACAGAAGAAAGATGAGATCTATCCCTAAGAGTGGTCCTGATGCAGCTCATCTCACTGCTGTCACTGCTTACAACTGTTACAGACAGCAGTTAGATAGATAACTGGCTATAGACACCAGTCACATAGATAGATGGATTGATGGATAGATGGAAGGATGGATGGATGGATGGATGGATGGATGGATGGATGGATAGATAGATATAGAGATATAGAGATATAGAGATATAGAGATATAGAGATTTAGAGATATATAGATATAGAGATATAGAGATATAGAGATATAGCTAGGACAGATAGATGATAGATAGATAGATAGATAGATAGATAGATAGATAGATAGATAGATAGAGATATGATAGATATAGAGATTATAGATATATAGACAGGATAGATAGAAGATAGATAGATATAGAAATGATAGATATAGATATATAGATAGAGATAGACAGATAGAAATGATAGATGTATAAATGAGAGAGAAAGAAAGAGAGAGAGAGAGAGAGACAGACAGACAGACAGAGAGAGAGATATCATGGTGCTCTACTCACACGTGATCTTAGCATCCGTCCTCAGAGACACAGATAATACTTATGCTTGTGCTTAGTTTATGCATGGCTGTCTGTGTGTGAGTACGTGCACTGGAGTGCGGAATTCAGGGGAGGCCTGAAGGCATACATTGCTCTGGAGCTGGATTTACAAACAATTGTAAGCTATCTAATGTGTTTGCTGGAGGTAAGACTTGTTACCGATCCCAGAACTCTGCAAGTTCTTCACTTCTGGGTCCTCTCTCCAGCCTCAACCTTCCGAGGTCTAATGAGCAAATTTTACAACATGGCAAGAGTTTCACAAAACAATGAGACTTTTCAGAAGCCTTCAATGCCTTATAAATTACAGCTGCTCTCTAGTGAGAGATTAATCTTTAGAGAAAATGGCATAGAACAGGCTTCCTGGGTACACACAGCACTCCATTAATCCTGTACAAATAAACTGAATTGTTAACTCGAAGAAAATTAAGGTACAGTGTACACCTAAGGAAGGAACTTAGAACCAAGATAAAATGTTGTTAGGTCCTAGATGATTTATGATATTTAATTTTGGCTTCTCAGGGTACCTTGTGCATTTAATATTACTATTTTCATTTCACAGTCCAAAAAATTAAGATTAAAGGGTTTGAGAATTTGGCTAAGCTGAAAAAGAAGCAAAGCTAGAAACCAAATCAAATTTGTCTGTTTATAAAGTTATATTCTTTCTCATGTAGTCCACAATCCTAGTGTGTGGGAAAATACAATAAAATATTAGATAAAAAGAGAATCTCCAACATATGATCATATGGATTCCGGATATGGACTCATATTCTTTCCCTGTTTGGCTTCTGACTTTTCCTAACATGTCTGTGCTATAGTTTCTATACTTGTGAAGGCATTGGGAAATATTAGTAGCGTAATACTAGAATAAACCCTTACCCTATAGTTACTATGTGATTGAGATTATTTAACTCATGTGAAAGGCTCTTGACAATGGCAGGCCCACTCTTCATTTTTGTGGTTGTTGGACAGTGAAATCTTACTAAAACAGTAGTAATTTAGACAAAACAAAGACCATTTTCTTGACCCTAAGCAGTAGCTAAAGCCTCATTCATCTGAAAAGAAGCTTCTCAAATATACTTCTGTGTAGTGTAATACACACACACACACACACACACATATATACATATATATACACACATATATACATATATTCACACACACACACACACATATATACATATATATATACACACATATATACATATATTCACACACACACACACACACATATAAATTCCAGAGAGAGAGAGAGAGAACATATACAGCATTAACAAGCAGTGGGGCAGTGGGAGCATCTCTGATCTTTGGAAGGTCAATGTAACACTGGTGATTTTCCTCACTCTGATTAACACACTTGTTACCGTTTTTTTCCGTGTTGGTACAAAGCTTCAAGTTAAGATGATATACTTATATGGCTTAAAACCTTACCCATGTACTTAAGAGATCCATGTCTGTGTAAGAAGCTTTGAGACGAAGATGCTGACAAGAGGAACAGCTGCCCCAGTATCCTCCTTGGCCAATTGGAAAATCAGTGCTTGCCCAGAATGGGTTTTCTGGGAACGGTTTCAAGTTCCCCCACACTGGCACTTCAATCTCATAAGGAGATACTGGGACTTCCTGGTTGTGTGCATTTGAAATGCGAGTTCCACTGAGGGGTGCAGAAAGGGATTCTGGTCTAGCATTCAGGTTTTTGCTTTTCTTGGTGGCCATGTCAATATCTTTCTTTCCTTGGGATTTGGTTAATTTCACACAAGAAAGCAATGTGTCCTCACCGCCTTCTGAAAGATAAAAAACAAAACAAAACAAAACAAAACAAAACAAAACAAAATAAAATAAAACCCATGAGCTAAAATAATCAAGACTAATGCTTCCTCACACAGAGAAAGTGTATATGCTATGCTTTCTCTTGTTTATTAGAAATGAAGGAACAGCCCAGGATAAGCCAGGAAGTCAGTCAGTTTCACAAAGCAACTTAAAATCACATATCTTTTAAAAAGCAAGTACATTTGGTATACGAAATTGTTTGATGAAAGTCAATTTTACTTAAACTTTTCAAAATGATATCTGTTGATTACCATTAATTAGATTGAAATGAATAGACTTCCAGGCAGACGGTATGTTGAAAGACACTTGAGGGAAAACTGAGAATTGAAAAACATCCTCACATCTTATAAGCATAACTTGGAGTGTTTCTATTCATAAATATTTTAATTTTTGAGACCATATGTGTAAGAAATCATCATATGGAAGAAAATTAAATCATTTGCCTCTCTTAAAGAGCTGAAATCTCAGAGGATGGGACTGAAATAATATTTGCATTCAGATTTTTCTATTTTAATATTATTCTCCAGAGATATTTTTTGCATAGTATATATCTCATATATTTGCCAAGAAAAAAAATGAAAGAAAGTGGAAGAAGGTATAACATCTTCAGCATAATCATAAAGTACACTAGTAAGTTATCAATGTGTACAGCATGGCAGCCCGTTTAATGAAATGACTAGTGTCCATGGAGGACTGCTCCTAGAGCCTGTGCATGAAAATGAATACTGTGAATCTGTATAGATTAAGATTTTTAAAGTTTAACTTCTGAAATAAGTATGGAGAGTAACAATATTAATGCAATACACTATTAATATACTGCATGAAAAGTTACATCTCTCTCTCTTTTCCTCTCTCTCTCTCTCTCTCTCTCTCTCTCTCTCTCTCTCTCTCTCTCTCTCTCCCTCCTTCCCTCCCTCCCTCTCTGATGGTACATATAACCTATAAAGCATATATACTGGATAAAGGAATGGTTCGCTATTTGGACGTCTAAATCCCTGGCTAGAAGGACAAGGACATCATCAGACTTCAACATCTATAAATTGGTTATTTCAGGGAATTTTCCCTTCATATTTTCTGCGCTGAGTTGATTGTGTCCAGTCGAAGCTGTGGGAAACAGAACAGCAACTGAAGAAAAAGCTCCTGCCACATGTAACTAATTACAGGTACAACAATGTGAATCACTCCAGGGGAGTAGCTCTATGTGTTGAATCTCACCTGGTACAAGTCAAAGTTGGACAAGCAAAAAAAGAAAAGTTGTTCACAGAGTTGTGTAAATAAACAATTACAAACGAGAGTTGTGTGGCATAGACAGTGCACCTTTCTTTACTCACATTGAAAAACTACAAATACTGTTTTCTATGGCCTGAAAATGGGAGCACAGAACACAGCCAACCCATACTGTTCCAAGCTTGAGCCAAAGCACTCTCACCTGCTTCCTGGACTTCCAGATGAGGAAATGGGGGATGCGGTGAAGTTCAGGAATTGCAGCTAGAATCTCTGTTTTCAAATAACAATGCAGAAAAGGCTCAAAGGTCAATGATTCCGTTAAGACCATATCAGAACAGACGTCACTATACAAGAGTGGCTAGTCCTTCCTCAGAGACTTTGGAAGAAAGTGGATTACTCACGGGGGTCTATTAACACAGGCTTCACCTCTTGCAGGCTCGGCACCCTGGCTTTTCTGATCCACAGCCATTTCTGCAGCCGATTTAATGTTCTCATTGATCCCACTGGCTCACCACCTGATTTTATGGCCTAGCACAAACACAGAGCAAGACAGAGTCAAATTACTCTTCATAAAAGATTAAATATAAAATATGCCAAGATCATAAATGTGAGGAAATTAATAATGTGGTCTTAAAAGCGGAAGCCTGGGACAATTTAAGCAATAACTTGAAAGTCCACCATATGTTGGGGAATTCAAAATTATAAAATAAGCTACATCTAGCTATTTATACCAAAGCAGAGCAGGTTTATCAATGTATCTTTTTACCTGGAAATACAACAAAATGGGATGAACCCAGAGCAATCTATAAAATGGCTCAGTCTTGCCTAGTATGAGATGCTGGAAAGGAATAAATAAGTCTTTCACAGCAAAAGAGTGTTGGGTTATCAGGCTTGACACTGCTACCAGCAAGTATTAGAAGAGATAGAACACAAGGAAAGAGAAAGAGTACACTCTGAGAGTGAAAGAAAAGATGTCTCTACTTTCCTTTTAGAGATGACTGTAGAGCTGTGTTAGGTGAGGTCTTTAATACTAAAACAAAGGATACTGATTCTTGCGCGCTTCCATCTCGCCAGCAAGAATGATGCTGCAACAGGATCCTTCTGCACACATTTATTGGGAGAGCTTGATTGTAGAGACGAAGAGACCCCAAGCCCAGAACTGGTGCTGCCTATATAGGCCTAGGAGAGGCGTGTCTCACACCCGGATTGGTTGAGCATTCTACCTCATTTGCATGTTCCTCATCTGATTGGTTATTCTCTCTCAGTACCTCACAAAACCTCATTAACATACCTCATTTGCATGTCTCACATCTGATTGGATAACTCTCTTAGTACTTTGCCTCATTATCATGCCCGGGCCAGGCAGTGTTTTGGCGAAAAAACTTTACTGCATAAGTATGCATTGGTTGTTTGCCCAAACTTATGCGTGGTGGCCAGCAATAGCCTGCGCCACCGTGCAACGGCACATGTGGCTTCCCACAACTGATGTAGCTATATCTCTGTTAATTTCTGGCAGTCTGCTCTAACGGAGTTCAAGGCTAGCCAGGGTGAAATAGTGAGTCTCTCAAACGTGAATGAATGGGTGGATGGATGGATTAGTAAGTGAATGAAGGAAGGGATGAATTTCTGGAGGAACTACAATTCAATTATGAAATGTTTTCAAATACACATTTCATTAAATGGCCTTTGTTTTCAAAAGGATATACATTGAATGAGACAAAATATAGTTACAACACACCATATTATGTTCTAATATATCAGAATCACTTATTATGTCAAAGTATGGATAAAAAGAATGAACATAGTATGAGCAACATTTTAAGATATTGTTATATTTATTTGTTTTATGTATGTAGGAGACAATGTCCTGTGCATGCCACAAAGTGGCTGTCCTAGTCACAGGACATCCTACAGGAGTGAGTCCTCTTCTCCCAACATGAGATTAAACTTGGATGGTCCGACTTGCTGGCAAATTATTTACCTCCTGAGCCATCTTACCTGCTTTGTACCAAGGACTTCTGGGGTTTCTTTGAAAGAAAAAATAGTAATCGCCACTAGTATAATGTCGGTGAATTTTTATTTATGCTATGTTTTTGGGGGGAGGGGAATTTAATGCTTCATGTGGTAAGTTTTATATTAATTTGTATTTGTAAGTATTTTATTACATTAACATATGTGAGGATATATTTAGATAGATAGATAGATAGATAGATAGATAGATAGATAGATAGATAGATAGATGAGTGGATGGCTGACAGTTTATTTTATTTACAGAAATCTCTGGACTGAAAAATACTTTCCCATTTCCATCTCATTCTTTTGATTAATTAGCTGACCCACGGCAGCTAAATAGATATTGCAGTCTGTATGTAAACTGTGACGTGTTGGCTTCCTCATCACTGTGTGCCCGTGGCACCTCAGATGCTTGCGGTTCCTTCCCAAGACACTGTGTGCTCCAAGAAGTATTCGACAGTAAAAGCTGTCAGGCATACAGACATTTCCAATATTTATAATCAGACTTTATTTTGCTCTTTAAGAATGACTTTGAACAACCGATAGGAGCCCCATGCTCCCTCTGTGTATAATAGCACCGAAGGAATAAATGTGACATTTTGTCAGTGCGCGCCATACTGCCTGCATTAACTAAATGGGAAAATATTGAAATAGCTTGAATCTTTCAAAGAGCACCGTGATGCGATATTCTTAGATATGCAAAAATCCTCCCTCTCTTTCCAAAGGTCATGTTTGGTTCAACCCAATTTCCATTGCTATTTATTTTGGGTATTATTTTCTCTGAATCCCTACCCTGTGCTTTCTGGGTTGCTTTGCTTTATAGATCTCTTCCATTTCTGAAAGAGCGATGTTCTCATCTTTAGCCCCTTCTAGAAACAGAAAGCCCACACCGCACAGTCTCTTTCTTTTCTGTAGTTCTTTTCATATGGCAACCTTCTCCTGCAGCCAAAACTTACCTGTGGCACGGAGCAGTGATTGGCTCCCACCTTTGGCTCAGTATCCTCCTTTCCCCTACTTTGTAAGAAGGGCTTTTATTTAATTTGGGGCGGGGGCGGTGTTATATAGCAGGGAAGGTGAATTTCATGTTAATGATTTGCCCCTAGGTGAAGAGAGGCATTGGAAAGTGTCTAAATTCTGAGGAGAAAGATTTTATGGCCCAGAGGTTTGACAGCAATCTGACCTTTAATTCTTTCCTTCCCACACTGTAATAGCCTTTCTAAAGCACGCTGGTGTGATTTTTTTAATGTTTTTTGTTCACTAACTCATCTTTGAATTACCACTTTCCAGTCTACCAAATTTAATTTTAGCTCTCTATATTTAGCATGGTAGTAGACACTTAGTAAATATTTGTTGTATGTATTTTTCCTAATAAATAGATTATTCTTAGTGAATTTTTAATTGGGACCAGATAATTTCTGGACTACTGTTATTAAGTAGCATAAGTGAATATTACCATAAGAGGTTTTTTTTAAATACTAAAGTATCTATTAAAAATAAATTTTATAAAAAATATTTAAAATAATATTATTCATCTTTATCTCCTAATCTGTTCCCTTTAGGTATATAATAATTGTAATCAAAATTTAAAATCATATGCCCCTTAAGAACACCCCTTAGAATCAACTTAATGATATTTAGTCAAGCAATAAATCTTTATCCAACACCTATGTAAGGTAGGCACTCTCTTCACATTTTGGAGGTATGACATTGAATAAGAAAACAAGGTCACTGCTTTCAGACAATTTGTATTCTACATAATCCTGTAGAAAAATATATAAATAAGAAAATGTGGTTTAAGTCCTCTTTTAGGAGTTAAGAGGCTGCATATGTGAGACCAGAGAAAGGGGTTCATTAATTTAAATTATGTATTTAGCATAGTCTTCTCTGTAAATACTAAAATGAAGGCCTTGTCTTAATCTCATTTCTGTTACTGTGACAAGTGCTCTGATTTAAAACAAAACAAAACAAAACAAAAACCAAAAAAACCCAAAACAAACAAACAAACAAAAAACACCTCTGGGGAGAAAGAATTTGTTTAGTTTAGAACTCCTGGCTGCAGACCATGATAGCAAGAAAATAACAGTGGCAGGAGGTTGAAGCAGCTAGTTACAGTATATCCACCAAGAGCAAACTGCATCATTGTCAGCTTGCTTCTGCACAGCTAGCTCATCGTCATATACTGTTTATGACCGTCTGCCTAAGGAATGTCGCTATCCAGAGTGAGCTGGTTTCTCCTACAACAATCAAGGCAGTCTTTCCAAAATGCTCACAGACCAACCTGATCTAGATAATTCCTCATTAAGACACACTACCCAGGTGATTTTAGGTTGTTTACAGTCAAAATTAATGATGGCACAGAATAGGATGAGGGAAAATGGCCAGCATGTGACAATATATACAGTCTTGGAGGCAGCATATGATAATGAAGGACCTGTGGATGAAGATTTGAATAACTGAAATGGGCCAGCAAGGCAAAGAGCAGAAGGAAGAAAATTACACCGTTCAAAAGCTGGGATCCCGAGAAAACTCTTGTGTGCTCCCCAGAAGAGAAAGAAGGAAGACCCCAGAGATGGATGGGGTCCTTCAGGGAGATCTTTGTAAAGCACATTGAGGAGTATTAGGACTCAAAGGGGAGAGTCACAACATGATTTATATAGTTTTACTCTTCCTTTGGCTCTCTTCTTTTTATGAACTTCCCCAGTAACACTGAAATATACTGGGATCTCAATTGTTATCCCATTGGTTTTGACCACTTTTTCCAACTAACATTTATAGGAATGACTATATTAGATGGGATTTATTTGTAGCAATATATTTATAATATATAAATACAAATAAAAATGTAAATCATGTATATACATAAAAATTATGTATATGTGTATGCATGTGTGTGTGTGTGCATACACACTAATATACATATTTTTTTCTAAGCTCCTCAGCTCCTTGATGTTTCAAAATGTTTGGCATAGGCCTTTGGAAAATACTTTGTTTTCTACACTCCACTGGTTCTCTTCTTTTTATAGATCTTCCATTTCTAACTTTTATAGGTTGGCAACTTGCTTTTCCTGGGATTAAATGCTTAAATCCCTTTGGGATCATCTCTGGAGCCTCTGCTAACATCACCCTTTTTTTTTTTTATGTGTACTCACATGTATACACCCAGACCCATGCTTGCTACCATCACCTAAATGACAAAAACCTACAACTTGTATCTTTCTCCAAGATTCTACTCAGATTCCAATAGCAGACAGGCTCTTTAAAATGATTTATGAAGATGGTTAAGATCTGCTGGTAGCCTTTTCCCAAGAGGATGCCCATCCAGTGTTCCTTACCTCACTGAATACTATCTTCATCAACCTAACTGAACAGTTCATGAACCAGAGAACAGTCTATCTCACCTCCAACTTGAGTCTCTTCTTGAAACTATTCCCTTGTCACCATCTTCACCGCTGCAGACTAGCTTGGCTTTCTCTCATGAAAAGTATCTACCAGGCAGATCTCGAATTGGATTTCTTTCACTGCTGTCTTTCTTGGTAAGGTAGAGTCCTCTTTGATAGCTTCAAATCTCCATCCAAATGTTAATTATATGTGATTTTAAATATGTTTTTCATATGTACATATTTAGTATGTAATATGGCTTTCTTCACATATATATATATGTATATATATATATATATATATATATATATGGATGTTAACATCTTTTAGCTCATTTTGCTCATACATTTTTATATATTGTGAAAAGATTATTGGAAATACTAAATTAAGTATATTTCATTTCCTTATACTTTGTATAACTTAGGATTTTAGAATAAATATTAGAAATTGGTATCAGTGAATTATTGAACTGAGTTAATCATATGATCACATTTTATGAACTTTGTTAGATATTATTAGACATATAGTCAGCCATCTTATTTTTAAACAAAGGGAAAACCCTAAGTGACTTAACCAAAGAACGCTGCTTTGTTAACAATAGAACCAGGGTGATAATCAAGAATTTTGAGTTTTAGTTTAATGTTCTTATAAGATTTTTTTTTTTCAAAATGAGCACAATAACTAGAGATCAAGTATTGATTTTCAAATTAAGACTAACCAAATTAGTACTTTATTTGTTAATTAAAAACAGTTCTTCAGTAGCGAGAGTAAGTCAGAGGAATAGTCATAGGTTCATAGGCTCATCGTGATGAATATACAAGCAGATATTTAAATTTGCATAGTTTTACATAGGAAGATATATGCATCATAACTATTTCCATGTGCTGGATGGGCTTTCAAATCTCTTTTGATTTTACGCATTCCTGTGTCAGTGGTAAACTTAGGCTTGTGAGACTCACTGATACATACAAGTGAACTGTCTGTACCATGCTATCTTCACTGCTTAATGAACCAAGTTCAGAAATTAATGTGGCAATCTTTGAACAAGCTAAAAATGATCTCTTTATTCTTTGTCTTGTCTTAGTTCCTGATTTATAAACATGCTCCTCTCTAAAACATCATGTTTAAACAGTGTTACCAAGGAAAATCAGAATATATAATCTATAAATTATAGAGAATCTATAGAGAACCTATATACCATAGTCTATACAAAATCTATAAAGAATCCATATACTTTATAGAATCTATATACTATAGCAAATATATATACTATAGATATACTTTAGAGAATTTATATGTTATAGTAAATCTATATAGTACAGAGAATCTGTATGCTTTGGTTTATCTATATACTATCGATGATCTATAGATATCCTGTATACTATAGAAAATCTCTATGCCATAGAGAATCTATAGTATAGAAAATCTCAATTACCTGAAAGTTACCTTATATAATTTCTTCATCAGAACAAAATACTGGTTGTATCTTATTAAACCTATGGTTTGGCTCTTTGTTGAATGCACCTGTGATGCAAACCATGAACTAAAACCTCAGGCATGTATGTGGACTTGTATGACGATTCTAATGGACTTGACATTGTCAATAGGCATTGACAGGTTTCTCTGCATTGCCTGTTATTATGACTCTTTGCATAATTATTAAAACTCTAGCAATTCACAGAGCGTTATAAAGTATTCTATGCTCAATAAATATTAAGTGAAAATAATAATGTAATTTATATAAAAACTAAAAAAAGTATAAGTTTTTCTCCTAAACACCATTTCAGAAGGTTTGTTTTTTCTTCATGTTTTGAATTTGCTACAATGATGATGAATTATTCTTTGTGACAGGGAAAATTCTATAATGCTTAGTGTCTTTTGAGTGCAGATTTCAATAATTAAATCAGTCTGTGTTAAACAGGCCGGAAGACCGCAGCTTACTGCTGACTTATTCCTACCAAGGGACTGCAAACACAGATGTTGTTTTCATGGTAAAAACCAAATGAAAGAAAATTTAATTGTTAAATTATTGACCCCCAAATTAAAATCTCCATTTTTTTCCAGACGTCTTTATTTGTAACCTAAAACATACTCTAAAAATTAATTTGTAATCTTAGAATAATCTGCTAATATTTAATAACTCAGTAGACAGTAATGAAATGAAAGATTACATCCAGAATCATTTAATGCAAATTCATGAAAACAGGCATCTTCCAGAGGTTGGTTTCACTGTTTCATAGAATTATATCCGACCCCAAAGACATTTTGAAAGTTATTTATATATGCAAAATAATATTGATTAAAGAAATAATTCTAGTTGGATGGAAAATTATCACATTGATAGACATTCAAACATGATTATAATTATATAATTATCATTTAATGATAGAAAATGAAATTAAACTAAAGTCTAGATCATCACTGAAAATACGGCCAAGCACAGCAAGAGAATGCCATTGCAGGAATACGTAATAGAATAGATTGATTAGTTAAAACATAGCTCTCATATGCATATTCAGCCATTTTTCACAAGTTTTATTTATTTATTCAGCTCCAAATCTGTGGAGGACCCAAGGAGAAAGACACATTTTCTCAGCTTGTGAAGTTCAGTGCTGTGAATGAATGGGCTTGGGATACAGTGGAATCCCCCTCTTAGAAGGTGAGCACTTCATTTCTAGGGATGCTTTCCACATCTCAGTGTCTTTGTGTGTACAAGGAATATATTTAATTAACCCAAACTACACATGGTGGGACCAGTTAATGTGTGTCATAGAACTACAACTAACATTCACTGGTTTGGTTTGGGTTGGGTTTGGTTGGTTTGGTTTGGTTTGGGTTGGGTTGGGTTGGGTTGGTTTTGTTTAACATAGGAGAAAGATTATGTGGGGTGGGTGAGGGCTGAAGTGCCTAGCTAGAGGATCTACAGGCATTTAAGAACTAAACAGTACCTAGAATCTCTAACAGGTCCTTGACATGAAAGTCTTAGCCTACAGTGTAAACAGAAGTTGCCCAAAGAAGTCCTAGTACAGGATTTCCTTTCCCTGCCTCCCAAGTGTGTTTGGGGGTATACCTAATCTTAGAATAAGGTACCTTCTGGGAATGCAGTGGAGAAGAGAGTTATTAGCAGATGAACATCTCTGTCCTCCAAGCCATGCAAAATTTGCAACTTCATGCCATTTCTACACTTCTGTAAAAGGAGCTGTGCTGCTCTTTGCGAGCTGGTCCTTACATGGGAGGGCCTTGAAGGGACATCCAAGCTAGCGGAAAATTGCCAGGATTGCGCAAGAGACAGATGCAAATAGGGGCTGTGCTGATTTGAGGGGAACATCGTTCTAACTTCCTGTACGATACTCCCTGTTGTGAAATTTTGAAGAAATTTCTAGAAGTGTTCATAAATTTAACTTTTAGTTGTACTTCCCACCGGAACAAAAATGTTTGAACAGAAAGTGTAATTGCTAGCATTTAAATTAATTTAAATTAGATACCGATGGGTTTCCAATAATAGGAAAAATATTCAAAAAGTTAAAAAAAAAATCTATGAGATAGATCCAGTATGATAATCAGAGATGTGCTTTGACACTATTGTGTTTTGTGTTACTGGCTTTGTGAATTTAAGTGAGTCACTCCAATGTTTACACTACAGGCCCTTCCTCTCTAAAGTGAAAAAAAAATGTTTTAGGGAATTTCACTGTTACTGTAAGAAGTCCATAGTGCAGGGCCGTGAAGTCTTCTGTTATTTTTCCATGAACTCTTGACCTTAACAAAGGAGCAGGAGTATGCAAGGCTTCTATTCTCAGCACTCACTGACAGAGGAAGCAAGATGGCTATAATACTGAGGCCAAGTAGGCTGGGGCTACAAACTCAGAACCTTATCCCCAAAACCAACATTAATGAAGGAAGGAGGAAAGGAAGGAGGAAGGGAGGGACGGAGGAAAAAAGGGATGGAAGGAGGGAGGGAGGCAAAGACAGAATAAAGGAGGGGAAAGAAAGGCCCCAAGGACAAAAGGGAAATTAGCTAATGTGAACCATAGATCACCACACTTTAAATAAATGATTCCTCGTGGAATACTTCACTTTAAAAAATGAGAAAACAAGGGCCATCAATTGACTGTGCTGGACAGAGTTCAGTCCGAGGCAGTCTCATTCCCATACCATGCTTCTGCTCTGATCTGTGCTGTCCCCACTCCCACCCCACACGCAATACTTCACTTGCATTGGGAAGTTGGTTTAGTGTTTTTACCCTAAGTCATTGAGAGGCACTTATTCTTTTCTCTTCCTTTGCCTTTTAATATTTAACTACTTTTTAAATACTCAAAAGCTACAAGACGAGCAGAGGCAGCGCTTCAGGGAAGAAAAGTGGTATTTAAATTATACCATCTTGTCTTTCTATTCAGCAGAGGTCTCAAACCCTGGACCAAATAACAACAACAACATCAACACCTCAAGAACCAACTGTGAAGAAATCTTATAGCACTTTAAATGTTAGGAGCATGTTATTCATCTGCTAGGGAGAGTATGCATGGAGACATTTTGAAACTATTACACTCATTCCTACATAAAAAATAAAAAATAAAAAACCAAAAATACTTGATTGAAAGTATTTCTTGGTAGAAAATATGCAAGCAATATTAAAGTTCCAGAAAAGAGAAGCAGTTATTTTAAAAGTTGTATAATTTAGTTTGTAGTGCTCCCTCAAGCCTGTCTGGAACACAAACTATAAATAGAATGTAGAGTATACTCAACTTTATAATCTGTAACCCTGGCCAGTGTGCTTGGTTGTCCTGGGTATTTACCAGACCTTCTGAAACATGCCCCCCCATGAGATGCTGTCCAGCAATGCCCCCCCCGTGAGATGCTGTCCAGCAATGCCCTCCCCATGAGACGCTGTCCAGCAATGCCCCCCCATGAAATGCTGTCCAGCAATGCCCTCCCCATGAGATGCTGTCCAGCAATGCCCCCCATGAGATGCTGTTCAGCAATGCCCCCCCATGAGATGCTGTCCAGCAATGCCCTCCCCATGAGACGCTGTCCAGCAATGCCCTCCCCATGAGATGCTGTCCAGCAATGGCTCCACAGACAAAGAAGGTGGCTGTCCCTAAAGCTAGTGTCTGTGTGTAGAATCTCTTCCCAACAGGGCTGCCTTGTCTGGACTCAGTGGAAGAGGATGTGCCTAACCCTGCAGAGACTTGATGTGCCAGGCTGGGAGAGTACTCAGGGTGGCCCCACCCTCTCAGAGGAGAAGGTAGATGGGGGATACTATATGAAGGGAGGACTAGGAGTGGGAGACCAATTGGGATGTAAAAATACATACATACATACATACATACATACATACATACATACACATACACACACATGCATACATATACACATACATACACACATGCATACACACATACATACACATACATATATACATACATACTCACACATACATATATACATACATACACATACATACATACATACATGCATGCATACATACAGCACTGAAAGAAAGAGAGGGGGAGGGAGGAAGGAAGGAAGGAAGGAAGGAAGGAAGGAAGGAAGGAAGGAAGGAAGGAAGGAAGGAAGGAAGGAAGGAAGGAAGGAAGGAAAAGAAACCAAAATACTGTGAAGGTACACTATGTATGAAGAATCCGGAAAGTAATGTTCCCAGTCACATTGTGGATTGAATTTATGGTTTAAGCTAAGCTTTTATTTTGATGCTAAAGGATTTTCAATAAATCTTTTATTCAAAGGGAAAAAGGCAGAAAGGGAGCCTCAGCAGGCACTGAATCTGTTATATCCACAGTCTTAGACTTCCCAGCCTCCACAAGTTTATGTAATAAATATTTGTGGCTTAAAAACCACACCTTCTTTTTATTCTGGAAGGGTGCCTACCATTGAAATATAAAGGTTTTAGAGAGGAGAATATGAAATGTTTCTTGAAGAATTTCCTGGAGCAGTGGACATACCATTTTGTTTAATATTTATGGTAACCAGAAGAATTTCTATTATGGGCAACTTAAATGTAATACAATTTAAAGGTAGAATTTGAACAATAAATTCCAGGCAGCAATTATGGCTCATAAGGCAAGTTGATCACTATGAGGTACAAACCTGGAGAAAAGTCTCCATCTCTAGCTCATAAGTTAATATCAGAGAAGAGAAGACAGGACACAGAAAACTACCGGAATAGCTCAAGGCAGCGAAGCAAGTCCTAAGACATTTTTATTTTACTACTCGATCAACCTGTGACACCATCAGTTAGCAGATACCATGGTACCATTGTCAGGTTACATTTTGAGGATGCGCCAGTGTCGGGTGCAGGGGAAGTTATGGGAAGATATTTACAAGTCATTGTCTGATTTTGGTAATTCCTTTTAAGTATGAATGAAAAAAAATGTGACAGAATTTCAAGCGATCACTCCCAAGCTGTTAATAAAATGACCCAAAGGGAAAAATATTCACATGTATTTAGAGGTGGAATTTGACTAGATGATGTAGCTCATTCATAAAATTCATTTCTGAGAACCAAGTATTTCCTCTTTGAATGAAAGTTATGCCAAAAGACTGCTTAAACTCGGCTTAGGAGGGAACACGCACTTCTCATGGAAATGAAGCTTAACACTGCACATGCAGAAGAGGAAACCCAGTGTATCCTTTTCTGATAAATGGAAAGAAAAGAAGTTCTCCATATGAACATTCTCTGTCTCCTTAGCACTGCTCATATGTCTCTGACGAGACTTGTTAGGGTTTGGAATCAGGTAAGAGCCATGCTTTTCCTTGTAAGGATTTACCTAGGAAGGAAATCCTTATGATATGGTTGGCACTCTCCCCTGGGCTGAGATGCTGTACTGAATAAAAAAGGAGAACACATGAAGCCTGGAGTTAACCCCTCTCTGCTTCCTAGTGCAATATAAGCACTGACTTACACACCATAGTGCCTGTCTTAGTCAGGGTTTCTATTCCTGGACAAAACATCATGACCACAAAGCAAATTGGAGAGGAAAGGGTTTATTCAGCTTACACTTCCGGATTGCTGTTCATCACCAAGGAAGTCAGGACTGGAACTTAGGCAGGTCAGTAAGCAGGAGCTGATGCAGAGGCCATGGAGGGATGTTCTTTACTGGCTTGCTTCCCCTGGCTTGCTCAGCCTACTCTCTCTTTTTTTTTAATTAGGTATTTTCCTCATTTACATTTCCAATGCTATCCCAAAAATCCCCCATACCCTCCCCCCACCCCCCTACCCACCCACTCTCACTTTTTGGCCCTGGCATTCCCCTGTACTGGGGCATATAAGGTTTGCAAGTCCAATGGGCCTCTCTTTCCAATGATGGCTGACTAGGCCATCTTTTGATACATATGCAACTAGAGTCAAGAGCTCCGGGGTACTGGTTAGTTCATAATGTTGTTCTACCTATAGGGTTGCAGATCCCTTTAGCTCCTTGGGTATTTTCTCTAGCTCCTCCTTTGGGGGCCCTGTGATCCATCCAATAGCTGACTGTGAGCATCCACTTCTGTGTTTGCTAGGCCCCGGCATAATCTCACTAGAGACAGCTATATCAGGGTCCTATCAGCACAATCTTGCTAGTGTACTCTCTTATAAAACCCAAGACTACCAACCCAGAGATGGTCCCACCCACAATTCGAACCACCCCCCTTGATCACTAATTGAGAAAATGCCTTACAGCTGGATCTCGTGGAGGCATTTCCCCAACTGAAGCTCCTTTCTCTGTGATCACTCCAGCCTGTGTCAATTTGACACAAAACTAGCCAGTACAGTGCCTTTTCCACTAAGATGGACTGTAGAGATATCATCAGGTGTGAGCCAAAATAAATGCTTTCCTCTGTGCACTGCTTCGGTCTGGTGTTTAATCATAATAATGAGAGAAGTAACTAATACAATTACCAAATGAACATCCTCATTTAAATATCTTCTGGTGACAGAGATTCAAATCTTTTTCTAGTGAACAAATCTTCTCCACCATTCTTTCAATTTGCTAGTGTTGCCTGGCTCCTGGGTGGTAAAATTCCTCCACACATTACTGTCCATAACTTCAAAATATATCTTATAGTTTTAAAATGTATCTATAAATATCTTTTCTGACTATTCTCCTCTACCTGACAGAGGACACTAGAACATTCTTAAAAGGAGGCTAGCAGGGAGCAAACCAACACCTTCAACCAGCTTCTAATAAACAGCTGGATTTCTTTACTACACAAGGGCAGGAAGCTAATTACAAGCAAACATCCCAGCCCCAGTTGAGTTTTCAGATTACATCTTGTTGGGAACCACAGGAAAGATTCCAAAAGCCTATTCCATTATTAAAAATCCCCCAGCCCTTAGAATCTGGGGATCCACTACATTTTAGGTTAGTTTGCCCTGCTCTATAGATACCTAACACAGTAGGTAGAGTGGATAAAAATTACATGATCTAAGACACACAATCAGTACACAGTGCCCTTTTTCTATTCTAATGTTATCCTGCCCACCCTGGGTGTTCACAACTATGATCTGATCAGGATTCTGGGCTCTTTTGTTTTCTTTTCTGACATGTATCTTTTTCACCTTTCACATTTGTCTGATGAGATCCACTGGCAGCACTCTCTTCACAGTTTGTTAACACATTGTAACACACCCTTAGTTTTCAGAGTAACCCAGTGCAATGACATCAGTTGAGTTCTTCAGAATCAGCCCTACTTTGACCAATGCTACCCTTCTTAGCAATTATGTGCTTCAGAAGAAATCATGGTAAGACTGAAGAGAATTAATGTGCCATTTTCCCATCTTCTATCTGTTATTAATGTAATCTTAGTCTCCAAAAACAAATGATATACTCTAGATGGTGCCTATAGGAGGTGAGTCTGGTTTATACAATCAGAAGTCTCAGCCATCCACTCTCTACAGAGAGACCTCACTGACTTCGTGGGTGGAACAGTTGAACTTAAGAATTGACAAAAGGTGTCTATTTTAAAGATAAGATAGAGTCGGGATGTTAAAAATGTATTCAAAAAACATACATTGACAAAAATGTATGTTTTTTTGTGGAACAGAAAACTCACAACAGTGGTTGAAAGCAAGTTTGGAGCCAGGGTTCTAGGAACCTTAGTGCAGACATGGCTGCAACATCTCCAGAATTCGAACAGCAAGCAGTCCTCTAACCAGGCTCTGGATCTTCACCTATTCCCACCATCCCTCTCCTGCAATATTAGTGTAATAGTTGGAAGATGGCTGCTTGATATCCAGTTAACATGTCAAACTCCGGACAGGAAGGAGAACAAGCAGTTTAATCCTCATAAGATTCGTGTTTTTTTTTTTTTCTCTCCCTTGAAAGGACTCCCAAGAAATGTGTGCGAATGCCATTGGTTAGAACTAGTGCCCATGACTCCCTCTAAGCATAGGAGAGGTGAAAAACGCAAATATTGAACCTTGCATCTCTAGTCTCTATCTTCAAGGAAAACAGCTCAAGTTGTGTAGCGTGTGATCTAACCCTTAATATTTTTGTGACATTTGTTTCACTATGTAGTACAGGCTGTCTTTGGCTTTGTGGAATTTGCGAACTTCATAATTTTCAAAGTACTAGGATTGCATGTTTGAGCAAACACATATTACAATCATTAATATTTTGACAGGTATAATACAAAGGAGTGTGTACGTGCATGTATCCATACACATGTATGCACATGTACTTATAATTAATTGATTAATGTGGAGATACTTCTTCCCCTGCAAAGAAGCTCAGGGGAAAAATATTTGCTCCAGCCTGAGTAGAGGGTGCCTGACAATGTTTTATATCACCAGCAATGAAGGTACTAAATGGTATCCTGCTTTTCTATCATGAATATGAATGACGCTCTGAAGGCTGAATGTAACCTAAAAATTTACGTGAGAAATGAGGCATGCAACATTTTTGAAAATATATTAGCCCAAAGTCTGTATTACTGCATATTTTATGCCCTTTTCAATATGCTACAAAAGATTTGAGCCATCAACCGACTGCTGCCAGAGAACAAACAGGATCTGGGATACAAAATAAATGCTGAGCACCAAGTCCCTCCAACACGTTCTTTATGGTCAGTGTAATGATCACAGAGCTGAGCCACTGCCTCACTTCAAACTCTCGCACTTCTGCAGATCTGCCTCTCCAGCAGACATAACCCAAGCCAAGAATGCAAACATCTGCATGGGGCAGCTAGTTCTGGAAAAGCATTCATAAGCATGTTCTGCACTCGGTGCCCAGCCCTTCTTAACTTCCATCCTGAGACCTCCCTTTCATTGGGGGAACATGAAGTTAAACATCTTGAGAATTCTGTCTGAGAAATTGGTTTATGTTTAAATGTCTTATGGTGTATACCATGAGTGTAATCTTAGCATTCCAGAAGCTGAGACAGGAGGATTATTATGATTGTAAGACCCTCCTAGGCTACATAGCAAGTTCCAGATTACCAGGGCTACGTAGTAAGATCATGTCTCAATCTCTCTCTCTCTCTCTCTCTCTCTCTCTCTCTCTCTCTCTCTCTCTCTCTCTCTCTCTCTCTTTCTGTGTGTGTGTGTGTGTGTCTGTGTGTGTGTCTGTGTGTGTTTGTGTGCATGTGTGTCTGAGTGTGTCTGTATGTGTATGTCTATGTGTCTTTTACCTATCTGTCTTTTTATAGGTATGGTCATATAACTACTGAAATTTTAACATTCTGTGAACTTTGCCTCATGGTACTAATAGTAAAATTTTCACATGAATATATATATGCACTGCTAATAATGTTTATCTGTTAATCTGCTTTTAGGAAGCTTGTGGGGATTTTTCCTTCTTTCTTCCTCCCTCCCTCCCTCACTCCCTTATTCCCTTCCTTTGTGATTTTCTTTTGTTTTTATACTAGGTTCCATGTATGTGGGACATATCTTTGAATTCCACACTCTCCTGCCTCTATCTCTCAAGTGCAAGATGTATATAATTTCCATGATGATGTAAGTAATCAACTTCATTTTTTCTAGGAGGCTCTCATCCTCTAAAATCAGACCTGAGCCAACTTCAGGTTTGATCAGTAAAATGTAAGAGCACCATGTCTATGGACAAGTGCTACCAACCGTCCCAACCCCGAAGAGTTTCATAGGTTAAGTCCTGAGCATCACCCAGCGATTCACAGAGAACTCCCTTCCTGGACTGAGCTCATGACAATGGAGCTGACCAGGGTTTGTCTTAATGTTTTTTATTTTTTAATTTTTAGATATTTTCTTTATTTACATTTCAAATGTTATCCCCTTTCCTAGTTTTCCCTCTGAAAACCCCTGTCCCTTCTCCCTTCCTCCTGCTCACCAACCTACCCACTCCCACTTCCTGTCCCTGGCATTCCCCTATGCTGGGGCATAGAACCCTCACAGGGCCAAGGGCCTCTCCTCCCACTGATGACCACCTGGGCTTATTCTAATGTTCTGTTGTCTTTCTCCATGGGCACCTGACACAGAGGGTATCCGGACAGTCTCCATATGCAGAACACTGATGGGACCCAAAGTCAACTCCCACCTTTCACCAGGGACAGGAGCATCTCCATTCACACCAGATCTGCTTACCCCCTGAAAATGGACCTTCCTGCCCCATCTTTGTCTTCAGTCACGGGGAATTAATATCTCAGTAGTTTGTGTAACATTCTTCCTCAAGCCTGAGCATTCAATCACACACACAAATATTCCATACTTAAGGTCAACTGAATGCCTATCATAAATAAGAACAGAATTATTAAAGATAGATAAATTTCCAAGTGAGGATTTCAGGATAAGATGGGGCCCTGCATAGCTGTTGCTGGATATGAATCCTTCAAGTAACCTTTAGCAATAAATTACATGGCACAACTGGAAGGTCACCATTCTAGAACTTCCTCATCTTAGCTAATTAAGGCCTTGGAATCACTGGTAGGAGAATGAAGATTTCTATTTCAGCAGTTCTTCCAAGAACGTATTATATTATTTTGTCTTTTCTAAGAGATGGTTAGATACTAAGTGATGCCGATGCTGCAATCCAAAAGAAAGAGTTCTCTTAGCACACAACACATCTGGGGTGGGGGAGCACATCCTATAAGAATGGGGAGCACGTCCTATAAGGATAAGAAGCACATCCTATAAGGATGGGGAGCACATCTGTAAGGAAGCCATTATTTCTTCCTCACTGTTGGACAATGTTTCACTTAATACTAAATTTGAGTCTTATCTGAAATTAGGAAAATAGGACTACATATCCCAGAGACACTCTACGAGCTATCCCCCCTGAAAGTGTCATTGTGGAGCACAAACAGCAGGAAGACAGGAGAATCAGAGAGGAGAAAAGAGAAGAAATGACAACGATATTTTTCAAGCATCAACGAAATGCCAGCCTTGAAGCTAAGTGCTCTCTGAGTGGAGTATCTCACTTCATCTTTGTGACAGCCCTGGGATGCAGGGCCCTTTATGGACCATTTTACAGTGATGAAAACCAAGGCAGAAAGCATCCATAAATTGCCCAATGCCACACTAGGGTTTAAGAGCCAAACTAAGATTCAGAGAGTGCTTTGATTTTAACAGTCTTAGCCAGGCACTCCAGGGAGACCCCACCAGATTATGGGTGCTCCAGGCATGTGTTGCCAAGGCTGAGAGTATAGTCTACTCACATCCCCCAAGACATACATACACACACACACACACACACACACACACACACACACACACACACATACAACACACACATAAACACACCAGGAGCATCAGGACAACCGTGTGAAGCTATAGCTGACTGAAAGTTGTGATCCAATACCTAGTTCATTGGAGGGCTTCACGTTGCCTAGGAAATAAGATTGGCTTTAGATAAGTGAGCTTTCTTTCCTCGACAAATCAGTCCCTTCCCAACTCCTGTTCTGAATATCCACTGTCTCTTGATTAGTCAACTGCACCAATAGAGGACAGTTCTAAACCTTCTAACAAAATGATCACAATGATTAATAAGGGGGCCAAGGTGTTCTGAAAACATAAAAAACAAAACAAAACCAGCCTGGTGCCTGAGATCACAGACTCACATCACAGACTTGCATACTTTTTCTTGTTATAGGATGAATAGCAACTACTTGACAGTGAACTAATTCTGATTGTTACTAGGGAGACTCAACATTTAGACACTCTTAATTACTTGAATGCTTGTGTTAATCAAGTTCATTTTCAAAGGGCTAAATCAGGAGGTCCAGCAGACATGTTTATGTCAGATGTGAACACAAGGAGGCTTGTGCTCCACCCTGAAGGGTGCCAAAGATCTTGAAGCGGTTAACAGAGGTCTCGTCAGAAATACTCCCCAAGTAGTAATTTAACAGTCCCGGAGTTTCTTGGCAAAAGGTTGCTGGGCATGGTGCTTTGCATAATCATAATGGTTTATTATCGCGAGGCAACATTTGATTTTTTTCTTTTTCATTTGTATCCTAATTCACAAAAACATGAGCTCAGCAATTAAAAGAACAACAACAACAAAAACAAAAAATCAGAGAGCATCAAAATACAAATCAGGTCCCTGGCGATCTCAGTACAAGACACTACTGGCTGTATCGTGGAGCTCAGTAATAGAACAGTTGGCACAACGCCACCTAAGTGCCACGGCTTCACACTACTCACCTGATATGGAGTTCCCTGTGACTCTTTTTCTTGAACAATATGTTCGTTTCTCCCAAAATGAAAACCATCTTCCTTTACTAGAGCTGTGAAAAGAGATAAAGATTACATAACAAGTATCCCCCCCCCAAAAAAAAAAAAACCCACAATTTGAGAGTGACTGTAGTTCCGTGATAGATGGCTGGCTTGACACGGGAGAGCCCCTGGACCTGCACCCAGCATGATAAAGAGGAAAAGCAAAAGGGAAAAAAAATCAAATGTAGGAAGCTTAAGTGTAATTTAATAAATGCAGTTTTATTTAATCTATTGAGGCATTCCATTGGCTTGGTCATGTTTTCCCTTTTTGTTGTTAAAGATGAATGGCCTGCTTTGATAAGATACAGATCAAAACAGTATCAGTTTAACAAATCAAACCTCAAACCTGTCACTGATCAGCTGCGTCCTTAGGTCAGGTAAGGAACTGTCACTGAGACTCAACACCACTTTTTCTCCAAAAGCTGCTTCCAGCTCCAAGACACGGTGATCTGGGCGGTAGCCGCCTCACCCGCCTCACCCATTCCTGTTAAGCTGGGTTTTCTACCACTGGCATTTTGAGCTTCATTAGCTCAGGTCCTCTCAACATGAATTATGTATGTCAAAATGGTTCCGTAAACGTTTTAGCAAAAGCTATGGCTTTTGGCATCCACTTGCTTGCAGCGAAATGAAACCTTTTCAGAAGTAAGAGAAACTCCCTTCCAGCAACTCCGAAAAGGGGGCTTCATTTATTTTAAGTCTGAAACACACCGTGTGTTGAAAGAGGTAAAGACTTCATGGGTCACTTGATCTAAGCCTTTTATTTTACGAATGAGAGTACCGAAACCAGCCACCAGGCGAGAGACTTTTTACATTTTGTACTCTTTCTCACATTCAAGGCCCATCATCCTGGCACATGGAAGGGAGCACAGACTGTCTCCAAGTCTCCTTAGCTATGGTCAAAAAGATGCAGTAAACTCACAGCTAAGTGCCAGGCTTATTTGTACCAACAGCGGGATTTAAATAAAAGCAACCACGATACAGAACTGTAACAGGAACCTGAGCATCACAAGTTTCGGGTTTTGGGATCTTGTTCTTTGAAACAGAGTCTTCTGTCACAGCATCAGGATGCTAAATGTTAAAGTTTTCCAATTAATGGTTTTGTTTTTTTTCAGTTTCTCAAAAAATTATTTTGTGAGTTATCTTTTATAAGTCTTCTGCATTTTCATATTGTTAACATGAACTTTGAATGGATCCTTTTAGGGACATTCTACTGGGTGTAGAAAGGAGTGAGGTAGCCTCCTACTCTCTCAGATCTGGAATCTAGCTAGAGAAATAAGATATGACTACCTACCATATGCTTGCATGAGAACACAAGGTTTCCAGTGAATAAATCGGGCTTCATAATATGGACAGAGACTTGTTATTAAGACATATTACGACCCTTGGGTCTTGATGGAGACATAGGGTCATAAGGGCTTGAAAATGGATTTTCTTCAAGGTAAAGAATGAAACATAGAGACAACATACAACAAGAAAGAAAGAAAGAAAGAAAGAAAGAAAGAAAGAAAGAAAGAAAGAAAGAAAGGAAGGAAGGAAGGAAGGAAGGAAGGAAGGAAGGAAGGAAGGAAGGAAGGAAGGAGGAAGGAAGGAAGGAAGGAAGGAAGGAAGGAAGAAAGAAAGAAAGAAAGAAAGAAAGAAAGAAAGAAAGAAAGAAAGAAAGAAAGAAAGAAAGAAAGAAAGAAAGAAAGAAAGAAAGAAAGAAAGAAAGGGTAATGGCTTGTGCTGTAAGATAGAGAATTGACAAGTGGGACCTCATGAAACTACAAAGCTTCTGTAAGGCTAAAGACACCATCAATAAGACAAAAAAACCACCAACAGATTGGGAAAGGATCTTCACCTATCCTAAATCAGATAAGGGACTAATATCCAATATATATAAAGAACTCAAGAAGGTGGACTCCAGAAAGTCAAATAACCCCATTAAAAAATGGGGCTCAGAACTGAACAAAGAATTCTCACCTGAGGAATACCGAATGGCAGAGAAACACCTGAAAAAATGTTCAACATCCTTAATCATCAGGGAAATGCAAATCAAAACAACCCTGAGATTCCACCTCACACCAGTCAGAATGGCTAAGATCAAAAATTCAGGTGACAGCAGATGCTGGCGAGGATGTGGAGAAAGAGGAACACTCCTCCATTGTTGGTGGGATTGCAAGCTTGTACAACCACTCTGGAAATCAGTCTGGCGGTTCCTCAGAAAATTGGACATAGTACTACCAGAGGATCCAGCAATACCTCTCCTGGGCATATATCCAGAAGATGTCCCAACCGGTAAAAAGGACACATGCTCCACTATGTTCATAGCAGCCCTATTTATAATAGCCAGAAGCTGGAAAGAACCCAGATGTCCCTCAACAGAGGAATGGATACAGAAATTATGGTACATTTACACAATGGAGTACTACTCAGCTATTAAAAAGAATGAATTTATGAAATTCCTAGCCAAATGGATGGACCTGGAGGGCATCATCTTGAGTGAAGTAACACAATCACAAAAGAACTCACACAATATGTATTCATTGATAAGTGGATATTAGCCCAAAACTTAGGATACCCAAGATATAAGATACAATTTGATAAACGCATGAAACTCAAGAAGAATGAAGACCAAAGTGTGGACACTGTGCACCTTCTTAGAATTGGGAACAAAACACCCAGGGAAGGAGTTACAGAGACAAAGTTCGTAGCTGTGATGAAAGGATGGACCATTTAGAGACTGCTGTATCCAGGGATCCGTCCCATAATCAGCTTCTAAACGCTGACACCATTGCATACACTAGCAAGATTTTGCTGAAAGGACCCAAATATAGCTGTCTCTTGTGAGACGATGCCGGGGCCTAGCAAACACAGGAGTGGATGTTCACAGTCAGCTATTGGATGTATCACAGGGCTCCCAATGGAGAAGCTCGAGGAAGTACCCAAGGAGCTAAAGGGACCTGCAACCCTATTGTTGGAACAACATGATGTACTAACCAGAACCCCGGAGCTCTTGTCTCTAGCTGCATATGTATCGAAAGATGGCCTAGTCGGCCATCAATGGAAAGAGAGGCCCATTGGACTTGCAAACTTTATATGCCCCAATATAGGGGAATGCCAGGGCCAAAAGAATGGGAATGGGTGGGTAGGGAAGTGGGGGGCGCTATGGGGGACTTTTGGGATAGCATTGGAAATGTAATTGAGGAAAATAGGTAATAAAAATATTAAAAATCAAAAAAAAAAGAAAGAAAGGGCATGGACAGTGATATAATGCAGAATGAATGAAACAAGACCACGTTTGAGACTGAGATTGGTTGTCCCTGAGAACTAACTATTCCAGCGATAATGTAAGAGGATCTAGGGCTGATGAGTGACTGTGGCCAACTATTACTGAGCCTTCAGAATCCAGTACAAGAACTTGAACATGACATACTAGATGAGTGCTGCAAAGATAAATAGCTACAAGTCTCCAATCACAAGTATTTTAGTACATCAACTTAACCAAGGAGCTGCTGGCGTTCTATAATGAGCCAATTGACCAGGTTGTCAACCAAAGGGAAGCCATGGTTCTCAGCTCATTTTTCTGAAGCCTAAGACCTGAGTTCAGGATTGCTCCCCTCATGTTTTCATGAGAAAGCATGGGTTTTAATATATTTTTGTTTTGCTTTAAAAACAATACTGAGTCTAAAACAAGATTTTCTTGAGAGTAAGTTAATGAGAGGCCTGTGAGAGCTTCAGGAGTAAGGATTTACCATTAATATAACTGCTTTTTAAAAAATTAACCATTTTGTATGTCTATTATATATATACATGTAATATAAGATATATGTGTGTATATATAATGTCTATTATATGAGATTTATACTATATATGCATACATGCACACACACACATACACACAGACACACACACACACACACACACACACACATTTTGACAAGAAAATACTTATGAAGACAGTAGGAACCTGGGTTTAAGCAGCATGAAAGAAAACAAGTGAGTCAGGACTCACGCAGGGGAAAATCCCAAAATATGACAACAACCTTCCCTCCCATAATGTATTTTCTTCTGAAGCATGAAGCTGTCTCTCCTAAACAGTGAAATGGAGTGTAACTCAAAGAGCAGAGAATCTAGATGAAGCCTAGTGACTCATTGCAGTATAGTGGCCGGGAGTTGAGGTCAGGACTAGAAATAGTTGGCATCTCCAGAGAGCAAGGCATGTTTTCCTGTGACGGTTGTGTGTTGCCCACACTTGAAAAACTACCATTAGCAAGAGATGTTGCTAATGGGGAATGGTGCATGCATGAGCCCAAGTGTAGAGTACAGGCAGAGGCCAGTCTATCCTGGCCCATGAGCCAAACATAGAAATTAGAAAGCTTCTAGAAGATTCTAGCCACCAGTCTTTAAGGTTCTTTCCAAGCACCAACCTCCACAGAATAAAGCTTCAGATGTCAGACATGAAGAACCCTGCGACCTAACTCTTGACACTGACTGAATTTGAGGAACTTTGTAAATCATTGCTCTATAGTCAATACCAGGGTCATAGGTTCAGAGTACTAGATTATGAGGACATGCATATATCACATGCAAATGTCTATGTGTGCAAGAATGTACCATCCTGTGTAAAAATTTAGATGTATCCTATGAGGAAGGTTGAGAGTCGTCATCCTCTCTGAGGAAGACTACATCAATTGAAAGCATATGTACAAGCAACAGAATGAACCGATTATATTTAAGAATGTGTGTATGTGTGTGTCTATCTAAATCTAGGTCCATGCAATAAGAATTACTGGAGAAAAAAAAACACCGCAAGTTTGAAAGAGAATGGGGAACTGTCATATTTGGATGGTTGGAGGTAGGACAAAGAAGAGAGAAATCTGATTGTATTATAAACATTCAAAAGAAGAGTTTGATGAAAACTGATTAACGTTAAAAGGTTAAAATGATCATAGTAACAAAATTTTAGGAGAGATGAAGGGTTCAAACTGACAGGATTCAAGTGCTAAAACGAACCTTAGAAGATGCTAAGAATTTCAGCTTCCTCTCCAGCAGTTTTCTTTGATAATAAATATTACAAAACCATATGCAGATCAGATTTACTTCCAAACTGACTCTACAGTGATGTAAGTGGAATGAAAATTCCTTGTCCTGACAGTCAGCCCGCTGGACTTTATTTCTTATTATCTTACTACCGTTATTGATATGTCAATTCTTTTGAACTGAAACTTATGAACTAGGCTATCACGGTTATATTGATTGACAAGTCTAAAAACCTCTAAATCTCCAAAGGTCTTTTATTTCATTTTGATTATTTGATTATTTGTTGGCTAGGATTCATTCTATGTACCATAAAATGAGAAAATCCAGATCCTGAAGCTATTTGACGCACAGCATAATTTGATTTTAGGTAAACTCCAGTTCCTAGATTGCAAAGTTTATTCTCAGGATTTTATCCAGAAAACGAAAGCCACAATAAATGTAAAAGATTTTCAAGTTGACATCGACTTACAAATGAGTACCCTGAATAATTTCCCTATTTATGAAGCTAAAAATACAATTAAACTGAATCACCAATTACTTTAGATACACAACTTTTTTAAAATTATTAGATGTTTCCTTTATTTACATTTCAAATGCTATCCCCTTTCCTGGTTTCCCCTCTGAAAATCCCCTATCCCCTCTCCCATCCCCCTGCTCACCAACCCATCCACTCCTGTTTCCTGGCCCTGCCATTCCCCTATACCGGGCCATAGAACCAAGGGCCTCTCCTTCCACTGATGTCCCACCAGGCCATCCTCTGCTCATCCTCTGCTGGAGCCATGAGTCCCACCATGTCTACTCTTTTAGATATCATCCTTTTTCAGTTGGAAGCCCTAAGCAATCAATTTCCCCGTGTTTACTTTGCAGATGTTGTCTTTTCTTAGGACAAAAGCAGGTTTAGATCAAACACCTCTTAGAAAAAAAGGAAATGAATTAAATACACTAAAGACCTTTGCTTCTAGTAGTGAACTTATTTTCATGATTTTGTTTTCAAAAATGATGCATATTGACATTGCACAACACTCATGTCATCAACAAGTAAAATATGAGACACAAATCCTCAGCTAAGCAGAGTTTATGAAAATTTAACACTAGGGTCTGCAGAGCTAGCATCACTGTTAATGGCACTGGCTTCTTTTCTTGATTGGGGTTTGATTCCCAGCACATACATGGTGGCCTCAGCCATCTCTAAGTCCAGTATTAGGGAATCCAATGCCCTCTTCTTGCTTCCACAAAATACCATGTGTGCACATCTTATATAGATGCACATACGGCAAAACACCCATACATGTAAAATAAAATTCAATTTAAAATGTTTACCATTAGGGAACCAAAATCATTTTTTGAGTAATGTGCTACTAATATTACATATGTATCACATAGAGGTACTGCTTTGGAATTAAAATGGACAGAAATGACTTGTTGTTGTTGTTGTTATTGTTTTGATCTTATAACCGAATCTGGAAGAGTTAATATCACTCCCCAGGCATCTCTGTAGATTTCCTCCCGCTTTGCCGTAGCTGTCTTTACAATCCCTTCTTAGTGTACTACAAAGTGAGGCACTGTTGATGACAGCCACCAAGCCAGTCCCCATCTGCCCCTCACTCCACTAGCACAGCCTGCGTGTCCTCAGGCACAGTAAACCGCTCTTAAGTAATTATGCAATTAACAGCTTAAAAGTAGTGTTTAAAACGAGAAAGAAATATTATGGGTTGATATGGAGGGCACTAATTGCTTAGAAATACTCTGAGTCTTGCAAATGAAGTTAGTACACCCATAAAATTTGAGCCTGCTGCTTGTGGCCTCCTCCCTCGCTCCGTCTCGGCCTTCAATTTATAATGGCTTGACAGCAGTGGTTTCAGGCCATCAACTCCTCTGAGCATTAATCCCTAGGTAATGTCCTGTGACTCAGCTGCTTCTGCCTAGAACTTCTTAGACACCACACACACACACACACACACACACACACACACACACACACATCATGAGGGAGAGAGAGAGAGAGTCATTTCAGAACCTGGGTCCTATCAAGCTGGGCCAGATTACATAAAATTTTCTTTCTTAAAAGGTGAAGGTTTCCGATCAGAAGTGCTGCTCCTATGGCACCTATGGAGCCTATAGCGCCTATGGTGAGGAATCTTTTCTGCTCCCTCACCGTAGCTCTAACTCAACTACTTGCCTCTTAGCATTAAATTACAAAATCTAGACAAAAGAAAGCACATTTCAAAGGCAAGCAGTTTTAGGAATTAGATGAATCGTGATGAAGCGATTTGTACTGAAGTATGTGTATATTCATATGTATATGAAGTATTAGTAGCAATATCCACAATAGCTCCTTTTCCACGGATCAGTCTTAGCGATCTGAAATATAACCTGCTTACTGAAAGAAACAATGAGTGGACACAAATAAAACAAAAAACCAAACACCACTATGTTCATCGCAGCCCTATTTATAATAGCCAGAAGCTGGAAAGAACCCAGATGTCCCTCAACAGAGGAATGGATACAGAAATTATGGTACATTTACACAATGGAGTACTACTCAGCTATTAAAAAGAATGAATTTATGAAATTCCTAGCCAAATGGATGGACCTGGAGGGCATCATCTTGAGTGAAGTAACACAATCACAAAAGAACTCACACAATATGTATTCATTGATAAGTGGATATTAGCCCAAAACTTAGGATACCCAAGATATAAGATACAATTTGATAAACGCATGAAACTCAAGAAGAATGAAGACCAAAATGTGGACACTGTGCACCTTCTTAGAATTAGGAACAAAACACCCAGGGAAGGAGTTACAGAGACAAAGTTCGTAGCTGTGATGAAAGGATGGACCATTTAGAGACTGCTGTATCCAGGGATCCGTCCCATAATCAGCTTCTAAACGCTGACACCATTGCATACACTAGCAAGATTTTGCTGAAAGGACCCAAATATAGCTGTCTCTTGTGAGACGATGCCGGGGCCTAGCAAACACAGGAGTGGATGTTCACAGTCAGCTATTGGATGTATCACAGGGCTCCCAATGGAGAAGCTAGAGAAAGTACCCAAGGAGCTAAAGGGATCTGCAACCCTATTGTTGGAACAACAGGATGTACTAACCAGAACCCCGGAGCTCTTGTTTCTAGCTGCATATGTATCGAAAGATGGCCTAGTCGGCCATCAATGGAAAGAGAGGCCCATTGGACTTGCAAACTTTATATGCCCCAATATAGGGGAATGCCAGGGCCAAAAGAATGGGAATGGGTGGGTAGGGAAGTGGGGGGCGCTCGCTATGGGGGACTTTTGGGATAGCATTGGAAATGTAATTGAGGAAAATATGTAATAAAAATATTAAAAATCAAAAAAAAACAAACAAAAAACAAAACAAACAAACAAACAAAATGTCAGGTGATAGAGGAGAGATCATTTGCTCTGTCACAGATTGGTATTGTTAGACAAAGTCCAATCTAAGGTACTAACATTAAGCATAGTCTTTTATTATGATTAAAGGAAAATATTTCAAATAATACAGAAATAGTTCATTTGTTCTTTTTTGCATAAAAATTTAAGTATTAAAAATTGAATATAATTATCCACTAAAACATTACCAATCTTGAATAAAGTAGTGCCTTTTAAAACAATTATTATTTTGTAAACAATGGCATTATAATTTTTTAAAATCTACTGCAATATACAATCTAATTATTAAGCAATTACTGGGAAAGTATATTAAATTCTTTGTTCTAAAATATTTAAAGGTTTTAATATTTTAATTTAGTCAATCATCATCAAAAACGTTTGACTCGTCCATAGCAATACCACTGTGTACTTCCTGATTCAATAGCTTGTGCACAGCAAACCAAATTTCACACATCATTGTTTATATTTATGAAATATTAAAACTTCTTACTTTTAACCATAGTCTTTCCAAATTAATCAATTTTAATTGTGAGCTCAGTTGTTACTAATAAATTCATTTATATCTGAGTGCTAATTCACTATTACTGAGAAACTAAAAATTAAAACATAAGGTAATTTTTATTGCTATTTAGTTGTTGCTCCTGAATTACTATAGAAAACCTCACTACAATAACATAAAAATATTATTATCAATGGAGTACTACTCAGCTATTAAAAAAATGAATTTATGAAATTCCTAGGCAAATGGATGGACCTGGACGGCATCATCCTGAGTGAGGTAACCCAATCACAAAGGAACTTGCACAATATGTACTCACTGATAAGTGGATATTAGCCCAGAAACTTAGGATACCCAAAATATAAGATACAATTTGCTAAACGCATGAAATTCAAGAAGAAAAAAGACCAAAGTGTGGACACTTTGACCCTTCTTAGAAATGGGAACAAAACACCCATGGAAGGAGTTACATAGACAACATTTGGAGCTGTGACGAAGGGATGGACCATCTAGTGATTGCCATATGCAGGGTTCCATCCCATAATCAGCTTCCAAACGCTGACACCATTGCATACACTAGCAAGATTTTGCTGAAAGGACCCAGATATAGCTGTCTCTTGTGAGACTATGCCCGGGCCTAGCAAACACAGAAGTGGATGATCACAGTCAGCTATTGGATGGATCACAGGGCCCCCAATGGAGGAGCTAGAGAAATTACCCAAGGAGCTAAAGGGAACTGCAACCCTATAGGTGGAACAACAATATGAACTAACCAGTACCCCGGAGCTCTTGTCTCTAGCTGCATATGTATCAAAAGATGGCCTAGTCGGCCATCACTGCAAAAAGAGGCCCATTGGACTTGCAAACTTTATATGCCCCAGTACAGGGGAACCCCAGGGCCAAAAAGGGGGAGTGGGTGGTTAGGGGATTGGGGGGTGGGTATGGGGGACTTTTGGGATAGCATTGAAAATGTAAACGAGGAAAATACCTAATAAAAAAATAAATTAAAAAAATTATTATCTTTCTAGAGTTTTTCCTATATGCTGATTTTTAAAATATTTTAAAATTATTGACATATTAAAGGTTTTTATGTATTATTTAAAATAGAATCTTTGCCTTTTCCTTCACCTGGTAATTTAGTTGGTGTTTACTTCCTTTCTATATGTGTAACTATACGTTTTGTTGTACATATACATGTATAGATATGAATATATGTCAATATTTCATTCATATTTATTTTAATCACATTCTTTTTTTCTTTTCCACCAGACCACAACATTGTGCTTGTTTTAATAGTGAAACACAAATCTTCCTAACTGTCCTTTAAACTACTGTGAGAAAAGACAAAGTCAACTGAGCTAAAGTTAGCTATTACCTGTCAGTTGACAGGGCCTCCTGAGGTGGGAATCAGGCACCGCCTTGCTGGGTTCCTGCCAGGTGGTGTCACTCACAGTTGTTCCTTCTGCAATAAGTGGAAGACTGGTTAGCGGCAGTCGCAGTAATAACTGCCGAGTATGTAAAGATTCTGAAATCAAGCAATCTTAGCACACAGTTGTAGCTTGGTAGTCATCAGCCCCTTGTACGCAATTCTAGTCAGTGAACAGTTGCTGCAGGCTCCCTGTTTATGTACAAAAACTCCTAAGTCTTTCACGTAGATGTGGTAAAACAGTGGTCCTCAGATCCTTCCTAGGAGCTTATGATTCTATTGTTCCTTTAGTGCTTTCTTGAATTTACTATCACAATCATGTATCAGTGATAGTGACCCTACCTTCAATATGCACCAACATTTGAACAAAGTAATCACTTTGTTAAAGCATGTAAGTAGAATGTATGGTTATGAAGTTTCATGAGCCATCAAATATGCTTGGCTAGAAAGACTCACTCTGTGGACTCTGTACACTGGAGTAAGTCTTGACTGGTGAGGAGCAGCTCCCATTGGTAGGGAAGCATCCCCTCCAGGCCACTCAGCAAAGACTACCCATTCTACAGTCTCTGTCATAGGCTGACAAATTATAAGTCGTGCAACTAAGATGGAACCCAAACACAATTCAATGTTCTGGGTTCTGTCTAAAGTCACTAGTACTATGTGGGCCCTGATGAATAGGACATAGTCTGTATCGATCACAGCAGGAAGGACATGAAAAGTGCAGATGTCCTAAGTAGATTAGGGTCATCACCTAAGTCAGGAGAACCTCCTAGGTCATGTCAGGAGATCAGTTTTGAAAAGAGATGGACTAGGGAGTAGACTCCAGACTCCTGTGATCTGCTGGGACGTGGGGAGGAAGAAAGGAGTATCCACAAGTTTACCCAAAGCAGTAAAAGAAAGAAATCCTTTTCCTTATTGCTATCGTTGCTGGAGTGGGGTTGGAAAAGGATGTGTGTGTGTGTGTGTGTGTGTGTGTGTGTGTGTGTGTGTGTGTGTGTGTGTGTTATGCACGTGTGTCTATCTATAGATCATATGCTTAGACACACATGCTGAGCCAGAAGAAAATCTTTTTCATGCTCTATCACATTAGTGTCCCTCACTAAACCAGGAGTTAGGCTGGCACTGAACAAGCCCCAGTGATCCTTTGGTCTCTTCAGCCTACAACTTTTGTGTCATTGGCAGTGTGGTTATGCCCCGTTTTCTTCAGGGATTCTAGAGATTTGAAGTCAGGTCCTCATGCTTGCATAACTGAGGCTCTTACCCACTGAGAAATCCCCTTCCCCACAAAATGACCTCATGACAGCATAATCCAGATGGTTTGATATTGAGAATGTATTAAAATTACCTCTCCCAGAGTTCTGCTTTGAGGAGAGAGGAGAAAAGGGAAAGGAGACAGTATTGAGGAATGGAGAGGAGAGGAGAGGAGAGGAGAGGAGAGGAGAGGAGAGGAGAGGAGAGGAGAGGAGAGGAGAGGAGAGGAGAGGAGAGGAGAGGAGAGGAGAGGAGAGGAGAGGAGAGGAGAGGAGAGAAGAGGGGGAGGGGAGGGGAGGGGAGGGGAGGGGGAGGGGAGGGGAGGGGAGGGGAGGGGGAGGGGAGGGGAGGGGAGGAGAGAGTGCTGGCCAATGATCTTTCTAAATGACATTGATAGACTTTAATTTTTACTTAGTGAAAAGTCAAATCACACCAGTCACCCATTGTTATTACATGGATGTTACTGTGGTAGAAAATGAGCAGATTTGATTCATAAAAGACCATGGCGTGAGCACTTTTTTGTATAAAACTATCCTGATTCTTTCATTTACTTGTACATTCAGAGATCTGAATCTCTCTCTAAGAGGTCACCTTGACCATAGATCAACAAAGCTAAATGCAGAGAGCTAGAAGACAATTAGCCAATAAACTGCCAACAAAAAATTCCTCTTCAAATATAAAAGAATTATACCAAATAAATTGATGATTTATTTTATTTTACTTGCTTAATATTAAGTAGAGCCATATAGTTTTTAATTCTTTTTTACATACTTCCAAGACTACCTGAATTGTCCTTGATTGATCATTTATTGCTCGCTGGACATGGGAGCAGATGAGAACAACTTTGGGGAAACTGAACCCATCATTTTCACAAATCGTCTTAAGAATCACTAACCAGGATGGATACAGAAAATGTGGTACATTTACACAACGGAGTACTACTCAGCTATTAAAAACAATGAATTTATGAAATTCTTAGGCAAATGGATGGATCTGGATGATATCATCCTGAGTGAGGTAACCCAATCAGAAAAGAACACATATGATATGCACTCACTGATAAGTGGATATGGAAAAGTAAAACGTAAAAACAAAATTCTAGGCCTTTGGGCTCAGGCTTGGGAGTGTGGCCTTTGTGGCTCAGTGTTCCGAGGTGTGCTGGTCATAAAACAGATAGTGACATTCCTCCACCCACCCTCTACCTGAGTTCAAAGAGTGTTCATTCAAAAAATGTGCTATTGTTAGGGGCTCTTAGAAAGTGTCTTGAGAGATAACCGGAACAATTACCAGATATTCCTTGTGACACTTGTGACTTTGCACTTCCTTGTGACTCTTAACTGGTATTTTTGGTATTTTTTTTCCAACAATGCCCTCCCCACTTCTTTGAGTTGTGGTTTCTCCCTTTAAATATCCCCTTATCCAGCTACTCGGGGCGCCACGGACCTCTACCCCTGCGTGGTGTATGACCGTGGGCCCGAGAGCGCTCTTGAATAAAAATCCTCTTGCAGTTTGCAGCAAGACCGTTTCTTGTGGGTGATTTTGGGGTGTCGCCTCTCCTGAGTCAGAACATGGAGGAGTCCTCACGTTGTGGGTCTTTCAATATTAGCCCAGAAGCTCAGAATAACCAAGATACAATTTGCAAAACACATGAAACTCAGGAAGAAGGAAGAACAAAGTGGATACCTCAATCTTTCTTAGAAGGTGGACAAAATACCCATGAAGGAACGAGCTACAGAGACAAAGTTTGGAGCAGAGACTGAAGGAAGGACCATCCAGAGACTGCCCCTGTTGGGGATTCATCCCATAAACAACCACCAAACCCAGACACTGTTGCAGATACCAACAAGAGCCTGCTGACAGGAGCCTCATATAGCTGTCTCATGAGAGGCTCTGCCAGTACCTGACTAATACAAAAGTGGATGCTCACAGTCATCCATTAGATAGAACACAGGGTCCCCAATGAAGGAGCCAGAGAAAGTATCCAAGGAACTGAAGGGGTTTGCAGCCCCCTAGGAGGAACAACAATATGAACTAACCAGTAACCCCAGAGCTCCCTGGGACTAAACCGCCAATCAAAGAAAACACAAGGAGGGACTCATGGCTCTAGCTGTATATGTAGCAGAAGATGGCCTAGTTGGTCATCAATGGGAGGAGAGGCCCTTGGTCCTATGAAGGTTCTATGCCCCAATACAGGGAAATGCCTGGGCCAGGAAGCAGGAGTGGGTGGGTTGGGGAGCAGGGAGAGCGGGGAGGAGATAGGGGATTTTCAGAGGGGACACTAGGAAAGGGGATAACATTTGAAATGTAAATAAAGAAAATATCTAATAAAAAATAAAAAGACTAACTAACCTAATATTGTATCTTCAGGTGGAAGTTTCTGGAATGACCTAGAACAAAAAGAAGCAGAAACCTAGGTTTAGATGTTATAAGTAGGATTTTAATCAAACAGAAACTATAACATATACTGTGCTTTTGAGAACTGAAATGAATTTTACCTCTCTTTGAGTTCAACTATGGTCTGGAACTCTCCTGACTTTAGATGACAAATCATAGCTAATGCACATACAATCTTGATCTGGAAATTTATATGAATATGGATGAATTAATATCCATGAAACCTGAAAAGGGAAAGAGTTGAGCTATTTCTACCTATACTAAAGAGTAAATAGAAGAAAATCAATTTCCCAGGCTTTCATCCCCAGATATCTATAGGAACTTAGTTTCAGACATTTGTTCTGACGATTCTTCCTCCATTGTTGTGCATGCATGTGAGAGCATGTGTGCCCAAGCACACACACACACAGAGACAGAGACAGAGACAGAGACAGAGACAGAGGCAAAGAGAAACAGTCAGAGGCAGAGACAGAGAAAGACAGACCAATACAGACTCAGATCCACCCAGATCATATTTGCATATAATCTATACATGCCCTGTCCCATTTTAAATAAGCTCTAGACTATTTATGACATTTGCATTATAAATAATATGACATTAGCTATTTCAGTGTTTTGTTTAGAGAATTATGACAGGAATGATGCTAGCATTGTTTAGTACAAATACAATTATTCAAAAATTATACACATTAAGTCTATATCTACATATCAGAGAATCTGTATAGAGTGATGGCTGTAATTCAAAGTATTGAAATATTGATATAAATTACATAATATGATATAGTACTACATGATATTATATATACATATTATATGTAATATATGTATATAGCCATTATACCCTGTAGGAAAGAAAACATACATGGACAATAATTAACAGTTGCAGCTGAGGCTTAGTTAGAAAGTTGATGGTTAACTGTGAGTGTTCCATAGAACCACCAGATCTCCCTGAGCAGTCTTATCATGGCAAAAATAGAGATGAACAGGAGTTGTAGTGTAATATAATAGAAAGTAGCCAGCCTCTGAAAACATACAAAGATACAGACAGAGGTGTGTGTGTGTGTGTGTGTGTGTGTGTGTGTGTGTGTGTGTGTGTGTCTTGTGTGTGTGTGTGTGTGTGTGTGTGTGTGTGTATAAGTTGAATCTACTGCATCTTGACATTTAACAATTTTTTTTGGAAAAAAAATGTGTACAGAAAGACCATACATTTAAAAATATTACAAGGACTGAAGCAGTAAAGTTCAAAGACTTGGCATGTGTAAACCAGGATCTGCAACAGAAAAGTGGAAGTAAATATATAAAAAGGCATGAACCAAAAACTGTACTTATTTGGACCCTGATTGACATAAGCCAACTCTAAAACAGAGCGTGAGCCAACAATGGCTCTTTAACATTTGCTCTACATGTAGGGATGTTCTAGAATTTTTCTTGTTTGTGTTTAGTGAAGTAGAGGTGTTGTGATTACATATTTAAATAGTAGTTCTTATTTTATAACTACATATTGAAGCATGAAATCATATGCATGAGTTCTGCTTTATAAAAACACCCAGTGGGGATAGGAATCAGAGGCTAAACTGAGTAAAGAGAAAACAATATTGATGCTTGTTCAGGCTTGACAGCATGAACTCATCTTTACTGTTTCTGCTGTGATAAAGGATAGCAACATGATGATTGAAGCAAGTAGTTTGACTTTTATGTGTGGATAAATACACACATCCTGTGCACACAACCAACTTGGTTGCAGCTTTTTCTCCTTGGTGATAGCCCTCAAGGCCAAGTTTAGCCTTTTCTATAAACCTCAGGGTTAAAGCAAAACTAATTACAAAAGTTTATTTTAATGTGCTAATGCAACCATGGCACAAGGCTTATGTCTAAACAGCCAATATCTGACTTGAGTTAAAGCCCACTCCACAATATGGAATCCTTATGCTACACTGCTCAGGTGACAAAGAGCTTGAGAGAAGATAGGCCAGTTATCTAGAGGAAAACCAAATGCTACTGATCCACAGCAATAAGATGACTCCTAATGAATTCTGCTGTACTCAAAGATCAACTGAGGCAACCCTGGGGAAGAGGAAGCAGAGAGTATAAGAACCAGAGGGGAAGGAGGACACTGAGGAAAGAGGGAGCTCTGAATCCACAGGATCCCAGCACATATAAACTCACAGACTGATGCAGCATCCACTAAGCCTGCATAGTCTGGACAAGATGGGATCCTGTAGCCAAAAGGAGAAATGGGCACATAGGCCTTCATAACACAAAAGCTACCTCCAATTCATAACCACTTGCAAATAAAAATTTCATCTTCTCCAAAGTGTCTCTCTGGGAAACAAACTATTCTCAAGGGAAGGCCACAGTCACAGCAGCAGATGGCCAATAGCAAATGAACGTATTTTATCTTTTTTATCTTATATGTGTGTGTGTGTATGTCTGTGTGCATTTGTGTATGTGAATATATGTGTATCTCTGTGTATCTCTGTGTCTGTATGTTTGTATGTCTATGTGTTTGTATATATATGTGTGAATATGTGTGTGAATGTATATGTGTGTGTCTGTGTAGGGTGTCTGTGAGTTTGTGTATATGTATGTATGTCTGTATGTGTATTTGTGACCATATGTCTGTATGTGTTTCTCTGTGCATATGTTTCTGTGATTGTATGTGTGCCTCAGTGTGCGCCTGTGTGTTTGTGTGTATGCCTATGTATGTGTGTATGTGTGTTATTCTGTGTGTGCCTGTGTGTTTGTGTATGCATCTGTATGTCTGTGTATGTGTTTGTCTGTGTTTGTTTGTGTGTGTGCGTGTGTGTGTGTGTGTGTGTGTGTACCTTTTTGTGCATATGCAAAGTCCAAAGGACAACTTCAAGTCCTTCCTAGTAACTTGTTTAGGAAAGGGTATCTGTTATATACCTCTGTGTATGCCAGGGTAGCTGACTGCCATCATTTGAATGAGATGTACCCCATACCTCTTAGGCATTTGGATTTTTGGCTCCCAGTTGGTGGCCATTAGGAAGGATTCAGAAATGTGTATTTGCTGAAGGAAGTATTTCACTAGTGGCTTGTGGTTTTAAGTGACTCTTGTCATTTTATGTCTTCTCTCTTTGCTTCCTAATTGTGGTTTTTCATGTGAGCTAAACTACTGCTCCAGCCGACATACCTGATGTATATTCACATGCTTTCCTGTAACAATGCCATAATTCTTATCTCTCTGGAACCATACACCAAATAATCTCCCCCTTTTATAAGGGGCATTGGTCATGAACAAAAAGAAAAACCTGAGGAGGCAGAAATTGGAACCAGGGAGTCAGGTATTACAGAGACAGACCTGACCATGTGGATTTTTCCACAATTATGGAAGATTTGGATACTTTGAACTAGAAAAGTAGTTGAACACTCTAAAGAGAACTCAGTGGGACATTCTAAGAGGACCTAGAAAGTCAGGAGTGCTGAGGGCTTTGCATACTATAAAGACCAAACACATGATGTTTTAGGGGGACCAATATTAGCAACTGGACTGGGGACCATTCTTGTGATGTTTGGGCAAACATGTGGCTACTTTTTGTCCTTCCCCTAAGAACTTGCCTGAGCTTAAATTTTAAAGTTGTGGAATAATTTCTTTGGTGGAGGAGATTTCAAGGCAGCCTAGTACTGATTCTGTCACATGGTTATTTAACGACACCTTGAGGCAGATCTACAGTGAGAAAAGGGCAAATGGGGCAGAAATAAATACAAGATAACAGCCTTGAGAAAAGAAGGACACTGGACAGTTTAATGTTCAAGCCAAGGCTTGTGCTGGAAGAGAGGCTGTAGCTGTTAAGGAAATGTGTACCATTATGGAGGGGTCAAAATGCATTTGGAATAAAGGCAATGGCCCAACTCCATCCAGCTAAGACCCCACCCAGCTGTTCTTCCAGCTTGTGAAAGGAAAAACCTTAAAGAAGTTTCTGCTCCTACAAAGCAACAAGAAACACAAGCTGCTGCCCATGTGATTCAAGGGGAGGAAGGCTCACCCCAAGTTGGCAGTCAAACAAGGCAATGTTGTCCACATAGCTCTGGCTTTAGAATCATAAAGAACACAGAAGAAAATGGGTCATGGCATCTTCCTCTACTGTTACGGAGAGCTGATAAAGCTAGGTTTGTGTCAGAGAGGTCTTGGGAATGAGGCCATTGGGTAAAGCTGTATAAAGGAATCCTGGGTTACATTAAAGACCACGAGATGTTGGACTTGCCAAGGCCATGCGAAATATGCCAATGAGTGCTGCACACAGGGAGTAGAACCATCCCAAGAGAAAGAACTAGGTTGCAGGCAGGATAGAAGAAAGAACAGAGCCATCTAAGCCCTTACCCATTAGACACAGGGCTTGAGTTCCCTGATGGTTTTTAATCTTTCATTGACCTACTATATCCTCACTATGCCCTAGTCTCCATTCTTCCCTTCTTGAAAGGCAATGTATGTTCCATTTTAATATTTGTTGGAGTATGTACTTTGCCTTTTTGGTTTTGAGGTTTTTTTTTTAATTGTTATTGTTTGTTTGTTTAAAGACAGGGTTAAAATTAAGATGTTGCCTTGAGTCTCAGAAGATACTTTGGAATTCTCTCCTAAGTAGTGTTGATATTGAAAAAATATGGTAACTGTTGAGGTTCTTAATGCATTTGGCATTAATATAGGGCCACAAGACTATGGGAGGCAGGGAGTGAAATGTGCTGGTTTAAATGAGGCACACCCAGAAATCTTAAGTATTTGAATACTTGAGTTATGGAGGTTTAGGAGGGGTGGTCTTACAAGGGGGAGTAAGTTACTAGGGGCAGGATTTGAAGTTTCAAGATTCATGCCTTTCTGAGTTGTCTCTCTTTGTTTCCTGCTTATGGTTCAAAATGTGAGGTCTCAGCTACTAGCCCAGCGAATATGCGTGTTGTTCATGTTAAATGCTTCTCCTCCATGATGGACTCATCCCACCAGTCGTAAGCCAAATAAACCCTTCATTCTATAGATTACCTTGATCATGGTGTCCTATTGCTGGAACAGAAATTGTAGAGCATTCTCTTGTGTCCACCACCCATCTTGCCATAGGAGCCCAGAGACTGCAAGTATGGTGATCTAGTACCTGACTTTACATGGGTTCTGTGTGGGAAGCCACATGTGCCATTGCAGGGTGGCACTGGCTTCTGCTGGCCACCACACATACATAGGCAGTAAAGTTTTCTTTGCCAAGATGAGGTTTTGAGAGCTAACCAATCAGATGAGAGAGAAGTTAACCAATCAGATGAGAGAGAAGTTAACCAATCAGATGAGAGAGAAGTTAACCAATCAGATGAGAGAAGTTAATCAATCAGATGTGAGACATGCAAATGAGGTGGTAAGCATAACCCATGCATAACCAATCCAGGTGTGAGACACGCCTCTCCTAGGCCTATATAAGCAGCACCAGTTCTGGGCTTGGGGTCTCTTTGCCTCTGCAATCAAGCTCTCCCAATAAACATGTGCAGAAGGATCCTGTTGCAGCATCATTCTTGCTGGCGAGTCGGGCAGCCTGCGCAAGAGTTTTGGGAATATGACCTCAGGTCACCATGTTTACAGGGTAATCACTTTTTTCACTAGGACATCTCCCAGACCAAGTTAATAAAATAAAAATACATTTTAAAAAAATTAATACAAAATGCTATGGACAGGTATCTAGCATGTGTTCAGAATTGAAAAATGTCTTCAAAATTTGTTTATTTAGTTAAGAGTCTGGGCATCCTGGTCAATTTAGTTGATATCAAAATGTCATGATTTGGTCAGCCCTGGACATTTTGGAATCTATAATTTGTGAAAGGACCAATTAGAGGCCAATAGCTACACTTCCCTTTGAGAACTTGACCTAAAGAATTAATCTCCTATCCATACAAGAAGGAGTGAACAGCTGGAAGGGGTGGAGGTGGGTTGGGAGATTGGGTTGTAGAAAAGGTTGAACAGGGCTCTCCTGCTCTATTTAAAATATCTCTGTTGTGATTTCCGTCTTTAGGACTGGATAATATCTAGCCACACTTCCCAGACAGAAGCTCTGTACTGTTAATGACCCAGTCCTATACTAGGGGTGCATTTATGTTCTCAACTGGAAGAAAGTTAGGGGTGGGACAAAAAAATATGCCACTAACTTGAGTAGAGCAGGAGAGGCCAAGTCTCAGAAGAGAGAACTTTGCACAAAAAGTATTTGGTCTCAGAGCAATCCAGGATGCGAGGAAACTGGTTGCTGTGGCATCAGCAATCCGTCTGGAAGTTCCCTCATAGAGCAGCTTCCTGTGCCCGTGCATTTCTTGCTTATTAGCTGAAATCCCATTACCTTATGCAACATGTTTGTGTCACAGCTTTTAGCAGCATGCACTGCGGAATGTAAAGCTAGCCCTGACCTAAATAACCAAACCTCTTTCCAAACACATTTCTGTTTGGATTAGAAGAATTCCTTAGAAGATTAAATAGGTCACTGATAGACACATGTTTGGAGTAGATTCCTGCTTTAACCCAAGCCTAGTTTAAACACACTTCTTCTTCTTAAAATTTAATTTTCACATCCATGCCTATGGGAATGTCCCAACCCAAAATTCTTGTGCGTCAGCATAAACAGAGAAACAGCAGTGGGTAATACACACCTATATTTGTGCATGACAACAGGAAATACTTCAGGAAGTTCACTAACATTCTACATTGAAAGATATAAGAATTTACTGCTTATCAAGTAAATTTGACTTACGTTTTTCTTTTTGGGTTTTCAGCTTCAAGGTTAGAAACTTCCTATTGAATAAAATATAATAATTAGTCCAAGGAAATAAGGAGATTATTTGGGGAGGTATATTTTATCTTTGTATGCAAGCTACTTATAATTCATTTTGACATTTTCCTCATAAAGGATTTTTTTCTCTCTGTTATTTTGGTAATGTCTTATAGAATCTTGATGTTAGGGTTTTCCCTCCTTTCGTTTGGTCTTTTTAACTTTGGCGGTGTGTGTGTTTGTGTATGTGTGTATTAGCAGTGTAGTGTATACATGTATCATGTATGGTGCATACTTGTGTGCACGTATATGTACAAGAGGGTAGAAGACAATATTGGTTGTCTGCCTCTGTCATTGTTTGCCTCTTTCGCTCTCTGCTTCATTTCCTTGAGGCAGTGTTAAAGAAACTGTTAAAGTTTATTGGTCTGTTGTAACTGTCATCTCTGAGGCTTACTGCTGAATAAGCTCACCCTCTCCAGTTCTTTCTGAACCCTAGCTGGCTAGTTCATTGTTTGGGATTAAAGGTATGTACTAACAGGTTCCAGCCAGAAGGATTAAAGGGTGTGCTAAGGGTGGGGCTGCATTCCAGCTGGATCACACAGACCTAAAAGGTCTTTGCGTAAGTTTAGAGTATCCATGTTGCTGGATTAAAACTCTTCTATAAGACAGGATCTCTCACAGAACTTGACAGTCACTGTTTTTTGTTACACTAGTGGTCAGGAAAACAGCTGGGTGAACTTCCAGCCCCCAGGTCACCCACCCCCACCCTGACCCTCCCCCCCCCACCCGGTACTCCTCCAGTGCTGAGTTGTAAGCATGTGCATCCACACCTATATATGGATTTGGGTTCCCAGGATGCAAATTCAAGTCCTCATGCTTGTACATCTAGCAGTCTTGCTCACTGACTCATCTCCCCAGCCCATGTCCCTGTAACTTGGAGGGACTTAAGACACTCTCTTACTAAGAAGTATACTTCATTTTATAAACTTTCACCCCTTTAAATAAAAAATAGATCTTAAAATGAAAATATGCAATTTAATCCCCAGTAACTCATCCCACAAAGACCCAGGGGGAAATAAGTCTGGCTGAGTATGTCCATTACATTATAACCTATCTTCTGTTGAGAAAGATTCTGAAAGCAGCCTGTCACAGTTCCCTAAGGGTCTTGAAATATGTCTGTGACTCCTCTGACTTCTTCCTCGCAGCAGCTGAAGGTGTGTAAATCCCTCACATTGTAGGACAAAAACACATTTGTTTCCGGCCTTCCAATACCTTAATTTCCCCTCAGGTACCTCTAAGAGCGCTTCTGACTCTCTACCTTTTCAGCCTCTTCTTTTCAAAACCATATGTGATAGAAAACAGATCTTGTCCTAGAAAGGTTTGTCTTTATGTTTGGCCCGATAGGAATTTGCATAGCAAGGAAAATTGGGACCAGTATTCTATGTGGGTATGAGGTGGATGCAAAAGCTGGGAAGATGGCAGAGGAGAAGTTGATTCTGTTACTCAAACGGTTAAGCCTATTAGTCCGTGCACAGTCCAATATGATAAACCTGTGCCCTACAGAGGGACTAGTGAACATTCCCTAACCCTTACAGTGTGTGGATCCAGATGTTACGGTGAAGGACACATTGAACAGAGCCCTACTGAAAGTGTATATGTTGAAACCATCTTAAAACATGAAGAACAGCTTCTTTAACAAGCTGGATTGTGGATCAGACCGACAATAAAGGAAGTGTAGTGCTCATACAGGTGTGGGATAAGGCCAGTGAGATGGTTTATCAGTTTAAAGTAGTTTGCCACGAGGTATAATGACCTGAGTTCTATTCCTGGGGTCCACGTGATGGAAGGACAGAACTGACTTCTTAAGATGTCATATGAATTGTACACAAACACACATACACATAGACACACCCCTCATGCACACATACAAACATTCACTACATGAATATATAAATAAATGCAATAACATTTTTTGATAGATTTGAGAATTACAGATTGAGCACTGGTGTAGGCTTTGATACATTAATGGGTCTTTTGAGTTGATGGCCAAACCAACCATTCCTTGAGTTATCTCTGCCTTCTCATGGGTGTCCTCAAAACAATTGGTATCTAGACTTTTATAAAATTCAATAGGTCTTGATCCAGAAGCAAGTTTTGTGTTTTTAATCCCAATGAGTAGGGATGGAAGTGTAACCACCTTTGTAAGTGAGGAGAGAGCCCAGCCATTGATCTTTGTAGCAATGTTTCCTGTCACATGGATTTGGAGGTTAGCAGGAAAAGGAGCCAATGGAGTCTTCCTATGATCTATACACTCTGAGCCCAATAGACTTTATCAGCCAGCATCGTTATCTTGAACCTTATTCCCATGCTCAGTGCAGTTTAGACAAGTAACAAGAGCAAGCCTAGGTAGAACTCTTGAGACTATAAATCTTGCATTTGTGCACACAGGCTTCCTTCCCTATCTAATGAGGGGAGAAAGAGAAATACAACACAAAAGAGAGATTTTGCAATAAGGAAAACAGGAAACAATAGATACTATTTCTGTTTTCTATCCTTCAAACAGCAGACTTTATCCAACAACTCATATCAATATTTTTATTGCCTTTGCTGTCAAGCAGATTAATTCCAGATGATTCACAAAATTCCCAAGCAACTGAGACTGGTACATTATTCAAACCACCTCTTGTTTCACTTGGGTGAAACTTTTCTTTAATACCCACAGTCAGGTTCTGGATGCTCTTTAAGGTGATTTAAGTCCTTGTGGCTGCTAGTTTTGATGAAAGAGACACAATCACCCTTTGGCTTGAGGCATAGAAATCTTTGTCAAGATTAAAATTATTCGAAAGTACTGGAGAGATTTTGAAAACATACAATGTCACATTCTCTCCAGATTATCCATTTCATTCTGTTTCATGGACATTGAGGTCCTTCAGAGTTTTTCTCAAGGTGAATGAATTTAAGTTTTTAGGGGGTCTTTGGTTAAAGAATTTTCTTATAATGAATCCATTGGAAGGAAAAAAAACATGTAGGTCATGCTTTCATTTAATTTCTCCTAAGATGAAATTTAACGTAGCTCTCTTTAGACAAACTGTATCCCACAACCCACTAGGGTAGGATGAATCAGACAGGTTAAATACAGGTCTGAAGTGTAGTTATTGGGGGGAAAGAGATCACTTATAGCCGGAAACATCTATTTGTTTGGAAGTAGTATGCAACTGGCTTTTGCATGGTTATAGATTTCTACTAAGCTGGTGAAGCGATGTTTAGTACTGCTGTTCCAGATGCAAAGCAGATGTAGAAAATACAAAGTGCATTTGTTTACGACTTTGGCTCACCCAGACAGACTGTCGTCTACCTCGGAGGTCAGATCCTCACGTCTTTATTCCTAGAAGAGGAAACCTAAGAGAAACTGCTATGCACAGGGTCAATTTTGGAGCTATGGCCTTCCTCTTTGCCTCCTCCCCAAGCCAGATGTGCACTATCCATATGTTCATAGACAGGGATGTGTTATGTTCCGAATTTCAAGAGGAAGGTATCATTATAGAAAGTCAGTGAAATAATTCTGACAGGTTCCTTAATTAGACATTTGTTATAAATGTCAGATAGCATCCACGCCCATTACCTGCCATTTCCTTAGTCCCCAAACCATCAGCAATCATTGGATTTGCCTTTAATTCAGTAGGGAAAATAATTTAGTTTTTACTCCTGAAGTTTCCAAGAAAATAAAAAAATAAAAAAATAAAAAAATATACAAGTGATTTAAAATTGGCCAGTAGAGACTACACAGTATGCCCAAATTGAGTAATTTATTGGTGAATGGATGTATACTCCAGGAGAATGGGGTTTTAGATATCTATCACACTAAGATTTATAAAATTATGCATATGATTAAAACAGAGAAAATGCCACTAAAAACATATATTCTCAATATTAATTGTCATCTTTCTGTCCTCACATGACTGTTCCCAGATAACTGTCTAATGGAGTACAGCTTAGTATATGCCTTACATTCTGGGTTTATAAATGTGACTTTCCAATTACGAAGTCAAAAGTTAACATGAAGTGAATATTTCTGCAGTTGCTGCTGCCTGGCTAGTAGAACTACTAATAGTATTTCTGCACCAGAGAAAAATGATTGACAGACTGATAGCACAAATCCCTTGGTGGATTTTTAAGACTGCAAAGCTGATGTGCTCTGACCTTGGCTTGCAAATAAACAAACTAAGGGTCAAAGTAGTGAGGTGACCTGTCAAGACTTTTGCTTTATATTTAATCTTGATCAAATGCTTTGCTTACTGTAAAATATGTTTTTTTAAGAAATCATAAGATTTATTTATCCCTACACTGACATTTCATTAACAAACACTTGTTAATCTCTTACTATGGACTCTACACTGTGTTATAAGGAAGGAACCTCTTATTTTTCAGTCATTGAAAAGTACTTGGCTGACATTCTGGAAGGAAGAGTGATCATCCAGAGAAAAGCTTCCACATGGATTTAATAAAATGTTATGTAGCATGTAATAAATGAAGCCCTCCTACATGAATATGTAGAAGTATAATTGGAGGAAAAAGGAGGATACAATCCAGTAATAATACACCAGAGGAGCTTAGTACCCATCACCCTGGAACTGTTTTAGGAGGAAGAGGAAGATGAGGAGGAGTATCTTTGGAAGGGTCACAGCGTATATTTGTGACAAGAGGAAGGAACACTCTACGTTTTGTTGGTTGCATTACCAGGGACAAAGGTGTTGTAATTTCCATGACCCATATCAGGAAAGAAGTAGAAGAAGAAAGACAAAGGGACCTATCTATTGTATGCAGCATCTCCATATTTCTTTCAGCCTTAACTACTCATATACCAAGGTCCCCAAACACAGTGCTTCCAACACTCATTAAGGTTTTGGAGGCAAGGAAGGATTTCAAGTGGTCTCTCTTAATAATCCAGCCTCATTGGCTGGTGATCCCATGGTCACCTGAGGAGACACTTCCTTCTTTGAAGATTACGGGAGCAAACCTACACAAAAATGGACCAAACATATTATTGATACAAACACAAGTATGTGCTACCAATCACCTTATAGATACAAAGAGAAGAGTGGTTTGTCATATGTATTTTCATCAATATTTCTATTCTAATATTGTGTAAGAATTGAATGCAAATTTATCTACAGGTCTATATAATACTTTCTTTAAAATAATAATATAAGTTCTCTTTTGTTCAATTCATTCTTTTTCAAAAATGGGAACTATTCACTTGTATAACCAAAGTCTTTAATTCAGCCATTCTAAGAATGCTACATGCACAGGCAGTGTTTTTTTTCTAGGTATTTCTTATTATCATATGCTTCAGCAAGGTTCAAATACAGGCTCAAAGGGGACATGAGAGTTAACAAACATCCTCTTCCTTTATTTAACTTTGGTGGTTTGTTTTCTTGTACAGACAGAAGAAACTGGGGCTGTCTGAGTGCCAGACACGCTCTCTCCCAACAGTTACATCGTACCTCTCCCTTTACCTTGCCCATCTCTTAACCTATTCTTCAGAACCTGTAAAACTGACACTTTCACAGTATACCTAAACCCATCAAGGACCTATAAATACATCTACTTATTATCATAACTCTGTTATAAGTATAAGAGAAAGGCATATGTCATTGAATTATAATTGGATGCAAGTATAAAGGAGTCTTAACACTTCTGCCTTACTTATATACCCAACTAAAAGGTCATGAAGCTGTGTCCCAAGTTATGGAATAGGTCAAATGGCAAAGGTTGGTAAGTCTGAACCTATTAGGATAAAACAAGTTGTACGGATACACATGGTTTTGATGTTGTGCTTTCTAATTTCATGATTTGCACATGTGAATACGTATAATTATACTATGCAAGCATGGTTCTAAGTGTTCCCACTCGAGGAATTTGTTGAATCTTTCCGTCAATCCTGTGGGGCTGATACTCTTACTATATACAGTTTGTAGATGTATAAACTGAGACGTGGGGACTCTTCTCTACAGTCACACAGCTCAGGAAGTGTCAAAAGTGTGATTTTTTTTTCTGCCAGCAACCTTCTGAGCTTCTCTGCAGAAACATACGACATGCAGCTGTCATCGAAGATCAAGATTTCACAAATAAGCACTATTGGCCATGAGCAAGATCAGCTCCAAAAATCTGCAAAGGAATGCTCTACCATATGGCACTGCTAAACAAACAGTTCAGAAAGTACACGTTTCTTGCATCACTAATGCTGCTACTTCAGCATTACTTGTATCGCTATAATGATGTTATAAAACGATTAATCATGTTGTGAATACTGCCACCACTGTCATCAGAAATGCCCAATAAAACAGAACATTTAATTTAAAATAAGGGATTAAGGAACCAAAGTACTTAGATAATAGTCTGTTCACTGAAACTCCTTAATCCCAGTATATCACTGTCATAATGATGAGGTTCTCAGGGAAATAGATCCTATTTGCCAAATGGTGAGGCAAGTAAGGACAGAGAACTCGAGCCTCACCCACTTCAGCTACAACTTCTCTGTGGTCTCAGGTGACCAACCATCACATATGTGCCATGCCTGTAAGCATGACACGGAAAACAGCAACAGTTAGCTCGCTCATCCTGATGGAGAAACGAGATGCTCTTGCCAGCCTTCCTAGCTCCTGTCTCAAGGTAACAATTTTATGTAGATCTAATGAATTCTGATTTCTCTACAAGGGTGATCTATAGCATCCACACAGCCCCTCATCTCTGGGCAGATCATATAGCTTGTGGTGCCTGGAAAATGTACAGGGACCATATCTAATCCATCAGAGACAGAGTTTGTAAATTGCATATGAACTTTGCCATCTGTCTGCTGGTGTGCTAAGTGAGCTGTCTGTCAATTCTGAAGTAACAAACTCTTCTCATGGCACTATAAATATCCAGGGTGACAAAACAGGTTACCTAGGGGATGTTTATTTGCATTATAAGATATTAAAAAAAAAACCCAAAAACCTCTCTTCCAGGTTTCTTGATACAGGGAGCTATTAAATAGCCTTAAACATATTGTGATTTATGGGATTATATTTACACAGTGTTTAAAGGGAAAAGAAACTAATACTTATTATATATTTCCTGCTACTTAAATTATCATTTTCCCTAATCCTCACAGGCACAAAGGGAATTAGAGCACGTCAAAGAAGCTGGTGAGAATGTTATTAGAAATAAGAAGAGCAAAATATCAAATGCATTCTTAGCAATGGCAAAGCATCAGAACATGGTCAAACTCTGTTCTGCTACTGACCCAGGCGGGATCTACGGATGCTCTCTAAGCTTCTGTAAAGCCTTCAGATGCAGAATATGGGTGGGAGAGTTGGGAGTCTGAATCCCTTCTCTGTGAAAACAGTCCGAATTGCTCTTCCACCCCGAGTCAGTGGGGATCACAAAAGCTTTTATGAGACCATTAAATTGGGAATGGGCTCTTTTTGCTTTACAGCTTTTTCTTTCAAACATGATTAAAGAGATAACTGTGGCTTTCATTAGTTTCAATTACTAATTGTATCATAAGCCCAGGAAATAAGAAAGGGAAGAGGGCATAATTAACCTTAATCCATTGGTTTCATTTTATTTTAATGTAAGTCTCTATTTACGGGAGGAAACTAATTAAGTCATACAAAAAGTGCTCACATATGAATTGGAGGCAGAGTAGGTGAGTGTGATCACAGATATAATGGGGAAAATTAGACATGAAAGAAAGGGTTGCCTTTTTAAAGGACGTAATCTCTGTTTTATATGTTGGTTTCTTATGAATCATTATACAATCTAGACATCAAGGAGAGGTTTGCACACACTGTTTTGACACCAATTCCTTTTGCTCATTGTTTAATGAAGACCTGGCTGATGGGATGTCATTGTTAATCTCATTTTCTTCCCTTAGTGTCTATGTTATTAATAGCTATGTCAGTGCTGATGCTAATATGGAGACAGAACAAAAACTCCCAACTCGAATAATTTGGGCCAAGCATGAAACGCTGTTAAGTGGATAGAATGCCCCACTTTTTTTCTTTTCATTTTCTTTTCTTTACTTTTTTCTTTTCTTTTTTTTTTTTTTTTTTTTAGGAGGGTTTCTCTGTATGGCCCTGGCTGTCCTGGAACTCACACCGAAGACCAGGCCAGTCTCGAACTCAGAAATCTGCCTGCCTTTGCCTCCCGAATGCTGGGATTAAAGGCTGTGCCATCACTACCTGGCTTCAGTGCATCCATTTGTTTGTAAGGCACTAGCTCCTATGAGCTCTCTAAGGCCCTTTCTGAGAGGAGCCTGAGCCTGAGTTGCAAGCCCTGAGAAGGTCTCAGCTTCCACCTTGCCTGCTTCCTTCTTTTCCGTGCAGCTTAGAGTCCAGCCCTTCCAATGAACATGTTCTGTTAAACCACAAACCACAGTTACCGGCTCTGTGTGAGCTTTAATTAATGATAACTAGCTCTGAGCCACTCTGCGTCCTAACCGTAATTCTTGTCACCTTTATTCTCATAAGAAGATTACGAGGTAGAACTAACTTTTTGTTTGTTTGATTGATTGTTTTAACTTTTGTAAGGTAAGAAACAAGGGATCTCGTATAAAATCACACAGCTGCTAAATGTCAAAAATGGAATCCTTTGTTTGTTTAACTCTCCAAATATTGTATTTGTGCTTACCACATTACAGAATTTAAATATATATATGTATATATATATATGTGTGTGTGTGTATATATATATATATATATATATATATATATATATATATATACACACACACACATACACACACACACACACACACACATATATATATGGGGATTTTTACAGAAGTTAAGCTTGATGTTTATAGTACAGAATCCAATCACACAGTTCCTTATGCTACCATCTGTATATTTAGGGTGCATATAATTCTTCCCTGAATGTGCATCTGTTTTTTGTTGGTCCTCAATTTTTTTTTAAGAAAGAAGAAGGTGAAGATGATACAGTATGAAAGGGAGAAGGAAGAGAGGGAGGAAAGGAGGGAAGAAGGAGGGAGGGAGGGAGGGAGAGAGGGAAGGAGGGAGGGAGGGAGAGAGGGAGAGAGGGAGGGAGGGAGAGAGGGAGGGAGGTCTCTCTAACCCCCTGCCACCTGGTAAAGATGTATAGTTTGGATTTCAAACTATGCCGTTTCATCACTGTATAGATCACATCAGTGTTCCATCACTGGCTTACCCTGATATCCTGATGTGAAGCTGGCTGATAACGCAGGGCAGAACATAGTGTGAGAATTAACTTCCTTGTTAAATTTCAGCGTATAACCGTGGTTCCAAGCTTTCTGTTTTGGTAATAATATTTCTATTTGGTTCTTCTTGACTTCAGTAGGAGCGGCACGTCTCTTGGGTGGCTAGCTTGGTGGTGTCTTCTTGGCATCCCTACTGAAAACTCTGAGTATCAAGAACAATCCTGAGTGCTCACTGGTCTTCAACTGTTTTGTTTTTTTTTTTTATAACTTCAGTTGGTTAGTAAAGATTTGGTTATCAGCCAATCATTCTGGTAAATATAATAATTTAATTCCTTCATTAGTTTTTACTATACAACAAATCACTCCAAAAGCTAATGGCTGACGAAGATACACATTTTTTATCTCTGCCAGTCTCCATGGATAAGAAATACAGGTAGGCCTTAAATGAATCTTTTGTGTTACTCTCTCACAGTGTTGAGCTCTATTTGTTGACCCCCAAATTCTGAGGGTTCACTCAAAGGTTCAGGTGGGGAGAAGGGGATGCTCTTGGTAGCTCATCCAGAACGGTAGCTGCACTGAGATCTCTGAAACCCGTTTGTAGTGAAGTCTCCTGTTTCTGAGCTCACTTTGTAAGCCCGCTCTCATGGCCTGGTTTGGGGATCCTCCACTTGGGATTCTGCTTCACAGAAATGTGTAGGTAAACACATCCTATCCCCATGGTCATTGTAATCTAACCACGAACTCACTTCCTATCAGCTTTGTCTGATTCTTCTAAGTTCAAGTGAGACGTGAGGGCAAAGACTCCGGAAGATGTCATTGAGGGCAAAATGGCAGCGATAACAAAATCTTAGGTATCAAGACACTTCAGCATGAGTTTCAGATGTTTGGTAAGACACCGGTGTAGACACCCCCCATGAAGGCATTATTTAAGCTGAGATTAACATCTAAATCAGTAGATTTCTTCACTGATCAATTCGCAGGATGGGGAAGGTGCCAGTACAGTTCAGTGAAGTCAGTATCTAATAATACTTTGCATCGCAGTGGATAAAACACCTGACAGAAAGAGCCTGAGGGAGGAGAGGTTGAATGTGTCTATTTTTAGAATGATCCCTGTACCATGGTAGGGAAGGGACGACAGAGGAGATTGCATTCATCTGTGGCACTGGAAGCATGAGGGAGAAGTTGTTCACACCTTGAGACACCATGATGTAAGATACAGCCGGAATGTTCAGGAATATCCCCTCCTCACAAGGCTCGGGAATCATTGTGGAAGAGCCATTCCTTTCTTTCTTAGCACTTTCCTTTCTTAGCACTTCAACTGCTACCCAATGCATTGTTGAAAGCTGAAAGCAATAGGCTACACTTAGTAGCCTTAAGACTGATAATGGTGACAGAACGCCTTTATAGATAGAAGAAAGCAAGCAGAAGGCAGAATTATCCTTAAGCTGTCCTTCCCGTGGTCTATAAAATCTTGCTGCTACCTTCTCTTCAATGCACCTTAACCATCAATGGAGTGAACATTCAAGATGTATAGCACAGATACTGCTGGTGGCTCTAGACTGAAGCAAAGCTAACTGGCCATGGGAGATTGAACTCCTGACCTTGGCCTCATTACTGTTGAGCTCTAAGCAACTGTTAGACACGCATCATATTGTTTGTCTTTAAAACTGTGCTTGACTCTGTTATATTACTCTCTCCTTAACATCTGGTAGCTGGGAACAATTTAATTGATTTCTCCTGTGTTTTTTATGAGCACAGAATGTCGATGAATGAGTAGTTACAAAATTGAACTTGCATTTTAGAAATATAAGGGAAGAGACACCCCTGACTTATGAAATGTGCAATTGAGCAAATGCACCCATGATGGGCTTTCTTGTTTATAGTTGTCCCCTGTGGTAGGCATCTCAGACTGAATTGTCAAATATTGCACTATATACCTAGTATTCAAGGCACTTTGTGGAGAGTCAGACCTTGAGTTTTCTAATGCACATCAACAATAAATCCTATTGCTTCATCTTGTCCAGCCTAGGAAAAAAAAATCAATGCTTTTAGGTAAAGATTGCTGATCACAAATTATTTTGAGCAGCTTTTTTTTTTTAACAAAATGATATCTAAGCAATAGTGATAGTTTGACTTAAAGCCATTAAGTCAAGGATATTAAATTAAAAAGATTGCTCTGTCCTGGTGTGAGGGCTTGCAGAGAAAGGGAAATGGCCATTAGCATGCAGGGTGCCAGGTGTTTAACGTGTGCAATAACATTTAATCCTCACCACAAACTAAGAAGCCAATCTTTCTATCCACAGTGCTCACAAACTTAGGGTCAGAGTAGCTCAATAACACTCCCAAGGACACACAGTTCTCAGCCGGGAGTGGGAATAAAACTCAACTCTATTAACTTCATTGCCAGCTCAAGATTTTTTTTTTATCTTCTGTGGTTCTCCAGATAACAGACTCATTTAGCATATATATTATATTGTTGAGTCCTTTCTCTTATCATAAACCCATCCTCCTTGCTTCTCACCTCCCCTAAACACACTCTTCCAATATCCCCTACAGTACCCCTATCTCTCTCTCTCCAATCTCTCTCTCTCTCTCTCTCTCTCTCTCTCTCTCTCTCTCTCTCTCTCTCTCTCTCTCGCAGCGTGTGCGCACACAGCATTGACATTCATGCCTGTTGCAGAGGCCAAAGAAAAAGTTGATATCTGGGAAGCCAGAACTCTGGCCTTGACTCCAGCATTTTAGCAAAGTCAGAAGCCTTAGTTTCCCTTTGAATTCTACCTACCAGGAGTTTAGAAAACTTTTTGTGTAGTAACTGCTTTGCAATTTATTCTCTATTGCAGCCGTTGCTAAATCCTTTGTCTTTGACATTCTGTTCTATATTTACTCATGGAAAGCCTCCTTTACAAAGACTTGACACTTTACAAAGCCATCAGTATTGCAGAGGACTTCCCTTATGCCCCTGTGCTAAATGTTCATTTGCCCCTGAAGTAGAAATACTTCCAGTAATTTTTCTCAAGATGCAAAGGAGTCTCACCTACTACAAGGCAGCCATCCCCACATTCTGCAGAGGCATGTCTCTCCCAAGCCTTCCTCTATGCAGAGGCCAAAGGCTACAAACCATGTTCTAGAGGTTTGCTTAGGGATGGAGACTAGACCAGACATGACTTTGACTGTGTACATTCAGGTAAAATTTGGGAGATCAGGTTTGAAATCAGAGGCACGTCTTGTAGCCATGTTTAGGAAATGGAAGGATATAGCTATGAACGCCAGATATTAAGCTTGAGTTGCAGCTCTGAGATAAATGTTCTAAGTATCATTTGGTAGTAGCAGCTTTGGAATGAATGTACTCAGAATTCATTTATGAGAGAAGTGCGTTGTCAGGAGTTGATAAGTACATTGATCATCCATCCTAAAATGATTCCTAAAGTAAGGTGCTTTGGATCTGATGCCAAAGGTCTCAGCACTTGGAGGGGGTCATCAATATGTCCTTTTAATTCAAGTGGAGATAAAACAACTCACAGAAAGGAATTATAGGTGGATAATATGGATGGAAGAAGCTCCTTTCTTTGTTTTCAGAAAGGCTTGACAGAAAACTGTTGAAGTTTTGCTTTGGAAGGGGTAAGATGACCTTGATGGGCAGCGAAGTGGTCAAATATAAAGTCATCTAAATATAAACGTTGTACCTTAAAAAATAAAATAAAAATGGAAATGAGCCATATTTCACTTATCCTATCTCAAACACTGTCAGCAAATAATTCTCACTACCAAGATATATTATGCTTGTTTTTATATATTCTTTGAAATACGTCATATATTTTATACATGCTAGTCCTCTGCATTTAAAGTAACCATTTTTCTCACACTCATTTGGTACCTGTGGCTATATAATTCAGCTTTAAGACAGGAGTGGGGAGCTACAGTTAGGTTCGACTTCATTCTACCCTTTCCATTTTTGTTCTTCAACAAATTTCTGAAAAGCAAAATCCATATCCCCGATGAAGGGCTATACAATATTGGTTGCCTCTGAGAGAGAAGAAACTACTGTCTTTAGCAGAGATGAGCTCTGTAATTTGTTACCCAATACTGAGTGACCATCACTAAGAAATGTATAAAGATAAGAAACAACAGACAGTATCAAAGGATATATATACATATCCTTATATTCACATATGTCATGAATTTGAAGGGGACCTGATGTGGGTATGAGAGGGTTTAGAAGGACAAGCAGAAGGGGGGAAGTTACATTTTGAAAAACATTTCTTAAGTTGCAGTTCTTAACTGTGGGCAATACTGTCCCATGATCCCTCCATCTAGACATCAGAGGTTTTGTTCTAGAGTCTGAGGCAGCAGCCCCTCTGAAGTCTATCCCATGAGTTAAATCTTCCCTGCAGCCTGGAAAAGTAGACTTGGACTTCTGCAATCCATCTTCTCCAGGCTAATGCAGAGATTAAAGGAGCCCAGGCATCTTCCACAGCCACACAGCCTAAAAGGAGCAGCGCAGGAAAGAGAGTTCATATCTGCTCCACTCAGAGCTCACACTTATAAACACTGCATCACGGGCTCTCCATGCTTATTAATATTTTATCTAGCTGGAGTCATAAGCCTTCATTAATCCATTCATATTGCTTACAACTATTCATTGAATGATTGTGATATATAACATATAAATAAAAGGGATACTCTCTGTCGTGAATTTAAGTTCATTTTTTTGAAAAAAAAAGCTCAAATATCTTATCAATTTAATTTATGAGATACAAAATGGATTAGAAAATTGAAAATTATTTTCTTTCTTTAATGAATATCAATTGCACACCAGATAATTCAGACTTGATCCAGTTAACCTCAAGTTGGCAGAAAGACAAATATTTTATATTCTCACTCTTTTCCTTAATCAAGACATTTATTACTTTTGGACATCATAAGGAGGTATTAAAATAGGTGCAGGTTCAAGCATTTATAGTCTACACCTAAATTAATATGACAACAAAGTAGTCAGTTCTAAAGTCACAATATTAACACACTTTCAACTATACTGATCGGATTGCAGAGTTTGGAATACTATGAAACATTTTACCTGCTTTTAGCAGCATTTCTCCAAAACCTATGCATGTGTGTGAATCTAAGATTAGCTCACTAGAAACTGTTAAATATTACAATAAAATTTTAACAAAAACCTCATAACTTAAACTGAGTCTCCTCTAGACCCACTCTCTATCACTAAGCCCTTCTGTAACTACAATTAGGGCACAGGCCTGGTACTAAAGATGGTACTCATTTTTTTCTTTTAGTTTTCTTTTATTTTTAATTTATTTTTTACACTCCATATTCCATTCCCCGCCCCCACATCCACCCTCTGACTGCTCCATGTCCCACATCTCCTCCCCACCCCACCCTGTCTCCACGTGGATGCCCTCAGCCCCTAACCCACCTGACTTCTAAACTCCCTGGGGTCTCCAATCTCTTGAGGGTTAGGTGCATCTTCTCTAAATGAATACAGACCTGAAAGTTCTCCACTGTATGTGTGTTGGTGGGCTTCATATTGGCTGATGTATGCTGTCTGTTTGGTGGCCCAGTGTTTCAAAGATCTTAGGGGTCCAGATCAATTGAGACTGCTGGTCCTCCTACAGGGTCACTTCTCCTCAGCTTCTTTCAGCCTTTCCCTAATTCAACAATAGGGGTCAGCTGCTTCTGTCCATTGGTTGAGTGCAAATATCTGCACCTGACTCTTTCAGTTGCAGCAGGAAGACAGGACATCAAGTGAGGGATGGGATTGCCATCCCACAGTTACACCTCTGATCCATAATTGTTCCTGTCTGTAAGGATTACAGGGATGGAAATGGAGAGGAGCCTGAGGAGAAGAAGGTCCAGCAACAGGCCCAAAATAGGATCCATCTCAAGGGGAGGTTTCAAGGCCTGACACTATTGCTGAGGCTGTGAAGCACTCACAAAAGGGGGGTCAAGACCCAAGATGGTACTCATTTAAAGCCTCAAAGAACTATCTTTCATTTTGGCACCTCTCTACCCTTAATTATTCAATGTTTTCTCACCAGAGCATCTATCTCCTGTACAACCCAGGACAATCTAGGGTCTACCTAAGGAATGCCACATTGTGCTCAAAATACTGTCACCAAAATAGTAAAAGTTTAAGTATAGATGTGGGAATAAAATAATGTCCTGAAATGCACTTGGTTCCAGGGACTGGATAGCACCTCTTCTCCATGGAAAGGGCTGAGGCTAAGAAGGTTCGGCTCTAACTCAGTTTACATCAGAGGGCTTCTCAGTGCATTTGTAGAAAATTAAGCCTCAACAGGTATGTCGATTCTAATTCTGTGTACCTAATGCATTTCTGACCATGTTTTCCCCCCTTGAATTACTTAAAAAAAAAAAAAAAGTAAAACTCTAGGAGGAAAAAAATACATTTTTCAGAGATTCAGAGAGAAAACTAAGAAATCTTTAGACCACTAACTAGGCAAACAAGAAATAAAATCTGTAGATTTTTAGTTTTATTATTTAAAATAATCTCTTTATTTTATCCAAGCTATGAAGTTAGTTTCATTGGGAATGTAATAATTGCCAGTACCAATATGATAAGGACTGGTTATCACTCAACAGTTAAACGGTGAGACAGATGGCTTGACCTTTCAGTTTCATGTGCATGGATATTTGTGCATGTGTGTGCATCTATGTTTGAATGTATGAATATCCATGTGTTCATGTTGTGTATAGAAGCATACATGTGTGTGAGTGTCAGAGTTCACCCTTGATCCCTGTCCACTGTATTTGTTTAATTATGTGTGAAAGGTGTGGGTTTGAGTTGGCTTCCTGTATCACTACCTACCTACCTATCTTACTCACTGTTTAGCTTACTGTTTCAAACTGTAAGATCCGGCTAGTCCCTGGGATCTGCCTCTTTCTGCTCACGAAGCGTGGGATAGAGGTGTGAGCAGCCATGCTCAGCTTTTACATAAATCCTAAGGATCCAAAACAGACCCTCACGCTTCATGCTTTCAGTGCAAGCACTTTATCCCATAGACTGAGCCGCCTCCCACGCTTCTGTCTACCTCCTGTCACCACAGGGTTCTCTCACTGGCCTGGAACACACCAAACAGGCTAAGTTGTTTGGGTTACAGCCCTAGCAATCCACTGCCTCTACCTTGATAGCACTGGGTTGTAAGTACAAATCACCAATCAGCACTTTTGACATGGGTTTTGGACAATGAACTCATATCTTTACCAGCTAAGCTTTCTTTAGCCCCATAAATACACTTCTATAAGAATGTTTACACACACAGAGAGAGAGAGAGACACACACAGTATAAATATACTTTGATCATATCTATCCCTCCTGCTCTACCCATCTCCTTTGGGTCCAGTCCATGTCTCCTTCCCGACTCTATCAGCATTGCCTCCTTGCACAGGTAATACCATCCACTGGATTATAAGAAACCTGTGGTAGGCCACACCCCTGAATAAAACTGATATTCTCCCCCACAGCAAATATTTACTGACACATAGGTCCTCTGTCAGGAGTGGGACCCTTTGAGCTTCTCACCTGTTCAAAACCTATATTTTTAATTAAATACTGAGTTATACATAAAGAGAAGTGTGCCAATTTAAATATGTTTTTTTTTTACTACCTTTTGATTTTGCAAGAGTGGTGATCTTTGAAAGATTTTAAACAGACAGGTAAGTCATGAACTTACTGTCATGCATAATTATCCAATTGTCACATTTAAGGATATATCTTGAGGCTCTTCAGTCTATTCAATTATTTTTCTTTAATTATAGAAGGAAAATGTTTGCAAACACTTTTACAGTGTCAAATCGTGGTCTCCATGTAAATAGTCTATCTCATATTCGAGTGGAACATATGTCATTGCCTCCTCTTGTTCACATCTGTCAACAATGACGATAGAGGGAAATTGAGCAGAAAGTTTTCACCGCGTTAGGTCCTTCTCTACGAATTCTACTTCTCAGAAACTAGTCACAGAATTTGTTCACTAAAACTTGTTCCTAGTTTATCTATATTGGGAAACAGAGACTTATGTAAGTTACAAAAATAACGGATTTTAATGTCACCAAGGCTGGTAGGTGTAAAGGTAGGAGTAGAACTCGAAACTGGTTTCTGCTCTCCCTTTATTTAGACCAATGATTGTCCAGGTTTGAGGCTAAGCTCAACCTTGGTTAATGGTATAAGTCATTTATCATTTCTCAAGATTTCTAGACATCTATAAATTTTTACAGTGAATGTAAAAAAAGAGATTGTATATAGACATATTGCCAAGGTCAGCACTTCACTGACAAAAAGAAATGTCATTAATTGTAGTGGGCTTTTTGTTTGTTTGTTTGTTTGTTTGTTTGTTTTATTAGGGAAAACTTACTTGCAGAATGAATTTTTGAAATATTTTTAAATTTATGAATTGAAATAATTTTTAATTTATACCACAATTGAATTAAAACAAGTCTATTATCACAATATTATTTAAAATATAGTGCAATTGAATAAAAATATTCATCATTGTTATGTAGATGCTGCTTTTTTCAGAACCACACAGCTCTACATCTCTAATAATTTTAGACATAATTCACAAAAATGATTGACATTTCCATTCTGGTAATACATTGTATAGGGAGACAGCATACACAAATTCAGAAATACTTTAATCAAGTGGTAGGCTTATAGGATTGGAATGCAGACAGGTGTATACTGGAACCAGCACTCAAGGTAGCCTGTAGATAAACATTAGATATTACAGGCATGTTATTAACTCATAGTCAGTGGCAATTAACTGTGGATGAAACCATTTAAGCCTTGGAAATTGACAAAGCACAATCCTTGGTGTCCCTTTGCCATGCTCAGGCCTGGTTTACCAACAACTTATTCATGCCCATGTACTTAAAAATGCTCTCTCAAAGATTTGCTGTTTTGGAAAACAATCTTGCCATTTACAGCTTCCATTAACTCAAGAAAACATATGTGGTAATGTTGCTTGGCAGATGGAGTTCATGTATGCAGTTACCTAGTACATAGTTCATCTACTCATATTAAGCTACCAACTACAAAAGCTACAACAATCAAGAGAAAATCAGAAATGAAAAGTGAGTAAAGGATGCCCTGACAGTAGGTGTTTACTGACTTGAGGCTGCCATTAACCAGTGCATTTAAATAGAAAATAGGAAAGAAACCCATTCATTCACGTAGCCAAGTCACTTACCACTCCAAGCTTGTTTAATGCTTGTCCTGTCTCCACCCTTCTGCTACAGGTGCCTTCTTGTTTAGCTTGCTGTGGGATTGGCTCATATATACTCTCTGTAGAGCCTTCCTGTGGTGCAGAGAGTTAAAATTAGCAGAAGGAAATTCTTTTTCTTGAGGAAAAAAAAATACCTAATTTTTCTATGCAGATTACAGAAGTCCATCTAAATTATGCTATGCATGAGGATTAAGAGTCTACAGTAACTTCCAAAAACAACAGAACAGAGAAGACAGTCTAACCTATCATAACTTGAAATTTAGAGTACATATGGAGCATCTTGAGGTATTCCCAAAAGAAGAGACTGCTTCCAAGGGCATGATGAGGATTTCAAGTTCTAAGTACTAATTGACAGTTTTTGGACCCAACCATAAATGGTGCTGTTCCCTGACTTTAATAACTCTACTTCTTCAGCTACTGTCATTCGATTATAGAGTCAACAGTCTTCTGGGTCCAGCTTTGTTTCAACTTGAGAACATTCGTTTCAGGAACTGTTAGGAGTAAAGCCATAGACAACAGTGTATGGTAAAGCCCATATGTGGGTGGCGGATGAACCAAGGGCAACAGGCAGACCTTTGAGGCTGTAACTACTAGGAGACTTTAAACTTCATGAGTTTGGATTTCAAGCTATTAGCAACTCTGCCAAGGAAGCACTGAAAATAATTTCTTCTTTAAAATGTATTTTGCGGGGCATGGTGGAACAAGCCTGTAATCCCAACCCCCAGACTCAGGTGTATCTATCAGATTCTAGGGCAGGCAGCCCTACAGAGTGAGACATTGTCTCAAAAGGTGTTTTATTAATGTACTACTGAAGGAATGGTTGAGCGCATAGTCAGTCCACTTTTAGAATGTATAGCTGGTGTGCTTTGTATTGTGCTTCTGAATAACATACAGTCAATTGTTGGAAAATTCATAAAGACCTAAACAAGGAATAGATGTTCAAAAATATATGAGAGTGTCGGGGGAGAAGGCAGTTGTTAGTAGAAAGACAGTGTAATGCTGAAGCTGTGGGCTAATCAAGCTTTCATCCAGCGCTTGAGAATGTCGATGAGATGGCCATTAAAGCTTGGACAGAATCATACAAACACGTTCTCACATGGATTAATCCAAGGGCTATAGAAGCCCACATTGCTATGAACAGCCACCAATAGCTGCAGAGGCTCTTGGTACTAGATAGCAGAGGGCTGGAAAAAAAATGAGCAGAGAGCCATCAAAATGGAACCTGTGACAAGCTACCAATGATTCAGTACCTGGGTAGGTCACACAACGTATTACTGTCTGTGAGTACCCTGATTCTAAACTGGGATCTCAGAGAGACTTGAGACTCATGTCTCATACATAGACAAATACAGGTGACGAAACCTGGGAGAGAGGATGAGTCAGGGGCCTGCTATATAAAATTAGCCAAAGCACGGAAAGAGACCAAAAGCTGTGAAGAGAGCAAACTGAGCTCACTGTCTGAAATCTAAACCACTTCTTCCCAGATGAAATTAAAATCACAAAACCCATGGAGGAAAGGTTTAAGAAAGAACGTTTATGATCTTCATAGAGCTACATGAAAATGTGATAATCTGACTTCCAAATAAACACTTTATAGTGAACCAAATCATACAGAAATGAGAAAGGAGCCATTAACGATAAACGTATGAGGCGTGACAGTCAGAGAAGAAGACAGGTCGGGATGAAGTTAGGAGAGCTTCACAACTGCACTTTCCTTGCTACCCTGAAAACCCAATCCCCAATGTGTTTTCCATCTCTGCATCAGACTACCAGCTGTGGCCTCTCCTTCCTTTCAGTCCCCATCCCCAAGTGACTAAGCAGCGACCAGTGGTGCATCCTGCTTCCTTTGATCCTGCAGACCCTCTCAGTGCCCTGTCTTTTCTCACGCACCCACCCCCATCCCGAATTGTCATCTGCTAACACCAAGAAACACATCCTAACCAAAACCCCAGTGACCACACCTGTCAAGACCTCAGAAACAAGTTGTGATAAAGCAGGACACCCCCAAACCCAACTCTCTCCGCTGGAGGTACACAGGAGTGTATATACCACACTATCTTTAACAAAGAATTTGACAGCCATTTTGATAGTAATCTGAGAGAAAAGTACAAAGGCATTTTTAGGTACATAAGAAACTTCCATCCATGGAAATTTAAGACCTGTTCCAGAAAAAGCTAAGAGAAAGCTAACCAGTAAGATAGAAAAAACAAACAAACAAACAGACAAACAAACAAAAAAAATAGAAACTTAGATCAGATAGTCTTGGAGTCAAATATAATCACAGAAAACTATATCAAGTAATCAAAAATTGAATGGGATCTAGATCTCTTATGGGAGAGAATCAGAAAATGCCGAACACTTTACGTAGGGTAATACAAAAGGAGACTGAACAAGCAGGCTGATCGGTGGAACGTATATGGAGACTAAAATACAGGACTATGGGGGATTTCAGAGGAGGAAAGTGATGCAATGTATTTGTCAATGCAGGAAAACGAGATCAATTTTTTTAACGTAGTTTTAAAGATTCTGTCAGACATGTGCAACCTTCTGACATTGTGACAGAAATTGTTATCTACAAAGTTCATGCTCAAGACCTATGCAATTGGGTTAGGAAACTAAATCACATACACATAAAAGCCTCCAAACATTTTTATATTAAGTTCCAATTTTGATGTTTTGACACATTCATATTTTCACTAAGGTGCCTGCATTCCATAGCACATAGGTTAGACATGCCTAATGAAATGTCACCAGGATTAAGTATAAGTTTTTAAATATATATATACATATATATGTGTGTGTGTGTGTGTGTGTGTGTGTGTGCGTAAGTGTGTGTATGCATTCATATCATAATAGTCAATGTTTCATATATATTTAATGATGCTTGAACATTTAAATGTACATTCAATCTTTTTTTTTTTTTTAAGACAGGGTTTCTCTGTGTAGCCCTGGCTGTCCTGGAACTCACTCTATAGACCAGGCTGGCCTCGAACTCAGAAATCTACCTGCCTCTGCCTCCCAAGTGCTGGGATTAAAGGTGTGCGCCACCGTTAAAATATTAAAAACATTAAAATATTAAAAACATTTATCTCAATACCTCTTTGAAAATATTTCAGAATTTTAGCATATCCATTGCAAAACTCATAGCAAGTAAAAAATAACAAGATTTTTTTTTTATCCTTAATACCATAGGAAAAAAATGAGAATTTTAGCATGGATATGGAGGAAATTTTAAAAACTGCATGGAAAAATATTTGAGTAAGTCACAGATGCCAGAAACACATTTTAATTCAGTAAGACTAGTTATGTACAATTATCAGCATATGAAAACGAGTACTCTAAATATTTATGAATAAGTTAAGCAAAACAAAAGTATTTATGGTGTCAGTCAAAGTACTTAGCATCCACACCCAGTTTCCTCAGAGTTTTTGTTTTGGAGACTTTGAAAAAGTTTGTTTATTTGAAGAAATGTGATCTTGATAACAGTAGATGTGCCACGTTTGATGAAAAGGTAATTTCCAAACATCACTAAATGCCTTGGGAAACAACTGGGTAAATGAAAACAATGTGTTTCTATCTGCGAAAGGACATTGATGCATTCAATGTCCCTTAAAATGATGTAAATTTAAGCTCTGTTTAATAAAAAGTGTTCAATCCCCAGGCGGTGGTGGTGCATACCTTTAATCTGAGCACAGCAGAGGCAGGCAGGTCTCTGAGTTTGAACAGCGAGAACAACATAAAGAAAGCCTGTCTTGGGCTGGAGAGATGGCTCAGCTGTTAAGAGCACTGACTGCTCTTTAGGAGGTTCTGCGTTCAAATCCCAGCAACCACGTGGTGGCTCACAACCATGTGTAATGAGATCTGATGCCCTCTTCTGGTGAGTCTGAAGATAGCTACAGTATACTTAGATATAATAATAAACAAGTCCTTTTTTAAAAGGAAGAAAGGAAGGAAGAGAAAAAAGAGAGAAAGAGAGAGACAGAGAGAGAGGAAGGAAGGAAGGAAGGAAGGAAGGAAGGAAGGAAGGAAGGAAGGAAGGAAGGAAGGAAGGCAGGCAGCTTTTTAAAGTTACAAGGACAAGGCCAGTGTGTTCTTTGTGAGCAGCTTGTCTTCCTGGCGTTGGAGTTGTCTTGGTATGTGCAAGAACAGGGGAGAGGCATAAAGTGATGATGTAGACAAGAGCTCAAATACAGACAGAGGTGCCCTGCAAATCATGTAGATGTTCATTCGGGGATAATTGATTTGAACCCCATGCACTGCAAAGTCATACCAAGCTCAATAACTGTGTGATGAGCCCAACAAGATCACCTTGCTTCGAATGATCAAGCTTTTTGCAGAGCCTAATCACAATATGGAAAAAAAAAATGTGGGCCACAGGAGCATATTTAAAGGGGTATTCCTGCCTCCTGATACAAAAATATACTCCATTTCAAGTTCATAGATCCTAATTAAGAATAACCACCTTTAATGTACTATTTATCATATCCATTCATGGTGGTTAATTCATTGAGATGATACCTGGGTATCTCACCGTAAAACCCCATTTACTAAGGGAGTTGTAAGTTTTCATCCCATTCAAATAGGAGAATAGTTAACCATTCAACTCTTTTCTCCACGGTAGTCCCTGTGTTTAATATTTAAAACCATCCACCTTCCAGAGATTGTTGGTGTATTTCTAAAGAACCCCTCCTTTTTATTTTAATTGTGTGAGCTTTTTTCACCACATCACTGGATTTTATTCTCTTCTCCTAAATACAGTCTCCCATATGTTCACAAGGACAGATCAAATATGCTTTGGATTATGCGTAAATTCCCGGTGAAAGCTGTTAAGCTACAGTGCACAACAGCTCAGTCAACTGTCACCACACACAAGCTAAGCATACATACAGTAAATAGTTTTCTTTAATGGTTCTAAGGTTTTTTTTTTCAAATATCTTTGCACACTCTCTTAGTAAAGCAAGTAATTTTTATGGCATGCAAACGTTGAACTACTGGAAAAAAATTGGTGTTCATGGCCATTCAGTCTGCTATTCAAGCAAGAAGCACCTTAAGGACCACTTTAAAAACTAAAGCACAGCAACAAAAAAGGCCATGATGCTGGGTCCATAAACCGGAGCTTTGATGCAGTTTGTTGTGTTTGGGCTGCTTCTCCTTACATAACAAAGAAAGACAATCGTGTTCGTTTGATGCATATATGTCGTTAGAGTCAAGATTATAAACGTATGCCATACTGCACCAAACCCTGATATAGAGACATTAGCATAGCGATTACGTTACCGTTCAAAATGATTTCAGAATAGAGTCATTTATGGCTCTATACCACCTAATTCCCAGGGAAGTATATTCATATAAAACATATATAATACTTTCAGAACAACCAGAGAAGAACGAGCAATACCATTTAAATCACTTGAAATGAGATTTTTTTTTCTCCAGTCAGACTTACATGACATGTGGCAAAACTTGAGAGCTGGCAGTTAATTTTTAACAATGCAGGAAACTTAAACTTGATGATTCAGCCTCCTGCAAGTCACAATCAGATTTTATTTTTCAAGATGTTCTGAAATGAAATCCCTTAGCTTGCCTCAAAATACCTCCTGTTCAGGTTCTGCACTTCATGTCAGTGCCATCACTAGCAATTGTGTTAATCTCCCTTGCAATTTGGAAAGGAAACAAACATCAAAGATAGAGTATTTCATCCTCCCAAGTGATAGGGCTCACCCATCAACATCTTGAAATCCCACAGAGGCTGCATGATGCCCTGCCTTAAGCACAGAAGCATGAATAAAATTATTGAAACATTTAAAAGCAGTGGTAAGTCATCCCAATTGCAAGATAGAATTATAAAATACTTCCAGATATGTGACTACTGGAGAAGTTTCACTGACCCACTCCAAGTTTGTTTGGTTTTTGGTTTTTGTTTTAAAATCAATAATGTACAATAGAATTTGAGAACCAGACATGCTCACACCTCACCTGAGCACCTCTCCAAGCCTGGCTCAATCTCTTGTAACTTGCAATAAAAGCACGATCTAACTCAGGCCACTGCCACAATAGAAGCTTAACCAAGGTGATACTGAATGCAATTCATTCCTCGGACAGTAATGGAAAAAAGGAGAATCAGAGGAAGCACATACACAAACAAACAAACAACAGCAGCAGCAACAAAAACCATGGATGCCTGGGGCCACAAAGCAAAGCAAGTAAATGAAATGCTACACATTTTCATGGTTATTTTGGTCATAATAATTAAAAAATAGAAAATAAAAACGCTTCTTCAAAAGGAATGTTCTTTAGAAAGGCAGCAACGTGACATAAGCAATACTGATTCCAAAGCAGGTCAGGAATAGCACACACAGTTTCCGTTACCTTACATCCATGTAGTTTTACAACAACGCTGATCTCAAACAAGTCGGACCAACTGCTTGGATGAACACACCATTTCTAGTCATTGTGATGCAAACTCATGACACTCAAGTTTAGGCTATACTTAATTTTATTGGCTTTATTTGGCACCATGTCATCATAAGAGAGTAAAATCAGGGCCTGAGGAGGTACTTACCAGGGAGAAACAGAAAAGATTCATTTTGTTCAGGCTTGGTCCTTGCTGCTGTCACGAGGCACTGCAAGGTCCCTGTAGCTCTTTCTTGCCTTCACAGCTGTTTGGACAATTCTCATGGGAGATTATTATAACATCAAATCCCTGCCATAATCCAGGGGATTCTGAAGCCATCAGCAAATGAGATAAGTCTTTATTGGACAAATAATTTCCGAAGTTGATGAAGAACTCTGACTAATAAAATTAGCGAATGAGGCCCCCGGGGATCTCTGTCAACAAATTTCAAAGGCGGGGAGGGAAAGCGCTTGGTGAACACCTTGTATTCAGCTCACTGAATGAATCCCCCGACTAAAGAACACGTCACTGTTCATTGTTAAATCACAAGCTTCCCTTCCAAAGTTGGGGATAATAGCCCCCTCCCAGGTACTGTTCCTCTCGCCTCCTGTTTCTCTTTTTTCTTGTGTTATTTAAAAGAAACTGTTGGAGGCCAGACCCCTCCCCCCAAAAATCTGATCTCCACCCAAAATAAATTAAGGAAAAACTATTCTCCTAGATGATAAGACACAAAGTAATAGCAATTTTCTGGTGGCAAAATATATACAAGGCAGGTATTAGTAGTGTGGCCATTGTTGGGTGTTCAAACTTTCCCATTAGATAGCTCACTCACAGTTCTGCGCAGTCATCACCCCGTGCATTTCCAGAACATTTCGCCTTCCCTAACAGAACTTGTACCCACTAAATACCAACTCCTCATTGCTTCCTCTACCAGCTCCTGACAACCACTGTGCTCTTGGGGGTCTTTGCTCCATATTGCTAATGTCCTTTGTGTCCTGGCTTGTTTTGCTTAGCATGTTTTCCATATGTCTCTGCTGTCTCATGTATCAGAATTTGATTCACCCACGGGATGAATGATATTTCATTTCATATTTATGCCACGTTTCATTCACTCATGGATATTTTTAGGAATGGGAACCATTTATCCTTTTTAGCATCTGTTAACAGTGCTGCTGTGAATATAAATGTAAATGTCCCTGTTCAGGTTCCTACTTTCAATTCCTTGGGATCTATATCGAGTAGGAAACCTTCTAGATACAAAAAATGTTCTGTGTTAAAAAGGAACCAGCATTAATTTTTCTCACAGTTATTTCACTTTATAAACTCATTAACCTTCAGACATGGTACAGTTTCTCCTAGTCATCTCTCCAATCCAACATTTGCTATGTTCTGGCTGCACTTTTATACTAGTGATTTCTATCCTAATAGAGGTGAGCGGCACTTCCTGGCTTGGAGGTGAATTTGCCAAATGACATGAAATGGAGTGTTTATATGTCATTTGTATATTTTCTTTGAAGAAATGTTGGTTCAAGTCAATACAATCATTGTTTTGTCATTGGAGTATGGAGAAACTATCTTCTGAATATTAATGTCTGACGTGTGATTTGTTAGTGTTGTCTCACATTTGTGTGTGTGTGTGTGTGTGTGTGTGTGTGTGTGTGTTTTACATTCTGGGTGGGAGTATCCTTTGATGCACATTCCACTATGCATGCATGATTGTATGTATGTGGAAAGGTTTATATACAAACACCTGTTTATTGGGTTGGTGTGTATGCTTGCACATAGGTGTGCATATATGTATAAGCACACATACTCATGTGCATATATCAACTTCCCTTGTCATTCCTCAAGTGCGATCTACCTTGGTTTTGAGGCAGAGTCTTTCATAGGCCTGAAGGTAATAAACTAGGCTAGGCCAGCTGCCAGTAATCACAGAGATCTTCCTATCTCTGACTACCCAGAGCTGGGACGACAGTGCCTTTATTACCCATCCTTTATATGTCATATCAAAGAAATCATTGCCAAAACCGATATTACGGTGCTGTCCTTTCACTTTTCCTTCTACCAATTTTCAAGTTCCAGCTCCTATATTTAAATTTTTCTTCCATTATTTTCTCTTTTTTATTTTTTATTTTTTATTTTTTTATTTTATTAGATATTTTCTTTATTTACATTTCAAATGTTATCCTGACAGTTCCCTATACCCTCCCCCAATCCTGGTCCCCTACCCACCCACTCCCACCTTTTGGCCCTGGTGTTCCCCTGTACTTAGGCATATAAAGTTTGCAAGACCTAGGGGCCTCTCTTCCCAACGATGGCCAACTAGGCCATCTTCTGCTACATATGCAGGTAGAGAAAGGAGCTCTGGGGGTACTGATTAGTTCATATTATTGTTCCACCTATAGGGTTGCAGACCCCTTCAGCTCCTTGGGTACTTTATCAAGTTCCTCCATTGGGGGCCCTGTGTTCCATCCAATAGCTGACTGTGAGCATCCACTTCTGTATTTGCCAAGCACTGGAATAGCCTGACAAGAGAGCTATATCAGGGTACTTTCAGCAAAATCTTGCTGGTATATGCAATAGTGTCTGGATTTGGTGGCTGATTATGCGACGGATCCCAGGTTGGAGTAGGCTCTGGATAGTCCATCCTTTCATCTTAGCTCCAAACATTGTCTCTGTAGCTCCTTCCATGGGTATTTTGTTCCCTATTTTAAGGAAGAATGAAGAATCCACAGGTTGGTCTTCCTTCTTCTTGATTTTCTAGTGTTTTGCAAATTGTATCTTGAGTATTCTAAGTTTCTGGGCTAATATCCACTTATCAGTGGGTACATATCATGTGAGTTCTTTTGTGATTGGGTTACCTCACTCAGGATGATGCCCTCCAGATACATCCATTTGCCCAAGAATTTCATAAATTCATTGTTTTTAATAGCTGAGTAGTACTCCATTGTGTAAATGTACCATATTTTCTGTATCCATTCCTCTGTTGAGGGACATCTGGGTTCTTTCCAGCTTCTGGCTATTATAAATAAGGCTGCTATGAACATAGTGGAGCATATGTCCTTATTACCAGTTGGAACATCTTCTGGGTATATGCCCAGGAGAGGTATTACTGGATCTTCCGGTAGTACTATGTCCAATTTTCTGAGGAACCTCCAAAGTGACTTCCAGAGTGATTGTACAAGCTTGCAATCCCACCAACAATGGAGGAGTGTTCCTCTTTCTCCACATCCTCGCCAGTATCTGCTGTCACCTGAATTTTTGATCTTAGCCATTCTTTTTTTTTTTTTTTTTTTTTTTTTTTTTTTTTTTTTTGGTTTTTCGAGACAGGGTTTCTCTGTGTAGCCCTGGCTGTCCTGGCACTCACTTTGTAGACCAGGCCGGCCTCGAACTCAGAAATCCGCCTGCCTCTGCCTCCCGAGTGCTGGGACTAAAGGCGTGCACCACCACGCCCGGCGATCTTAGCCATTCTTACTGGTGTGAGGTGGAATCTCAAGGTTGTTTTAATTCCCATTTCCCTGATGATTAAGGATGTTGAACATTTTTTCAGGTGCTTCTCAGCCATTCGGTATTTCTCAGTTCAGAGTTCTTTGTTTAGCTCTGTACCCCATTTGTAATGGGGTTATTTGAATTTCTGGAGTCCAGCTTCTTAAGCTCTTTGTATATATTGGATATTAGTCTCCTATCAGATTTATGATTTGTAAAAATCCTATCCTAATATGTTGGTGGTCTTTTTGTCTTATTGACAGTGGCTTTTGCCTTAGAGAAGCTTTGCAATTTTGTGAGGTCCCATTTGTCAATTCTTGATCTTACAGCACAAGCCATTGCTGTTCTGTTTAGGAATTTTTTCCCCTGTGCCCATATCTTCGAGGCTTTTCCCCACTCTCTCCTCTATTAATTTCACTGTCTCTGATTTTATGTGGAGGTCTTTGATCCACTTAGACTTGAGCTTTTTTATAATGAAATAAGAATGGATCAATTCACTTTCTTCTACATGATAATCGCCATTTGTGCTAACACCATTTGTTGAAAATGCTGTCATTTTTCCACTGGATGGTTTTAGCTCCCTTGTCAAAGATCAAGTGACCATAGGTGTGTGCATTCATTTCTGGGTCTTCAATTCTATTCCACTGATCTACCTGTCTGTCACTGTACCAGTAACATGCAGTTTTTATCACAATTGCTCGGCAATACAGCTAAAGGTCAAGCATGGTAATTCCAGCAGAGGTTCTTTTATTGTTGAGAATAGTTTTTGATATCCTAGTTTTTTATTATTCCAGATGAATTTGCAAATTGCCCTTTCTAACTCGGTGAAGAATTGAGTTGGAATTTTGATGGGGATTGTGTTGAATCTGTTGATTGCTTTCAGCAGGATAGCCATTTTTACTATATTAATCCTGCCAATCCATGAACATGGGAGATCTTTCCATCTTTTGAGATCTTCTTCAATTTCTTTCTTCAGAGAATTGAAGTTCTTATCATACAGATCTTTTAATTCCTTAGTTAGAGTCACACCAAGGTATTTTATATTATTTGTGACTATTGTGAAGGGTGTTGTTTCCCTAATTTCTTTCACAGCCAGTTTATCCTTTGTGTGGAGAAAGGCCATTGATTTGTTTGATTTAATTTTATATCCTGCTACTGCAATTAAGCTGTTTATCAGGTGTAGGTGTTCTCTGGTGGAATTTTTAGGGTCACTTATATATACTATCATATCATCTGCAAATAGTGATATTTTGACTTCTTCCTTTCCAATTTGTATCCCCTTGATCTCCTTTTGTTGTCGAATTGCTCTGGCTAGGACTTCAAGCACTATATTGAAAAGGTAGGGAGAAAGTGGGTAGCCTTGTCTACTCCCTGATTTTAGTGTGATTGCTTCAAGTTTCTCTCCATTTAGTTTGATGTTGGCTACTGGTTTGCTGTATATTGCTTTTATTATGTTTAGGTATGGGCCTTGAACTCCTGATCTCTCCAAGACTTTTATCGTGAAGGGGTGTTGGATTTTGTCAATTGCTTTCTCAGCATCTAATGAGATGATCATGTGGTTTTTGTCTTTGAGTTTGTTGATATAGTGGATTATGTTGATGGATTTCCGTATATTAAACTATCCCTGCATACCTGGGATGAAGCCTACGTAGTTGGATGATTGTTTTGATGTGTTCTTAGATTCGGTTTGCAAGGATTTTATTGAGTATTTTTGCATTGATATTCATAAGGGAAATTGGTCTGAATTTCTCTTTGTTGGATCTTTGTGTGGTTTAGGTATCAGAGTAATTGTGGCTTCATAGAATAAATTGGGTAGAGTACCTTCTGTTTCTATTTTGTGGAATAGTTTGAGGAGAATTGGAATTAGGTCTTCTTAGAAGGTCTGATAGAATTCTGCACTAAACCCATCTGGTCCTGGACTTCTTTTTTTTTTTTTTTTTTTTTTTTGGTTGGGAGACTATTGATGACTGCTTCTATTTCTTTAGGGGAAATGGGACTGTTTCGATTGTTAATCTGATCCTGATTTAACTTTGGTACCTGGTATCTGTCTAGGAAGTTGTCCATTTCATCCAGGTTATCTAGTTTTGCTGAGTAAATTTTGTAGTAGGATCTGATGATGTTTTGGATTTCCTCAGGTTCTGTTGTTATATATCCTTTTTCATTTCTGATTTTGTTAGTTAGGATGCTGTCCCTGTTCCCTCTAGTGAGTCTGGCTAAGGGTTTATCTATCTTGTTGATTTTCTCAAAGAACCAGCTCCTGGTTTGGTTGATTCTTTGAATAGTTCTTTTGGTTTCCACTTGGTTGATTTCAGCCCTGAGTTTGATTATTTCCTGCCGTCTACTCCTCTTGGGTGAATTTCTTCCTTTAGTTTTAGAGCTTCTAGGTGTGCTGTCAGGCTGATAGTGTATTCTCTCTCCAGTTTCTTTTTGGAGGCACCCAGGGCTATGAGTTTTCCTCCTAGGACTGCCTTCATTGTGTTTTGTAAGTTTGGGTATGTTGTGGCTTCATTTTTATTAAACTCTAAAAAGTCTTTAATTTCTTTCTTTATTTCATCCATGACCAAGGAATCATTGAGCAGAGTGTTGTTCAGTTCCCATGTTAATGTTGGCTTTCTATTATTTATGCTGCTATTGAAGATCAGCCTTAGTCTGCAGTGATCAGATAGGATGCATAGGATAATTTCAATATTTTTGTATCTGTGGAGGCCTGTTTTGTGACCAATTATATGGTCAATTTTCAAGGAGGTATCATGTGGTGCTAAGAAGAATGTATATCCTTTTGTTTTAGGATAAAATGTTTTGTAGAGATCTATTAAAACCATTTCTTTTATAACTTCTGTTAGTGTCCATGTGTCTCTGTTTAGTTTCTGATCCAAGGTTCTGTCCATTGGTGAGAGTGGGGTGTTGGAGTCTCCCACTATTATTGTTAGGTGCAATGTGTGCTTTGAGCTTTACTAAAGTTTCTTTAATGAATGTGGCTGCTCTTGTATTTGGAGCATAGATATTCAGAAATGAGAGTTCATCTTGGTAGATTTTACCTTTGATGAGTGTGAAGTATCCCTCCTTGTCTTTTGATAACTTTGGGTTGGAAGTCAATTTTATTCGATATTAGAATGGCTACTCCAGCTTGTTTCTTCAGATCATTTGCTTGGAAAATTGTTTTCCAGCCTTTCACTTTGATGTAGTGTCTGTCTTTTTCCCTGAGGTGGGTTTCCTGTAAGCAGAAAAATGTTGGGTCCCGTTTCTGTAGCCAGTCTATTAGTCTATGTCTTTTTATTGGGGAGTTGAGTCCAATGATGTTAAGAGAGATTAAAGAAAAGTAATTGTTAGACATCCGGCACCCTCCCAGTCGGAGGACAGTGACCTGCCCTGCAGGGAACGCCATCTTGGCTCCGGGACTCCGCCGAGCTTAGTCTCTACAGGTCAGAGTGGGGACCACGGGGGCAGACGGCTTCTGGGACAGGCGGGAGCCACAGAGCTGCTGAGGCAGCACCCTTTAGGGGCCGCAGACATCCGGCACCCTCCCAGTCGGAGGACAGTGACCTGCCCTGCAGGGAGCGCCATCTTGGCTCCGGGACTCCGCCGAACTTAGTCTACAGGTTAGAGTGAGGACCACAGAGGCAGACAGCTTCTGGGACAGGCGGGAGCCACAGAGCCGCTGAGGCAGCACCCTTTTGGGGCCGCAGACATCCGGCACCCTCCCAGTCGGAGGACAGTGACCTGCCCTGCAGGGAGCGCCATCTTGGCTCCGGGACTCCACCGAGCTTAGTCTCTACAGGTCAGAGTGGGGACCACGGGGGCAGACGGCTTCTGGGACAGGCAGGAGCCACAGAGCCGCTGAGGCAGCACCCTTTTGGGGCCGCAGACTTCCGGCACCCTCCAGCCGGAGGACAGAGACCTGCCCTGCAGAGAGCACCATCTTGGCTCAGGGACTCCGCCGAACTTAGTCTACAGGTTAGAGTGAGGACCACAGAGGCAGACAGCTTCTGGGACAGGCGGGAGCCACAGAGCCGCTGAGGCAGCACCCTTTTGGGGCCGCAGACATCCCGCACCCTCCCAGTCGGAGGACAGTGACCTGCCCTGCAGGGAACGCCATCTTGGCTCCGGGACTCCGCCGAGCTTAGTCTCTACAGGTCAGAGTGGGGACCACGGGGGCAGACGGCTTCTGGGACAGGCGGGAGCCACAGAGCTGCTGAGGCAGCACCCTTTAGGGGCCGCAGACATCCGACACCCTCCCAGCCGGAGGACAGTGACCTGCCCTGCAGGGAGCGCCATCTTGGCTCCGGGACTCCGCCGAACTTAGTCTGTACAGGTCTGCTGACAGAGGATACTCAGAATCCCCAGAAGAACAACCTCTGAACAGAGACAACTATAACAACTCCAGAGATTACCAGATGGCGAGAGGTAAAGGTAAGAATCTTACTAACAGAAACCAAGACCACTCACCATCATCAGGACCCAGCACTCCCACTTCGCCCAGTCCAGGGCACCCCAACACACCTGAAAAACTAGACCTGGATTTAAAAGCATATCTCATGATGATGGTAGAGGACATCAAGAAGGACTTTAAAGAACTACAGGAGAACATGGCTAAAGAGTTACAAGTCCTTAAAGAAAAACAGGAAAACACAACCAAACTGGTAGAAGTCCTTAAAGAGAAACAGGAAAACACATCCAATCAGATGATGGAAATGAACAAAACCATACTAGACCTAAAAAGGGAAGTAGACACAATAAAGAAAACCCAAAATGAGGCAACACTGGAGATAGAAACCCTAGGAAAGAAATCTGGAACCATAGATGCAAGCATCAGCAACAGAATACAAGAGATGGAAGAGAGAATCTCAGGTGCAGAAGATTCCATAGAGAACATGGGCACAACAATCAAGGAAAATGGAAAATGCAAAAAGATCCTAACTCAAAACATCCAGGAAATACAGGACACAATGAGAAGACCAAACCTACGGATAATAGGAGTGGATGAGAATGAAGATTTTCAACTCAAAGGACCAGCAAACATCTTCAACAAAATTATAGAAGAAAACTTCCCAAATCTAAAGAAAGAGATGCCCATGAACATACAAGAAGCCTACAGAACTCCAAATAGGCTGGACCAGAAAAGAAATACCTCCCGACACATAATAATCAGAACAACAAATGCACTAAATAAAGATAGAATACTAAAAGCAGTAAGAGAAAAAGGCCAAGTAACATATAAAGGCAAGCCTATCAGAATTACACCAGATTTTTCACCAGAGACTATGAAAGCTAGAAGATCCTGGACAGATGTTATACAGACACTAAAAGAACACAAATTCCAGCCCAAGCTACTATACCCAGCCAAACTCTCAATTAACATAGATGGAGAAACCAAAGTATTCCAGGACAAAGCCAAATTCACACATTATCTCTCCACGAATCCAGCCCTTCAAAGGATAATAACAGAAAAAAACCAATACAAGGACAGGAACCACGCCCTAGAAACAACAAGAAGGTAATCCCTCAACAAACCTAAAAGAAGACAGCCACAAGAACAGAATGCCAACTTTAACAACAAAAATAACAGGAAACAACAATTACTTTTCCTTAATATCTCTTAATATCAATGGACTCAACTCCCCGATAAAAAGACATAGACTAACAAACTGGCTACACAAACAAGACCCAACATTTTGCTGCTTACAAGAAACTCATCTCAGAGAAAAAGATAGACACTACCTCAGAATGAAAGGCTGGAAAACAATTTTCCAAGCAAATGGTCTGAAGAAACAAGCTGGAGTAGCCATTCTAATATCAGATAAGATTGACTTCCAACCCAAAGTCATCAAAAAAGACAGGGAGGGGCACTTCATACTCATCAAAGGTAAAATCCTCCAAGAGGAACTATCAATCCTGAATATCTATACTCCAAATACAAAGGCAGCCTCATTCATTAAAGAAACTTTAGTAAATCTCAAAGCACACATTGCACCTCATACAATAATAGTGGGAGACTTCAACACACCACTTTCACCAATGGACAGATCATGGAAACAGAAACTAAACAGGGACACAGTGAAACTAACAGAAGTTATGGATCAAATGGATCTGGCAGATATCTACAGAACATTTTACCCTAAAACAAAAGGATACACCTTCTTCTCAGCACCTCATGGTACCTTCTCCAAAATTGACCACGTAATTGGGCACAAAACAGGACTCAACAGATACAAAAACATTGAAATTGTCCCATGCATCCTATCAGATCACCATGGACTAAGGCTGATCTTCAATAACAAAATAAATAATAGAAAGCCAACCTTCACGTGGAAACTGAACAACACTCTTCTCAATGATACCTTGGTCAAGGAAGGAATAAAGAAAGAAATTAAGGACTTTTTAGAGTTCAATGAAAATGAAGCCACAACATACCCAAACTTATGGGACGCAATGAAAGCATTTCTAAGAGGAAAACTCATAGCTCTGAGTGCCTCCAAAAGGAAACTAGAAAGAGCACACATTAGCAGCTTGACAACACACCTAAAAGCACTAGAACAAAAGGAAGCAAATTCACCCAAGAGGAGTAGACGGCAGGAAATAATCAAACTCAGGGGTGAAATCAACCAAGTGGAAACAAGAAAAACTATTCAAAGAATCAACCAATCAAGGAGCTGGTTCTTTGAGAAAATCAACAAGATAGATAAACCCTTAGCCAGACTCACTAGAGGGCACAGGGAAAGCATCCTAATTAACAAAATCAGAAATGAAAAAGGAGACATAACAACAGATCCTGAAGACATCCAAAACACCATCAGATCCTTCTACCAAAGGCTATACTCAACAAAACTGGAGTACCTGGATGAAATGGAGAAGTTCCTAGACAGATACCAGGTACCAAAGTTGAATCAAGATCAGGTTAATGATCTAAACAGCCCTATATCCCCCAAAGAAATAGAAGCAGTCATTAATAGTCTCCCAACCAAAAAAAGCCCAGGACCAGATGGGTTTAGTGCAGAGTTCTATCAGACCTTCAAAGAAGATCTAATCCCAGTTCTTCACAAACTATTCCACAAAATAGAAACAGAAGGTACTCTACCCAACTCATTCTATGAAGCCACAATTACTCTGATACCTAAACCACAAAAAGACCCAACAAAGATAGAAAACTTCAGACCAATATCCCTTATGAATATTGATGCAAAAATCCTCAATAAAATTCTTGCTAACCGAATCCAAGAACACATCAAAACAATCATCGATCCTGACCAAGTAGGTTTCATCCCAGGGATGCAGGGATGGTTCAATATACGGAAATCCATCAACGTAATCCAGTATATAAACAAACTCAAAGACAAAAACCACATGGTCATCTCGTTAGATGCGGAAAAAGCATTTGACAAGATCCAACACCCATTCATGATAAAAGTCTTGGAAAGATCAGGAATTCAAGGCCCATACCTAAACATGATAAAAGCAATCTACAGCAAACCAGTAGCCAACATCAAAGTAAATGGTCAGAAGCTTGAAGCAATCCCTCTAAAATCAGGGACTAGACAAGGCTGTCCACTTTCTCCATACCTATTCAACATTGTACTTGAAGTCCTAGCCAGAGCAACTCGACAACAAAAGGAGATCAAAGGGATACAAATTGGAAAAGATGAAGTCAAAATATCACTTTTTGCAGATGATATGATAGTATATATAAGTGACCCTAAAAATTCCACCAGAGAACTCCTAAGCCTTATAAACAGCTTCGGTGAAGTAGCTGGATATAAAATTAACTCAAACAAATCAATGGCCTTTCTCTACACAAAGAATAAACAGGCTGAGAAAGAAATTAGGGAAACAACACCCTTCTCAATAGTCACAAATAATATAAAATATCTTGGCGTGACTCTAACTAAGGAAGTGAAAGATCTGTATAATAAAAACTTCAAGTCTCTGAAGAAAGAAATTATAGAAGATCTCAGAAGATGGAAAGATCTCCCATGCTCATGGATTGGCAGGATCAACATTGTAAAAATGGCTATCTTGCCAAAAGCAATCTACAGATTCAATGCAATCCCCATCAAAATTCCAAATGAATTCTTCAACGAATTAGAAAGTGCAATCTGCAAATTCATCTGGAATAACAAAAAACCTAGGATAGCAAAAACTCTTCTCAAGGATAAAAGAACCTCTGGTGGAATCACCATGCCGGACCTAAAGCTCTACTACAGAGCAATTGTGATAAAAACTGCATGGTACTGGTATAGTGACAGACAAATAGACCAATGGAATAGAATTGAAGATCCAGAAATTAACCCACACACCTACGGTCACTTGATCTTCGACAAGGGAGCTAAAAACATCCAGTGGAAGAAAGACAGCATTTTCAACAAATGGTGCTGGCACAACTGGTTGTTAACATGTAGAAGAATGCGAATCGATCCATTCCTATCTCCTTGTACTAAGGTCAAGTCTAAGTGGATCAAGGAACTTCACATAAAACCAGAGACACTGAAACTTATAGAGGAGAAAGTGGGGAAAAGCCTTGAAGATATGGGCACAGGGGAAAAATTCCTGAATAGAACAGTAATGGCTTGTGCTGTAAGATCGAGAATTGACAAGTGGGACCTCATGAAACTACAAAGCTTCTGCAAGGCTAAAGACACCATCAATAAGACAAAAAAACCACCAACAGATTGGGAAAGGATCTTCACCTATCCTAAATCAGATAAGGGACTAATATCCAATATATATAAAGAACTCAAGAAGGTGGACTCCAGAAAGTCAAATAACCCCATTAAAAAATGGGGCTCAGAACTGAACAAAGAATTCTCACCTGAGGAATACCGAATGGCAGAGAAACACCTGAAAAAATGTTCAACATCCTTAATCATCAGGGAAATGCAAATCAAAACAACCCTGAGATTCCACCTCACACCAGTCAGAATGGCTAAGATCAAAAATTCAGGTGACAGCAGTTGCTGGCGAGGATGTGGAGAAAGAGGAACACTCCTCCATTGTTGGTGGGATTGCAAGCTTGTACAACCACTCTGGAAATCAGTCTGGCGGTTCCTCAGAAAATTGGACATAGTACTACCAGAGGATCCAGCAATACCTCTCCTGGGCATATATCCAGAAGATGTCCCAACCGGTAAAAAGGACACATGTTCCACTATGTTCATAGCAGCCCTATTTATAATAGCCAGAAGCTGGAAAGAACCCAGATGTCCCTCAACAGAGGAATGGATACAGAAATTATGGTACATTTACACAATGGAGTACTACTCAGCTATTAAAAAGAATGAATTTATGAAATTCCTAGCCAAATGGATGGACCTGGAGGGCATCATCTTGAGTGAAGTAACACAATCACAAAAGAACTCACACAATATATATTCACTGATAAGTGGATATTAGCCCAAAACTTAGGATACCCAAGATTTAAGATACAATTTGATAAACGCATGAAACTCAAGAAGAATGAAGACCAAAGTGTGGACACTGTGCACCTTCTCAGAATTGGGAACAAAACACCCAGGGAAGGAGTTACAGAGACAAAGTTCGTAGCGGTGATGAAAGGATGGACCATTTAGAGACTGCCGTATCCAGGGATCCATCCCATAATCAACTTCTAAACGCTGACACCATTGCATACACTAGCAAGATTTTGCTGAAAGGACCCAAATATAGCTGTCTCTTGTGAGACGATGCTGGGGCCTAGCAAACACAGGAGTGGATGTTCACAGTCAGCTATTGGATGTATCACAGGGCTCCCAATGGAGAAGCTAGAGTAAGTACCCAAGGAGCTAAAGGGATCTGCAACCCTATTGTTGGAACAACATGATGTACTAACTAGAACCCCGGAGCTCTTGTCTCTAGCTGCATATGTATCGAAAGATGGCCTAGTCAGCCATCAATGGAAAGAGAGGCCCATTGGACTTGCAAACTCTATATGCCCCAATATAGGGGAATGCCAGGGCCAAAAGAATGGGAATGGGTGGATAGGGAAGTGGGGGGGCGCTATGGGGGACTTTTGGGATAGCATTGGAAACGTAATTGAGGAAAATATGTAATAAAAATATTAAAAAAAAAAGAATATTTTCAACCATAAAAAAAAAAAAAAGAAAAGTAATTGTTGCTTCCTGTTATTTTTGTTATTAAAGTTGGGATCTGTTCTTGTGGCTCTCTTCCTTTAGGTTTGTTGAAGGATTACTTTCTTGCTTTTTCTAGGGTGTAGTTTCTGTCCTTGTATTGGTGTTTTCCCTTTATTATCCTTTGAAGGGCTGGATTCCTGGAAAAATATTGTGTGAATTTGGTTTTATCATGGAATACTTTGGTTTCTCCATCTATGGTAATTGAGAGTTTGGCTGGGTATAGTAGCCTGGGCTGGCATTTGTGTTCTCTTAGAATCTGCAATATATCTGTCTAGGAACTTCTGGCTTTCATAGTCTCTGGTGAGAAGTCTGGTGTAATTCTAACATGGCTGCCTTTATATGTTACTTGACCTTTTTCCCTTACTGCTTTTAATATTCTATCTTTATTTAGTGCATTTGTTGTTCTGATTATTATGTGTCAGGAGGAATTTCTTTTCTGGCCCAGTCTATTTGGAGTTCTGTAGGCATCTTGTATGTTCATGGGCATCTCTTTCTTTAGGTTTGGGAAGTTTTCTTCTATAATTTGGTTGAAGATATTAGCTTGCCCTTTAAGTTGAAAATCTTCATTCTCACCTACTTCTATTATCTGTAGTTTTGGTCTTCTCATTGTGTCCTGGATTTTCTGGATGTTTTGAGTTAGGATCTTTTTGAATTTTGCATTTTCTTTGATTGTTGTACCCATGTTTTTTATGGAATCTTCTGTACCTCAGATTCTCTCTTCCATCTCTTGTATTCTGTTGCTGATGCTTGCATCTGTGGTTCCTGATTTCTTTCCTAGGGTTTCTATCTCCAGAGTTGTCTCACTTTGGGTTTTCTTTATTGTTTATACTTCCTTTTTTAGGTCTTGGATGGTTTTGTTCAATTCCATCACCTGTTTGGTTGTGTTTTCCTGTAATTCTTTAAGGACTTCTATCTCTTTAGCAGTGCTCTCCTGTATATCTTTAAGTGAGTTATTAATGCCCTTCTTGATGTCCTCTACCAGCATCATGAGATATGATTTTAAGTCCAAGTCTTGCTTTTTGAGTGTGTTGGGGTATCCAGGACTGGATGAGGTGGGAGTGCTGGGTTCTGATGATGGTGAGTAGTCTTGATTTCTGTTAATAAGATTCTTACATTTGCCTTTCGCCTTCTGGTAATCACTGGAGTTAGTTGTTATAGATGTCTCTGGTTGGAGCTTGTTCCTCCTGCGATTCTGTTAGCATCTGTCAGCAGTCCTGGGAGTCCAGCTCTCTCCTGAGTCTCAGTGGTCAGAGTACTCTCTGTAGGCAAGCTCTCCTCTTGCAGGGAATGTGCACAGAGGTCTGGCGTTCACACCTGCCTCATGACTGAAGATGAAGGCCTGAAACAGGGCCTATCCCAGAAGATGTGTTGCCTCTGCAGTCTGCAGGCTCACCTGCACAGACTGCTCTCCGAGGGACCCAGGACATAAAATGGCTTTCTCACCTATTCTGGTGGTCAGAGCCCTCCCAGGCAGATCCCTCTCCTCTAGTGGGGAAGATGCCTGGATGTCTGGAGCCCTAAAACGGGTCTGTCCCAGAAGCTGTGTTGCTTCTGCCTGTTCCAGAAACTGTGTGGCTTCTGCAGTCCGCACTCTCACCTGTGCAGACTAGTCTCTGAGGAACCCGGGACACAAGATGGCTCCCTTACCTACTCCAGTGATCAGAGTCCTCCTGGGCAGACACCTCTCCTCTGGCAGGGTCTTCCCCTATTTTCAGATGTGATTTGGACTGAGTCTAAAATTATTGGTTTGCCTATGTAAGTCTTGACCGTTTCAAACACTAATTGTTAACATCACACCTGTCTCATTTGAACAAGCTACACATCCATGTTGGAAACAATTTGAGTGTGTGTGTGTGTGTGTGTGTGTGTGTGTGTGTGTGTGTGTGTGTGTGTGTGTATGTATGTATGTTTCTGTACCCTTCAATTGGCCTGAGCATATGGGTGAGATTCTTTCTTTTGCTTTAGTTCTTTTATTTTTATACTTTGCTAAATATACAGTATGTACTTATTTCTGTTCTATAGCCATGCTAAAATATCTTGACAAAAAGTAACTTAAAGGAGGAAGGGTTTGTCTTAGCTTACAGTTCCAGATTATAGCCCATTATTGTGGGGAAGTCACAGCAACAGGACTTTGGAGAACCTAGTTGTAGCAGACCTACAGGAGTAGAAGAAAAGTTCATGATCACTTACTTGCTTTTGCTCAGCTCAGTTTCTCCACTCATACGTAGTTTTCAGAAACCCAAGTCTAGGGAATGGAGCCACCCATACTGGGGTGTGTCTTCCCACATCAGTTAATTAAGAAAATCCCAACAGATACATTCTCACATAGCAAAATATACAGAATCTCTCCCTGAGACTCTCTTCCCAAGTAATTCTAAGTTGTGCCAGGTTTAAAACTAACCATAACATAGTATTTCTAAAAGATCTTTACTTTTTAATTTAAATTAACTTTTACCAAATATTTTTATTGACAAAATTACATGTTTTAATATTTTTGTGTATAATATGATGTATCAAAAACATATGTAGAAAAGCTAAATCAAACTAATCAACAAATGCACAAATGTTTTTATAGTATCTTTAATATCTAAGGAGAATATGTCCCATAATTCTACAACGATGTCAATATCTATAGATGATACTGATCCTATATAAAATGAAGCAGTATTTGCATGTAACCTATACATATCTTCCCATATCATTTAAATAACCTGTGTATCACTTAAAATACCCAACCCAATGCACATGCTTTGCAAATTGTTGTTAGGTTGTTTACAGAATGACAAAACACATATATTCTGCAATATAGAGTTGCCAATATCCATTGTCCAATTGGCAGAGTCTAGAATCAGGTAGGAGACAATCCTTTAGGCATGTCTGTGAGAGAATTTCCAGACTTTGCTCTCTGCAGTAAGAAGACCCATCCTAAATGCAGGTAGCACTATTCTATGGAGAGACCCTGGACTGAATGAAAAGGAGAAGGCAACTTTAGCATCAACATTCATCAGTATCTACTTCAAGACTGTAGAACATCTGTGTCCCTCCACCATGCCCTGCCACCAGTGTGCACTACAGCCTCTCAAACTGCCATCCCAAATTAATTTCCTTCCTTAAGTAGTTTCTTTGCTTCTTGCTAGATATTTCACCAAAGTAATGAGAAAAAGTAGCATATATATATTCTTTTGAGAACATGTTCAACTACCATTGGTTGTTTTCAGGTAAAAGAACATACAAATGTCTTCCATGGACAAAATGGAAATATTAAGCTAATTAATAAATATACTCTTCCATCTACTTATTATTTATTTGTGACTAATAGTAACATTTTTACTATAATACATTGTAGAATATATGCAGTGTATTTCAGATTACTCTCCTGAACTTAGTTTTTCTAAGTGAAAATTGATAGCCTTTGATCAATATACACTCTCTTCTCTCTACAGATCACTATGATTACCATTATACTATCTTAATCCTGTTATTTTAAATTTTAAATTACATATACATGGTAAAATAATATCCATTTGTATTTCTTGGCTAATTTCATTTATTATTATATCTTCCAGGTCCATGCACATTATGGCAAATGACAGCATTTCTTTGTTTAAAAGTCTAAGTAATTACTCTGAATTCATTAAAATGTCACTTTTTTCAGCATACATATTCTATTGCTAACATATCCAAAATTAAATGAAGTCAGGATACCAAGAAGATATGTGTTCATGACTACTACCGAATTGTCAAAATAGTCACAAGAAATGATTCAGCATAAGTGTCCATTAAAGACTGAATGGATTATGAATATTAGTTTAGGTCTTGCAAGTAAGTTTCCATTTCAACTGATCCTAGACTTTCCACTTAAGTTTCCCATTTTCTTTATTATCAATACTTAGAAACTTCCATTGGCAACTTCTAATTTAGAGTATTACCAATGAAAAATGTTTTGAATTATAAGGAACATCCTGTATAATAAAGAACAATTACTCAAGATGGAAACTCTTCATGTATGTGCTTAGGTCTGTGAATGGAAACTGATTCAATGGTGCAGGAGAGTGGTGAGGTGAGATTCAGGATAGTAGGATGTTCTTGTGTTCTCTTTCTTATGATGTGAAGATGAATGCAAAGACTGAAGTCATCAACTCATAGACATACCATACTTGACAGTGGCATTTGTCCTTGTCTTTGCCTGCTCATCTCTTATGGCCCAGCAGTCTCTGTTGCAAAAGCTTTCCTAGAGAAACATGAACAAATGTCTATTTACCACAACAAGGCACCAAACTCAAACCAACATGTAATGCTACCAAAGTCTAACTTGGCACAACAATTAGCTGCTTGCACTTACTGAGAACGTATGGGTGACAGGCAACTTACAGAAGAGAGGGTGATCCTCCGAACACTGCTTCACACAAAGTCCCACCTCATCATAGATTATGAATTCATGGAAGCTGCACTGTGGAATTTTCCATTCAGTAATGCTTCATTTCTTGTATATTCTAGCATCTTTTGCAGCTGAGGGAGGGGAGAACTCCAATGTGAATCTAATACTGTAGGAAGATTCCAATAGCATCATCTGAGCCAATCTAATTTCCATACATATTCTTGCTATTGGGTTTTTTTCTTCTGGAAAACCCTGACTAAGAAAGAAGTGGTATAATATTATGTCACATGTAGATATTAAGACACTGAGTGTCAGAAGTTTTACACACACTCAAATACATACTTTGCATATAGTTCTTTCATTTATTCAACAGTTAGCAAGTCATTGCAGCACATATTTTGCATAACATTTTATCTCCATCATTTCTCTTTCCTTCTTTCATGTTTTAACCAAACCCACAATATCATGTTATTTTATTCTCCTGTGACTATTAGGATCTCTAAATTTTTTTTTTTGGCATTTTCTTAACCACAATGCCACAATCAAGCCAAAATTTCATTTCTTGAGAACTTTAAGAACCTTCCCATGCTATATTCCTCTAAAAGAGATAGGGCCTCTTTCTTCAATACTTTGAATGTGGGTTGAGATTATGATGCTTGAAGTAATTAAGTATGACAGAAATATTGTGTTGCACCTAAGCCTGAAGTTGTTTTATCTATGTATTTGTTTTGGTTTGTTTTATTTTTTCTGCTGTATGAAAAAGTGTGATAGACAAGTGGAAACTGTGTGCATTTGACATATACCACATGGTATTTGAGAAGTATATACACTGAGAAATAAATACTAGTACTTCATGCAGTTATATTTTTATGAAAAGAACACTTGAGATCTACTCTCTTAATGATTTTTAAGTATGCAAACAAACACTAGTGCCCCAGTCTCTGTGTGGCACAACAGATCCCCAGCACTTCCTACACGGAGTGCATTGCTTTTGCATTGTTTAGAAGACTGGCAGCTTGCACTTTCTCCTTCTTGGCTCCCAGGTCTCCTGTTGTAAGGCAGCTCCAAAAGCCCATGGAAAATTCCAACTACTGGCTCCTATGACACCAAGCTCCCTTGTCCATACTATTTACAAGGTGACAATGGACATCATTGTACCAGATCAACATAAGATATCATCTGGAAAGAACATTCTCAATCTGCAGATGACCCCTCCCCCCCCCCGACACCAAAACATGGCAAGTGCTGGAGCAGAGACTTTGATCCTCTGAGACCTGACAAATTATGAAACTGTAAGAAAATAAATAACAGTAAAGTAGAAATGTATCTCATTGGCTAGGACTATAGGTAATGTAGAGTTCAATGAGGAGAGACAAGAGGACAGTCCAAACCTGAGTTCCTGTGTGAGATATTTTTTAATGGTATCCAGTGACATGTCCCCTGTTTCCTCCTCTCCCATTCCTCTTCCATCTTCTTAGTCATGATAGAGGCACAATAAGGATAGAATATTTTATATTATAAGATCTGATTTTACTTGAGACTGTAAGAAAAAAAAATGCATGCCCACTGATAATTGCTTATTTGCTCTGGGTTAGCCTTCAGTGTGGAAGGCATCCCAATGACTGGCTCAGGAAGCATCCAGAATTCACTGGCCTCGACCTTCCCTGAGCCTCTCCCTACTATAGACAGGCAATGATAAGAAGAAGCAAAGAAGCAACACTATAAAGCTCAGACATGGACTGACCACCTGAGCAAAGGGGCAATACCATACCTTGGAGTGGTTGATTGCCTCCATCTTCCATCCCTACACAATCTTCTGATTGAATATGAGATGTACAACACCCCCTAAAGAAGTTAATACTGATTTCTTGAGTTGCTGGACCTCTGAATAGAAAACAACTCACAGGTTTAATTCCTGTTTGTCTGTACAGTAGGCAACAGGGCCACTTCAGTTGCTCTTGTATGCCATTGAGGTGATAGCCTTTGTGTATGATGTGCTTCAACTGGTATTTTTAAGACTTTCCAGCTTCTCAGCCTTGTTCCACTGGTCATTCAATGAATGTGCTCATCTTTACAGTTTCTGAGAAACCAAATTCTTGTGCTATGATCTTTGCCTCTCTCTGATGCTCCAGTCCCTATTTTAAGAGTTCTTGTATCCCCTACCAGTACAGACCAGTATATGGAAAGAGAAGAAAGCCCCAGCCTTAAAAACCAAGAGAAAGAAAGAAAGAGAGAAAGAGAGAAAGAAAAAAAAAGAAATACATACCTAACAAAAGTAACAGACTTTGCCAATGTAGGATCAGAGCTTACTGTTCACACTTTGCTTTGTGCATTATTTCAATGTGAGAAATAAGAAATTTGAAATAAGAAAAGGTGCTGTGATCATCAAATAAACTGCTTTTGCAAATCTAAGTTTTTAAACCTTTCCAAAACTTTATTTCTCTGCAGTTATCTTTCAGCTTGAAATTTTTCTAACTTTTATGTCTGTTGTAGGCAATAAAACCAATAAAATATCTAAACACTGTTTTTGCGAAACATCTGTGATTTGGTTCAAATTACTCCGGGGTACCCATTTGCCATCATATCCCTTATTAAGTTGAAGAGGAGAATGGGTCCTGACAGCCACGACAAATGTCCCCTTGCCTATCCTGGCACTCGTCTCTGCTCATATGCTGAGAATACATATGCCTTTCTTTCAGAGAATCAGTCTGTTTTGTAAGGAGACTTCACATTGTCAAAAAGAATGTGTCATGATATTGTAGTAAGAAAGCAAGCTTTGAATCCAGGCAGATTAATATGTAGACTTCATGTGAAGTCTAACAACACTTCCACTGGTATTTTTCAAAGTAATGATAAAACCCATATTGAAGTATTTTATATGAATCGATAACTTTGCAATTAAATTAATTTCCAGGGATTCAACCAGTTCTTATTGTGAGTTAGTTTCCTTACTCCTTCCCACTAAAGGACATTTTAGAGAAGCCACAAAGGCCTGTTATCTCAATAAAAAGCAAAGAATGATGTCAGGCCAGAGTGAATCAGACAAAAACAAAAAGTTCATCCCGTGCTGCTCACTGGCCCACAAAACTCCATGGTGGAGCCTCTAAAATCCAGCTTCAGTATTCTCATCTACAGAGGAGACATAGTAAGTCATTATTAACATTTTATATAACAACAAGGCAGCAATATGCACCTCCATAAATACACAGGAACTCATGACACCACTATTCTAAAATTCTAAGGATGCAATGTAAATTTAGCCATTCCTGGCATGTAATTGTACACTATTGGGAAGATTTGTTCTGAAGCCCTGTGATACCTGAAAGGGAAATTTTAGACAAGAAGTGGTAGTCTTTGAGTGGGAACAGGTAAACCTTCACAACTAGATGTAGGTAAATTGAATTTTTTATGTAAGTATAGCACAGACAATCCTTAGACCATGTCCCAAGATAGCACTCTTTGTAGTTAGATTAGAATAAGCTAGGACATACAGTCCCATAATTGCAAAGGGAAAGCCTTGGCTAAATAAGTAACCATTCATTCTCTGAAGTCCAGTCAAACAGGGTAAATATGAGTTGATGAATTTCAAGATGCATAATTAATATAATTAGAAGAATAAATAATGAACACAACAATAGCTGTGTTTTGTCTGTGAGTCACAAAACAGACTATCATTTATGTATTGACTACATAATACAGGAAACATAGCCTGTGTTACATATCCCATAGATAGGGAGATAGAGTTTCAGAGAAATTTTAAGCTGTTGTGAGCTGCAAGAAGTGATTTACCTCCTTCATACTTGTTCTGTAGAAAAGCTTGGGAAAGGTGAATTCATTGAGGTTTACAGAAATATGTTGTCTTTGAAATGCTGGCATTTCAAGTCTTAATCCTAGTAAATGTTTTTAGTATATCTTGCAAGTAAAGCAGAATTGGGCAAATAATGGGATATTAAAGAATTAAGAGATGATTTGCATCTATAATCTACCAAGCTTGGCCCATGAAGACAAAGAAAAAATTTAACTCAGAAACAAGCAACATACTGAATCAGTAATAGGAGGTCTCCAAAGGAAAAGGCAGATGCGTTTCCTGCTGGTTCTCCTGAGCTGGTAACGAGCAGCTGGCATCAATACTTCTCACCAAAAGCAGAGAAAGACTACAAAAGTGGAACCATGGAGTGGTATTTCTGATGGGCATAGATGGAAAAATTCTCATCAAAATGCTGTCAAATTGAATCTAACAGCACATCAAAAAAAAAAATCAATGAATTGATCAGTGGGCAAAGGTGCTGGACAGGCAAGCCTGGGAATATGATCTTGATCCCTAAAACCCAAGTATGGCAAAAGAAAAGAATCGACTCCATAAAGAACTCCTGTATCTTCCCAACAGGTACCAGGGCACATATGTGCGATCCCAAACACATCAAACACACACATACATAGACACACACACACACACACACGACCACCACCACCACCACCATCACTACCACCACCACCATCCCCATGGAAACAAAACCAACTCTGACTAGTAACAAATCATTCATCATCATTAACTGGATTTCTTTTAGAGATGGAAGAATATGCAAAGCAGTAATTGTAATATACCGCATCAATTAATTATAGGATAAAATCATATTCATTTAAAGAGATGCAGAAAATCATTTGATAAAACTCAGTATCCTCTTGCTGTAAGAAAACAAAATTGGTTATATAAAGAGTGTACTTTAACATAGTATGCTGTATATAATGAACTCATATCCAGTATTCTGTTTATGGGTGAAACTAGATAGCATTGCCTATGACAACTGGAATGATAGGTACAATTGTGTTGATTGTTTCCATGTGTGTTCAATAAAATATTAGGAATATTACCAATAAGAAATAAGCAAGAGAAAGAAAAACACATGAAATAGAAAGGGAAAAAGTGAAATTCCCTGTATTTGTCCACAATATAATTCTATACAAAAAAAATCCTAAATCTCCACCAAAGTTATTAAAAATAAATGAATCCAACAAAATTACATGAAACAAAGTCAATGGAGAAAAATTAATAGCATACCAAGGATAAGTCCCGTTATAAAACAACAAAAGAAGTCATTTACAACTACGGTTGGTGCTTAACTGTAAAGAAAGTCTCGTCCTTGATACTTGTCCTGCTGAGTCTTGGGACTATTGCCTAAAGTAAACAACACTCACATTCTGAAAGTTAAAGAAATAAAAGTACATCCACAAAACAGTTACTCAAGATATCAACACAGCCGAGGAAGGGAGTGTCCCCTACCATGAAATCACAAAGCACTGGTTAAAGAAATGAAGATGATACAAAGAAAGCAGTCTGGAACAAAAGGAATCAAGCTGACTTCAAAACCTGACACAGGGCTCTAGTGACCAGATAACATGACACTGACATAGAAAGTGACACACAGACCAGTGGAGCAGAATAGAGTCCAGAAATGTCTCCTCACCTCTGTGACCAGATGGTTCTGGACAAGAGTTGTACAAGAACATACATTGAAACAACGAAACCCTCTTCAGTTAATAATACCAGGGAAACAGCATCCGTGCACAAAAGACTAAAGCCTGGCACTTACTTCTCACCATCTAAAAATGTCAATTAAAAATACACTAAGGGCTTAAAGTAAATGTCTGCAAGGGAGAGTCTGGAAAGCAAGCATAGGTGGACCCATCCAAGGTCACTACAGAAAATTAACTTTTTAAGGAGCGGCTTCCACAGGCAACAGAAGCAAAGGTAGACAAAAAAAGGATTTCGCCAACCTCAAAGAAAACAATCAAGCATGAAGAAGCGATGGACAGAACAAGAGAAAAATGGGAAACATGTATGTGAAAAAAGATGAAATCCTACTGCTGTAAGGAACTCGCAACACAACATCAATAAATCAGTTTAAAAGGTGAGATTAATTAAAAATGGGCCAATAGTTTGAGTAGATTTTTTTAAGTGAGAAATGTAAATGGTTAAATAAGATGAAAAAAAAAATCTGCACTTTCCTGTACTGAAACTGAAACACTGTTTATTAATAAGAATTCACAGTGGTGACTGCATGCTGTGGCCTGTCAATTGTTCTTTGCTTTGGCTTAGTGGAAATTCAGTTCAAAAATATAGCTGCCAGTGGTGATGATGTGGCTCTGTCAGCAAAGTGTGCAGAAGGATACGAGCTTGGGTGCTCACTATTCACTGAAGGCCCAGTATGGAAGTGCACCTTGTAGTATTGAGAAGGTAGAAAATAGGGATCCCAGGGTCTCACTGCTCACCTAGAAGCAATGAGAGAAGACCTGGTTTTGGTAGAGACCCTGTTTTAAAAGATAAAGCAAAGAGTGGCTTGGAGTCTTTATCAAAGACACCCAGTCTTAGCCTCTGGCCTCAACATGAATAAGCAAACATGTGCTCACATGCATATAACACACACACAAATACATACACATGCACAATTCACTGTGTATATGTCAATGTGCTGCAAAGTAGCCAACAGTCTTCTTCCTGAATTTGTATTTGCTTTCACATCTAAGTTCCCCAGAGAGCACCATCCATTGCTCTTGTATGATAATGCTGTTGCAGTCCTTTTTTTATAGAATTGTCTGAACCAAGTCTGTTGGTCGTTGATTCCTCTACAGCACTAGCAAGGTCTCTATGGTTCGATATCATAGACTAGCCTAGTCTGGCTATGCCACAAAAGGCCAACACTACCAGTGTGTGCTGTAGAAGAGAAGCACTGGACCCTGAAGCAAGTGCTGAAAGTGGCTAGCCTACCCCCCAAAGAAGACAGATTTTCCTTGTAGACTTGTAGATTCTTTAAATCCTTGCCAATTTCTTTAATTGAGGTGAGATGTAATTTATTTCTAATAAATATTCAATATTGTTCGGTATGTTTTTATACATAGACACATCCATACTGCAAAAACCTTGCTTATATACCCAAGACACTCAGTACCACAAAAGGTTCTCATATACACTCTTCCAGCTAGGACCTTCTCCACCTTCTAACTGAGGGAGCCACTATATATAATTGATATTTTCTTTATTTACATTTCAGATGTTATCCCCTTTCCCAGTTTCCTCCTCCTGGATGGCCCCCTATCCCATTCCCACTCCCCCTGCTTCTATGAAGGTGTTCCTCCACCCACCCACCCAGTCCTGCCTCCCCTCCCTCAATTTCCCTACACTAGGGCATCTATAAAGCCTTCATAGGATCAAGGACCTATCCTTCCATTGATGCCTGACAAGGCCATCCTCTGTTTTAGATATACAGCTGAAGCCATGAGTACTCCTTGGTTGGTGGAAGCCACTATTTCCATTTCTGTCTTTTACTTCTCACTGTCTTTAGTTCATGTTGACATTACTATGTAACACACAGTCCTTGTGTGGGACGTCGTATTGCTGGTGTTTAATTTCCTTGTTCTGGTGATATGTTTGCAATATTTGAACCTCTTTTCTTGCTTTCTGGCAATTTAGACATTTATTTTCTGGGATCAGAGTTTTCTCACTGAACAGCTAAGCCAGTGAACTCCAGGTGTGCTTTTCTTTCTCTGTATACTAAGCACCAACCGTCCAGCACAGAAGTGATAGTCATGTGCCATCATGCCCAGCTTTCTGCACAGGAAGTGGGGAATCAAAACTCAGATCATCATGTTTGAGCAGCCAGCACTCTACGGTCTGAGCCATCTGCCCAGCCCCTTTGGCAGTGTGAAACTACTTAATTACTGTAGCTTTGCAGATAAACCGCCCTTTCAGGTAAATGGAAGGTTCTCACTTTGTTCTTTGGCTGTAATATTATCTTGGCTGTCTTAAGTCCTACAGGACACTTTTGAAGTATTAGATTCAAAATCTAGATAGACATGTAAGCCTTATTTGACCACTGACTCATTATGATTTTGAGAGACATTTCTCTCCCCCCACTTCTCTGTGCTTCATCATTTGTAAAATGAACAGGACTTGGATTAGACCATCCTCAGGACTTGCATGTGTGATTTTTCTGAGCCAATTCACATGAAAAGGAATGGTAATTAATGCTCATAGGTGAAGAACGGGAAACCTCCTTTGGAAGAATAATGGCTTGAATGCATTTCCTTCAGACATCATTTCACAGTTAAAACCATGTTGAGACCAAGTTGGAATACCTGGTGAACATAATATCAAAAGTCTTACAAATTCACTAAGTTCCTAACTGACCTCCTTGAGAATGGTAAAACATCATACCTCACCTTTAATAGAGATAAGATTTAGGCAGATTATAATATTAGCTGAAATATTTATCTGTTTCTAGGAAAAGAACTTAAATGTGCAGTGACTGGCACCATTCTTCGTTTGCAAGCATGATCTTCAATCTAAACCCCATCCTATTTTCAATCCATTTTCTCAGGTTAGTCCCACACTGGTATGTTCTGTGTGATCCCCAAAACATGCCCTATGTGGTTTGTAGTTCCCCATACCTAAGATCTTCTCCCATTCTCCCTCTATTATTTTCTTTTTGCATTACACTTTCCTGTCCTTTTGAGTAACTCCACCATCCACGTCATACCCAGGACCTTTTCATCTTGTGCTCATCCACCTGTACTGAATTTAGCATCTATTTGGGGTCACCCGAGCATTGTTTCTCCAGTATATCAGGGTCTTTGGGAAGAGCTCTTTGGTTGTGAATGCCTCCTCTGTTGCAGTGCTTGCTCATTTTCCAACGTCCTTGAAAATAAACAGCACACTTCTCATTTTTCAAATGGAAAAATAATGTAGATTAAATTTAGATAATGGCTTCACTGTTGCTTGTGGAAGATTTATTTTCCTACAGGGAGCTGGGAATGGTAACAAACTGTTTAATGCACCATGGCTAGCCTTCAGTGATGGAGCATCATCCTAAAAGGCACACAGAAGGGGACAAAAGAGTTCTTCTCACCAAAGATACTGACTGTAACTGTTGCTTAGGCTGGGTGGTCCAAGATGAAGGACAGATTCAGAAGAGCAGAGTGGAAACTCGTCAGACCAAAGGCATCAAATCTGCACAGGAATGTAATGGGACTGGGGAGGGGGTCACATAGCAGCTGTAAAACTTTCAACAAATAATCACTGGATGGAACTAAGACAGACAGATAAAGAATAATAATAAATAATACACAGCAATGAGGCTCAACGAGGAAGAGCCATCAAAACTTTATTTGGAGATTTGAAGCCTAAGTAGCTGGCCACTTAACAGAACTAGAGAATCCTGGGAGTAAAACGAACACTTAGTACATATTGTAATGATTTTGTTACTTGTCAGGGGACAACAACAGAGGGTACTCCATACATAGTCTCTCTCTCTCTCTCTCTCTCTCTCTCTCTCTCTCTCTCTCTCTCTCTCTCTCTCACACACACACACACACACACACACACACACACACACACACACACACACACACACACACACACGACTCTCGGAACAAAAGTAAATGATGGAGATTGAAGCTTACAAATTGTGTTGCATACTTCATCTTATCCAAATGCCTAAGGAATAAAGATTTGATATGAGGTGTTAACTAGCTAGTGGACAGATAGTTTTAGGATTTCCACTCCAGATTTCATTATGCATTTTATTACCATGTGCTACCTCTCATATAGGCATGAATAAATTACCCCAAACAAAAAATAGAATGCTAGGTAATACCATTCTATTTAAGTCACATGATAATGCCTAACCTGATGAGCTTAGCTTCAGGTGACTAAGAAATGAATGAAGTCCTTTTGATATTTGCTCCCATATCGTAATGTATATGTACTACATTTTCATAATCCATTCATTTGTTAATGGGCATAAGGGTTTATTAGATACCTATTGTCCATAGGACAGCTATGGGTAAGGATAAACAAAGGTCTTTATATGAGCATGGAGATTTCTAAATGGTCTTAAAGAAGGATAATAGTAGGATACAGATAAATATCTGTATATGAAAGAAAGGGAATAATGAAAGAAAGGGAAATGCAAGAGAGTAGTGGTAGAAAATGGAAGAGGAAGATGTTGGAGGATAGATAACTGTGCTAAGGATGTAAAGGCCACAATTGTACTGTTTTATAAGCTTACTAAAAATTATAACTAAAACAGAAAATTTGAATGGAGATACCATACACAGGAGAGGTATACTACTATTCCCAGAAACCATAGACGACTAAACAAGCGTTTAATGCCAAGTGTAGTGTTGTTTGTCAGAAGGTTTTCAGAGAGCCCTCAAATAACACTGCCATTGCTCTTGGCTGCCCATGAGAACTTGAGACTAAAAGTCTATTTCTGAAGATACAACATGATTTTGTCAAAGGAAATGGAGAGATCGAGTTGGTTTGACCTGAAAGTTTCCTTCCATGATGGGTAGCTTGCATAATGTGAAACTGCCTTCTGAACACGAAACAACCAGTGTTCTCATGACCTCACTGCAGCTATGGTTGTCTGCACAAGACCAGTACAAGACTGGACCCGTCAACATTTCCTGAGGGATTGCAGCCTCTCCCTTCCTGAGAGATGATAGATATTTAATAGTATCTGGGAGAAAGGATGCCACTTTCTTCACTAGGACACCTGATTCTAATTTGCCTATGCTTCAGTAAATGACCTTCTAATCGTTCCCCTGTAAACAACCCCATTTACACTCGCTGGATCTCCTCTCTCTCTCTGTCTCTCTCTCTGTCTCTCTCTCTGTCTCTCTCTCTGTCTCTCTCTCTGTCTCTCTCTCTCTCTCTCTTTCTCTCTGTCTCTCTCTCTCTCTCTCTCTCTCTCTCTCTCTCTCTCTCTCTCTCTCTCTCTCTCTCTCCACACACACACACATACACACACACACACACCATGAAAGTAGAAGGGGAGTGTAAGACAGAAAGGTTTCAGCAGGGGATGGAGTGAGGATAAAACCAGGATAAAACAGGGTAATTACTGGGCATGGTGGCACACACCTTTAATCCCAGCACTCCGGAGGCAGAGGTAGGCAGATTTCTGAGTTCAAGGCCAGCCTGGTCTACAAAGTGAGTTCCAGGACAGCCAGAGCTATACAGAGAAACCCTGTCTCAAAAAACCAAAAAAAAAAAAAAAAACCAAAAAAAAAAAAAAACAGGGTAATTGAGGATGACAAGAATTAAAGTTTGTTGTGTACAAGTATATAGCTGTTAAATACTAATGACATGGGATACAGAGAATTAATCAAAATTATATATATATATATATATATATATATATATATATATATATATAAACACTCCATATGGAAACCCATCACCTTTGCATGCTAATTTTAAAAATAACAAACTGGAGAATTGGCTCTACAGTTGGGAGCAGTTGCTACTCTTTCAGAGGACCTGGGTTCAGTACCCAGCACCTATATGATGCAGCTAACGACTGTTTGCAAAGCTAGTTCCAGGTATCCGACACTGTCTTCAGCCTCAATGAGCACCAGGCATACATATGATGTACATATATATATATGCAGGGAAAACATTCACACAAATAGAAATTAAATAAATAAATATTTTAAAAATATAAATAATTAGCCGGGCAGTGGTGGCACATGCCTTTAATCCCAGTACTTGGGAGGCAGAGGCAGGCAGATTTCTGAGTTCAAGGCCAGTCTGGTCTACAGAGGGATTTTCAGGACAGCTAGGGCTACACAGAAAAACCCTGTCTCGGAAAACCAATACATACATACATAGAGAGAGGAAAGCTCTCTCTTATACAGACAGAGGAAAAACCCTGTCTCAGAAAACACACACACACACACACACACACACACATATATATATATATATATATATATATATATATATATATATACATACACACACACACACACATATATATATATATATATATATATATATACATACACACATATATATACATACATATATATTCACACATATATATTTAATTATATATATGTATATATAGATATACATATATAATTAAAGAGAAAGCTGTCTCTTATACAGACAGAGGTGGGCCAGTCTGAAGGTTCTGAAGCTAGGAATGGGTTTTAGGCTATGTGGACCATACATTATATAACTATTAAGCTGTCTTTGTGGTAGCTTTCAATATAGGTAAATGAGGAGTGGCGATCATCCAATAAAACTTCATTTATGAGTGCTAGCAAAACTATTTGAGTGAAGCTTGTCAAATAGAAGTTGACATGTCCCTTGGTCAGTGATTATTTCTGGGATGAAGGGCTGCTGGGATGACATAGCAGGCAGCTGCACCCTCCTGCCAAGAAAGCAAATGTGCTCGGAGCTGTTAACTGGATTAAAACTTCGTGCGGCATAGTGATGCTCAGTTGCATAACAAAATATTACATGTCTGCCAGAGATGTTCCTCAAAACTCAGTCAGCATAAGAAAAGGAAGAAAATTCTACAAGCTTTCTAAAGGCAGGCAATGCAAACTTATCACTCGACATAGAGAAGAAGGCACGTATCTGAAAAGTTAGCAAACAGCCAGAAGCAGGAATGGCGAAAGAGGCCCCCGTGAATACTGTGGGCTTTCTAGACTCCTCTGGGAGTTAGAAAGGAAAGGGGGTAACCTTTAATTAGGCATTATTTATTTTTTTGTGGCTGAAAGTATGTCTTTAATTCTTCCCATCAGATACCACGAGTAATCAATAATACAAGACAGCATTCTTGGTGTGAGAAGCCCTGTCACCTTTGGATGGAAGCCGAGCAGCTTCCAATGATGTAGTTACAGATGTTAAAAACAACTGCAGGCACAGTGGCATTGGCTTACTAAGACTTGCAAAGAGTTCATGGACCATGAGTGACCTAACTGATCTTGTCCTGCACTCTTTCTCTATAATTCGTATTACAACAGCCTCTCTGTATCCGCAATAACCCTTTTCAAAATTATTATTATTATTATTATTATTATTATTATTATTATTATTATTTTAAGCGAACTTAGTGGACTCTGGGGCATCTTGAGGAGCAAAGCGCCGTGTATTTGTTTACTATCACATCACTTGTATTATCATCGATAATTCCTGAGGTCTTCTTTTTAATGAGATTGTTAAAAACAGAAAACAAACAAACAAACAAACAAACAGCAACAACAACAGCAACAAAACCAAGTTGAAAAGGCCTGAAAATGGCTCATTTGATAAATCTAAGTAAGCGGTTCTGAGTTATAAATTCTGAGCCGGTGCTGTGAATGGTAAGCTGCCCATTTCATATCCCAAAAGCCCAGCGTGGCCCTAGAGAGTGACCGACATTCCACGCTATAGATTAGTTTTCATCAATAATTCAAAGTATAGAAGTGCCTTGTGTTAGAATTACTTAGATTGACTTTTAACATAGCTTAAATCAAATGGTCAATTGCTTAATCTTCTATTTCATTTGAAGCAATTTGAGTAAACTCAAACTTTAACAAAGCAGGAAGAAAACAAAGGAAATCAGACAACTAACATGTTGTTTCTTAAATATTCAGAAACGTGCCATCTTATTAGAAGCCCTGACTGAAAGAGAAAAAAAAATGCTTTGTTTGTTCTAAATAATAGAGGAAAAATAAGGAAAACAGAAAATATTATTGCCCAGAAAGTTTTTTTGTATGAAAATGCTATAATGAATATTTTTCTTTGTATCCTGACAAAGAATGTGAATAAATTTTAAAAGCTTGAGAAAAGAATGCTAATTACTGAGTTAAATGCTACAAAATGTACTATAAAGTTATTTTCATTAATAAATTTACTACACATAAAAGTTATTGTATTTGAACTTTTTTTTAGCGTTCACAAGATGTTTTATTTGGAGAGGATGGTATCTGTATTCATATTATTCTTCTGCAAGGCTTCTGTTAAGACTTCCACTTGCAGGAATGTTGTCTTTTCCCTTCTCTTTTTCTTTTGACAGGACCTGGCTATGTGCCACAGGCTGGCTTGGAATTTTGCATGGAGCTCATGCTGTCTTTGACCTCATGATCCTCTTGCCTCCGATGCTTGGTTGCAGGGATTATCGGCATGCGCTTTCCAGTTTTGTTGAATATAGGTTTTTGTAATAGGATCTGATGATTTTTTTATTTTCTTCAGGTTCTGTTGTTATATCTCCCTTTTCATTTCTGATTTTGTTAATTTGGATACTGTCTCTGTGCCCTCTGGTTAGTCTGTCTAAGGGTTTATCTATCTTGTCGACTTTCTCAAAGAACCAGCTTCTGGTTTTCTTGATTTTCTTTGTTTCTACTAGGTTGATTTCAGCCCTGAGTTTGATTATTTCCTGCCATCTACTCCTCTTGGGTGTTTTTGCTTCTTTTTGATCTAGAGATTTCAGGTGTGCTGTGAAGCTGCTAGTGTATGCTCGCTCCAGTTTCTTTTTGGAGGCACTCAGAGCTGTGAGTAATCTTAGCACTGTCTCATGAGATTTGGCATGTTGTGCCTTCGTTTTCATTAAATTCTAAAGTCTTTAGTTTCTTTCTTTATTTCTTCCTTGACCAAGTTATCATTGAGTGAGGCATTGTTAAGCGTCCATGTATATGTGGACTTTCTGTTGTTTTTGTTGCTACTGAAGTCCAGCCTTAGTCTGTGGTGATCTGATAGGATGCATGGGATTATTTCAACCTTCTTTTATCTGTTGAGACCTGATTTTTGACTGATTATTTGGTCAATTTTGGAGAAGGCACCATGAGGTGCTGAAAATAAGGTATTCTTTTGTTTTAGAATGAAATGTTCTATAGATACCTGTTAAATCCATTCCATCCATAACTTCTGTTAGTTTCAATGTGTCTCTGTTTAATTTCTGTTTCCATGGTCTGTCCATAATTAGAGTGGGTTGTTGAAGTCTCCCACTATTAGTGTGTGAGGTGCAATGTGTAGTTTGAGCTTTAATATAAAGTTTCTTTTATGAATGTGGGTGCCCTTGCATTTGAAGGATAGATATTCATAACTGAGAGTTCTTCTTGGTAGATTTTTCCTTTGATGAGTATGAAGTATCCTTCTTTATCTTTTTTGATAACTTTTGGTTAAAAGTTGATTTTGAAGCTGGGCATGGTGGCACATGCCTTTAATCCCAGCACTCGAGAGGAAGAGGCAGGCAGATTTCTGAATTTGAGGCCAGCCTGGTCTACAAAGTGAGCTAGAAGACAGCCAGGACTATACAGAGAAACCCTGTATCGAAAAACGAAAAAAAAAAAAAAAAGAAAAAGTTGATTTTGTTTGATATTAGAATTACTCCTCCAGCTTGTTTCTTGGGATCATTTGCTTGGAAAATTGTTTTCCAGCCCTTTACTTTGAGGTAGTGTCTTGTCTTTGACACTGAGGTGTGTTTCCTGTATGCAGTAAAATGCTGGGTCCTGCTTACATATCCAGTCTATTAGTCTATGTCTTTTTATTGGGGAATTGAGTCCATTGATGTTAAGAGATACTAAGGAATAGTAATTGTTGATTCCTGATATTTTTGAGGTTATTTTTTATGTTTGTGTGGCTATGTTCTTTGGGGTTGTTGAAAGATTACTTTCTTGCTTTTCCTAGGGTGTAGTTTCCCTCCTTGAGTTGTCATTTTCCATCTATTATCTTTTGTAAGGCTGGATTTGTGAAGAGATATTGGGTAAATTTAGTTTTCTCATGGAATATCTTGGTTTCTTCATCTATGGTAATTGAGAGTTTTGCTGGGTGTAATAGCCTGGACTGGCATTTGTGTTCTCTTAGGGTCTGTAAGGCATCTACCCAGAATCTTGTAGCTATCATAGTCTCTGGTGGGAGGTTTGATGTAATTCTGATAGGTCTGCCTTTATATGTTACTTGACCTTTTTTTCCTTACTGCTTTTAATATTCTTTATTTGTTTTGTGCATTTGGTGTTTTGACTACTGTGATGGGAGAATTTCTTTTCTGGTCCAATCTATTTGGAATTCTGTAGGCTTCTTGTATGTTCATGCGCATCTCTTTCTCTAGGTTAGGGAAGTTTTTCTATAATTTTTTGAAGATATTTACTGACCCTTTAAGTTGAGAACCTTCATGCCCTTCTATACCTATTATCCTTAGGTTTGGGCTTCTCATTGTGTCCTGGATTTCTTGGATATTTTGGGTTAGGAGTGGTTTGCATTTTACATTTTCTTTGACTGTTGTGTCAATGTTTTCTATGATATCTTCTGCACCTGAAATTCTCTCTTCTAGCTCTTGTATTCTCTTGGTGATGCTTGTGTGCATCTATAACTCCTGAACTCTTTCCTAGGTTTTCTATCTCCAGGGTTGTCTCCCTGTGTGATTTCTTTATTGTTTCTATTTCCATTTTTAAATCCTGGATGGTTTTGTTCAAGTCCTTCACCTGTTTGTGTTTTCTTGTAATTCCTTAAGAGACTTTTGTATTTCCTCTTTAAGGGCATCTTCTTGTTTACCTTTGTTCTGTATTTCTTTAAGGGAGTTATTTGTGTCTTTATGTCCTCTATCATCATCATTAGATGTGATTTCAAATCAGAGTCTTGCTTTTCCAGTGTGTTTGGGTATCTAGGGCTTGCTAGGTTCTGATGAGGCCAAGTAGCCTTGGTTTCTGTTGCTTATCTTCTTGCCCTTGCCTCTTGCCACCTGGTTATCTCTGGTATTAGGTGATCTTGCTGTCTCTGACTGTGGTTTGTCCTTCCTGCAAGCCTGTGTGTCAATACTCCTGGGGGAATTTGAGTATGGATAGCTGTGGCACAGGATCAGCTCCTAGTGCAGAACCCAGAAAGTTTTTTAAGGGTCTTGATTGAATACTAAAATGGTTAGTATTTCTCTCAGTTCATTTTCAAATGTCTGTATGCATTGCCATTCCAGGTAATGCAATGTGAAAATGTTAAACAATTGGAGTTTGGAGATGCCTTAAATTCAATCTTGCTAAGGAAAGCAGGCTAAGGACGTTCACCCCCATCAATAGGAAAAACCATGTCTTACTTAATACAAATCAAAACTACAGTGCTCTAGAGTCAGGCAAGATTGAGGGAAAGCTCAGATCCCAATGGAGCTGTTGCTGTAGGAAGTTGATTTTCTTAATACCTGCATGTTCAATGTCTTAGCTCTCAGCTCCCCAGAGAGCTAAGTGTCTCCTGGACATCAAGAAATTAGATATTAGTATATCCAATATATCAGATCAAAAAAGAATATCTGAAAAAAATGAAGGCTACTAATTCTATATATTTCATGCCTAACCCCAGCAAAGCTATATTTGAGATTAATTTTGTCTAAACAAGACCTACATAATGAGAAAATCTGTTGGCATGCCAGTGTGGATGGGGGAAGTTTCAAGAGGCCTCACACCTTAGATACAGAGCTACAGGCAGTCAGTGGTTGCTAGGCAAGGGAGAATCATTCTTCAGTGATGAATTCAATGATAGAATTTCTAAGTAGTTAGCCTGGAACTCATGTACATATGTACAACACTAGATGAACCATGGATGATTCACACATATTTTGTATGTGTATATATGTGTGTGTGACACAAATTTTATATGTGCATATATGTGTGTGTGCATGCATATATATGTATAATTTGTATATTTGTATATGTGTTTGTATGTGTGTAACAATAATACGATGACATGAATTTGATATGAGCTTGGGTATACAGGAGGAGTTGAAGCATATAGAAAAGGCAGGGAAATGAAGACAGTACCTATGTCTACAATTCTCAAGCAGGATTTAACAATTAAATTTACAGAAAGGAAGAAAATTAAAAATGAGTATATTCTCTACAATGTTTGTCTCACCATCTTATTACAATCATTTTTAATACATTCCTTCTTGAAATACTTTTTTGACAAAAAATTTACTTTTAGTAATTCCCCTTTATTAAAGAATAGGAATGGTCATTTTTTTTAGTAGCAGTAATAATATAGAAAACAGAAAGACATTTTTTCCAAGGCTCTACATTTTAGAGTCCTGGTATATCAAATCAAATTTCATGCTTCTTATTTATACTCTCCTTGTATAAGATATAATTATGAGTAAAGTGTATGTCTGTATCCAATATACATTTATTAATTTATAAATGGAATGTACACTATATAGAGTATACTACAATGTATAGTGTTGCTTTTACATGTATTTATATTTTAAGGCAAAATAAAATTTAAATTTTTCTCCTTTTAAAATTCATAACTTAAATGATTGAATTATACATTTAATTTCCCAACTCTCGAAATCAGTATATGTTACTAGTTAAATGAGAGTTAAATGAGGAGAACATAGAGATGCTTTAATGTGTTTTAAATTAAATCTTCTGTTAGACAATAATTTCTCATTCAGGAAAAAACTGGGGTTGAGTGTGAGATGGGTGGTGGTGCTGGTCCAGGAGGTATGATGGTCAGATAGGAGCCTGACTCGATCTTCTGTAAAGACCATCCCTGGCCACCATCACTGGGCTTTGGCAGATGAGTTATTTTCACTGTAGTAATTCTTAACTCAGATTTCTTGAAATCTCTTTACTTCTATTTTTGCAAGTCTAGTGGTCATACTGTTACACATTTAAAACAACAACAACAACACCACAACAGAAAAAAAAAAAAAAAAAACCTCTGTGGTTGGAAAATGTGTGAAAAGATAACTTACAAGCAAACATACTGTTAGTTACCTTGTCTGATATACCAGAGAGATTTATGTGTTCAACACTGTCTGTGGGGCAGCTGTGCTAGCCCTGAGTCAGAACTGTCTAGCACAGGAAATTATAGATTACTAGATAAATGGCTCGTCCATTGTCCCCATGTCTGCTTTTTGCCAAGAGTTTAAAACTAGGACAAATATGTTCTGTTTCAAAAAGTAGCCACATTATAAATGAGAGTTCTGCAGCGACGAAGGCTTTGTGTTTTTGCAGTCTCGGTGTAGCCAATGTATCGGATCTTAAAATGAGTGTGTGGTGATTGTGTTGTCTAACAGAAGATTTCATTTACATGAGATAACTGCCTCTTACAGAGCAGCGTGCAGCTCGATCACAGAATTCAGAAACAAATCCACACGAAACGATTCTGGAAAAACTGCCTGTGAAATTCTTACAGAAATTCTTACTAAAATGTCCTCAAAATAGGCATCTTAAAATGTGGACCACATGGGAAGGAAACGGATGGGAAGGTAATAATGTATGGCATATGTAATAGGGGAACGTCTCCAATTAGTGAGAATTAGTAAACTTAATTATGAAGTAATCATTAAAGCCGTTCCAGTTGATTGGGTTGTTTATCCCTAACTGTGCACAATGGCAAGGCTACAGTCTTGGCTTAACTAATCTGTGGGTTATACATCCAACTAAGCAGAGTCAAGAATCTAAGATAAATAAATGTAAGACACATTACTGATCTGATTATTGCTTTTGACACACCCGAATTTGCTCTCGGAAACCTCAGTTTGTTAATATGGCACATCTATCCCATGGTTCCTTTGCCTACCATAGCCACTGAATTGTTTTAATGCTTCCAATTCAGAAACCTGACACCCTCACCCTCACCTTCCTAGCAGTGGCCACTGTCAGGTGGCCTTCTTCACAGCTGCACCCCAGGCTCACCACCTACTCTGCTCTCTTTACCATCAACAACACCTTCCCGAGCTAAAAGACCTAGATAAGGCATTCTCTGACAGAATCCACTGTTTGTTTATTTATTTGTTTGTTTGTTTGTTTGTTTCGAAATTACAGACCTGAAACTTGAGACTTGAAAGCTTTCTGAAATCAATCGGAAGTATTCCTGTGCACATGTGTTTAGTTTTCTTTTAGAAGACAAGGCGTTTATACCAGATTGTGTCTTTTTAGGAAAACCTAGAGGGTAGAGGCAGAAGAGCTTATCCAGGAGTCTAAGATTTTCATGACTGACCCCAAAGATGTTTTATGGCATCCCACCACACCTTCCTCCGGAATTCCTACCTCCCTTTGCTTTCTGAGATGCACCAAGTCTCCCATCCTTCCATGTTTGTACACAGGCTGCCTCTTTCTTTAGAGCGTGCTGGCCTCTCCAGCTTCATACATTATCCAACTGCATTGACTCTTCCAAAAATCAACGTAGAAGTTCCTTTTTCTAGAAAGTCTTCTCTGCCTCCACGCAACACCATGATAACATGCATTTGAGAATGTTTTTCTTTTTTGCTATAGCACCTGGACATACCGGTCTAGAGGGAGTAGGTTGGTTTTCAAAGTTTGGTGAAAAAACAGTTAGCTGAGCAAGGAGAAACTAAAGTAGTCACAGGAAGTTTTACAGCCATGTTTCAATCAGTAAAAATCATGCCCAGGGCAATCATTAATTAATAGCAGGCATTTGGCACAGCACATCGCTGGAAGTGAACTGCTGGGAAAGTAGGGTTTGATAGAAATAGGGTTGGTGCTTAAAGTCTGCTCTGAGGTCTGACACAAGCAGAGCTGAGACTTGTCTCCTCACTGCAAAAGGAACTTGAAATGAGGAACTGATGTCCCAAGGCGGAACCGCATGCTATCTGAAGAGTTCAGCGGAATTTGGGCACTAGAAAAATTTAACCATCGAAACTAACCCTAAATATAACTCTTTTTATTTTAGGTTTAGAGGACTAAATATAACCATTTACTCATAAGGCCAAAAAAAAAAATCAAGAATTAATATGAGAAATACCTACCAGTCAGTTTATGTGAAAATAACCGCCTTTAATGTACTAAGTTGTACGTATAGTCCACCCCATAGTTATTCTTAGCCTATCCTGTGTAATTTTGAATACTCTATAATTAAAAAAAAAAACCAGACTTGATACAATTCGTGATTGCTGAGAAGCAATAGCACCTGGCTTTTTTACTTCTTTAACAAGATTAATCTCTGCCACCAATCACATTGGCACTCTGGAAGACCTTGTAAAGGGATTTAAAAAGCAGTAAAGTTAAATGTAGAATGATCTAAGCAGCAAAGAGAATGAGCAGGTAAGGCTGGCTTGGCAGGGCTTGGGGGCACAGTGAATTTCAGCTGAGCTGAGCTGGAGAAAGTGAGGGCTGCCATGGTGACCGGAAGCACAACAGGAGAATGAACGAGTCAGGAAGAAGACCCTGATGAGCACAGTCGCTCCAGCTTTCAAATCCTGACTGTCCCCTGCCTTTTGTACATTGGGGAGGGGTGGCCACAAAATCTTAAACTTGTGTGTAAATATCTCGGAGCCTTGCTGATGTCTTTAGAGTGTGCGCAAAGTACCTGGACCTGTGTGGTCTGAGCTTCTTTTAGATGTTTTCCAAATGAGCATAGCTTAGGCTGAGCAAAATGTAGCACAGCCCTTAAAAGGAGCGCTGTTACCTAGCCTAGCAGAGACTTGATGTGCCCTGGTGTGGAGATACACAGGAAGTCCCCATCTGCTCAGAGGAGGGGAGAAGAGAGAGAGGTATCCTGGAGTGCAGGGGAAGAGGGGGGTTGTCGGAGGAGATGACTAGGAGCAGTGAGTGGGATATAAAGTCACTAGGTGTAAATAAAAATTAAATTAAAAACAAACAAATTAAAAACAAACAAAACACTGCTAGCTGGTCGGGGTGCTTCAGTCTGTCTGTCCACTACTAGAACAGAAGGTAACTCTTTGGAAGTGACTCCCTAACTTATGTAGTCGTGATCCAAGGCAGGTATCATGCTTTAGATTTCTCATGTGTCTAATGGTGAAAATAGATAATAACCCTTTGTGGGATTGCTCTGAGGGTAGCGTTAGCATTAAATTGAAGCTTCTAGATCAGTTCCTGGGACATCACAAGCAGTATATATGTACGCGCTGACCAAACCCCGCAAGTGAAGTGAAACACTGGAAAAGATACTCCTTTGAGGTCTGTGAGAAGGCACTGAACCATTCCCGCCAGGTGACTTAAACACGACCACCTCGTAAGTGCTAACAGGATGGGCTAGCATTTTGACAGCCTCCATCCCCCAAAGGAGAGAAATGAGCACAAGAGAGTCCAAAGGCCATTTCCTATCTCTCATACCAAGTGAGACCCAGATCTGACTCCCCTGAAGGCTTGGTCTCCTCACTAGTGCTAACCAGAACTGCTCGGCTCCTCTCCACCATGTGCTGGAGCTACTTACCCAGCTCTCTGCTTCATGCCGCCTCAGTGGCTAGCACAGCTCGCACTGTGGAGTCAGTACACGGAGAACCCAGTAGACATATCAGAGATGCTACTGGCTCACCCTTTACCCTTACAAATCACACACTGAAGCAGACTTTTAGGAATTTGCTCAAAGTCATGTTGATGCTTTAGAATTCGAGGCCCCGTGCAAACCCGGCCTTTGCTATCAGTGTCTTACTTATAGCTGTGTTATTAGAGTGCATTAGACAGCATGGCAGAGGAAAGACCACGAGGCCATCAGTCTGTGAAAGAGCGACCAAGGAAAAGATTGGAGGCAAAGCAAAGCAAAGCAAAGCAAAGCAAAGCAAAGCAAAGCAAAGCAAAGCAAAGCAAAGCAAAGCAAAGCAAAGCAAAGCAAAGCAAAGCAAAGCAAAGCAAAGCAAAGCAAAAAGTGGGACTGCAAAGCAAAATATTATTCTGTCAAGAAATCTAAGATTGGGGACTGGAGAGAGGTCCCAGCAGGAAGGAGCACTTAGCTGCTCTCGCAGAGGATCTATGTTAGATTCTCGGCACCCACGTGATGGCCCAGAACTGTGTGTAACTCCAATCCCAGGAGATCCAATACTCTTTTCTGACTTCCATGCACGCGTTCCTGTACCCGGCATAGACACATAAACCTAGGCACATCCACATAAAAAAAGAAAATAACTAACAAATTTGAGCTTCAAAGATCCAGCCGAGACAGAGAAAAAGAATCATTTTAGATTGTTTTAAATAAACTGAATTATTTAGAGTCATCTCTTCGGTAGGAAAATACATTTGCATGTAAAGGAGCCCAAAGCAATCTGTTAAAAGCCGGGCATGGGAGCTCTACAGCCTGCATCCCCTCCTGGCTGGTACCTAAGAGTTTCTTAATTTGTGGTTTTGAATTCTTCCAGTGGGTTTGTCTTCTTCGTTTACACTTCGATGCACAACACTTGGGCTTGGATTTGCCGTTTTAGCATCTCTCGGTGGCCTACGAATGAGGCTGGACCTGAGACCCACTTGGTTCAGCTTGTTAAGGACACAAGCGCCAGAGGAGGCTGACCCGGCAGACCTGTGGGCATTTTTAACAAGCGTCTCCTGGCTCTGTGGGAGGCAGGCTTACATAAGGCGCAAATTAGAAATATAAATAATAAGCCCGTACCAATTTGTCATCTTTTTTTTTTTAAAGCTCAAGTCTCTCCCACCTACGCAGGTCTCACTTGCATTTCTGATGTGCTGCAGGGACTTCATCAGCCCCGTTTTTGTTTATTATAAAATGTAAGAACAGTGTTCCCATCATGCCAGACTGCATCCCATCTCTCTGCTTTTTAAAGGACCGTGGAAGGGCTCTGTGGACTATTTGCCACATGGTGGAAGATTTCTGAGATTCCTGGATGAGGAACTTAGTCAGTCTACCTCATCTATCTATGTTGCTGGCTTCTATGCATTTTACATTTCTGGTTTGGACTCCCATCATGAGGATGTAGTGATTGCAGCCTAGTTAAGACCATTCTCTCAGGGCAGGTTGTCTAGGCTCAGTGTGAGATTTTTTCTGTAAAAAGGGGTCCTGTCCCTGCCTGCAGACACTGTGGAGTCTATAGTGTGCCTATTCAGAGTCCCTGTGGTTCCTGGGCTCTGATCTCAAGGCATCCTGGCCTATAGATCTTGCCCTTTATAAGATGTGACAAGAGCATGACTCAAACTCAAGTCTGGAACTCCTGTGAAAAATGTTGTCTGTTACAGTGTTTTCATTTTGGAAAGAAACACTTACTGAAGGAAAGAAGCTTGGTAGCATAGTTATTGTCATCAGTAAAGAATAAAGAGAGACCAGAAACATAGCAACATGGAGGAGTTTGGCAATACAAACTCATCAGTAGAAAAGAGATGCTTCTGAAAGGTGATGCAATAAGCAAAATCCCAGACACAATAGCCACCAATGAGCATGTGAGTAACTAAGGATCTATCACAGTGGATGCAGATTCAGAATCACAGGTCTGGAAGGCAACACTTATATAGATTTATGACTTCCATATACTGCCCAGATTTTCCAAATCCTGACCTGGCACATTTGAATCCATCTACTCTGTACCTGAGATCACCTCTTTGTTTATTTCAAGAGACATATGTTTAGACTTGAGATTGAAACCTCCAGAATAAGAAATGGAAGAGATTAATCCAAGAACAGAGTGAGATGATCTGCTCAAGCTGGAGAGAAGACCACAGAGTATGATATCCACTGTTAGATAAATAAGACAATAATCACACATGGCAATGACAAATGTCGTACTCGGATAATGAATTAAAGGACAGCTATATGGCTTTTTTTCTTATACAACTCACAAACAATGGCAAAAAAAATGTATGTACATATGGTTTAGCAAGCATCAAAAACAGGGACATACATGTAGCAGGGAAGAGCTGGAATAACATTGCAAAAAATAAACTTTGAGTGAAAAATAAATGACCCAGTTCACTGCAGAGGGATTTGCAATCCACTTGGAGCAAGGGCACAGCCAGTCTTAAAGTAAGAAAATAACCCCGCCTGAAGGACCTGCTCCAGGCTCCAGGATCCCAGTCATGGAGCAGGGCTAGGAAAACACAGAGAAAACAAACAGAGTGAGAGTCAGAACATTTTATCTGGATGAAAATTGAAACAAAGAGTTCTTCTGAAGTTATTTAAAGACAGGGAAGTAATCAAAGGGATGATTGCAAAGAACTCACGGTAATCGGAGGCAGAAAAAGACGAAAATACAAGCAAAGGTTTCCTGACATTTTGAATCCATTACATTCAAAGCATCTAACGCAGAACAAACTTAGATCGGAAACTTGAGCAAAGTCTGTAGCTTTCCATCAGATGTCTAGGAAGTGTTGGCAGACACAGGGAGAAGATTGCCTCACTCCTCCACTCCCTGGACCATGTCACCTGATTTAAAAAAAAAAAAAAAAAAAAAAACTCTCCTGTGGAAACAAACATTGCGTTCCACTTCTGCCAAGGTCATCCTGCATCTACAGATGGCTTTGGTGGCTCAGCGTTGTTAACTCTTTGGCAGCGTTATGCAGATTCTCATCACATCCTACCCTGCTCACTGATATCTGGCCCCCAGCCTTGCTTGTGCCTGTCAGCTTTAGAAAAACCAGGTTGTCTCTTGAGCTTATCGCCATCCCAGGTCTCTCTAATCCTAATGTCTTCCCTAAGGATATTAGCGATAACGGCCAAAGGAAGCCCATTCAGCACTAACCTGCAAGAAACAAAACTCACCGCGGTCTCGGGTGCCAAAGTTCGGTGTTTGGCCAAAGTTGGCTAGCTAACGCAGCTCTCCTTGGCTGCGATTCACTCCAGTGTTCCTAATTTCTCCGAAGACCCATTGAGCAACCTGGCCTGAGTTTGAGTTTGTGTAAAAAAGCCTTGAACCAGGTGAGTTTCGCATTGTTTCCAGCTCATTAGAGATGTTTTGGACAACTTCTCTAATGAGGTTTGACATTTGACTACCACCACATATGTGTCCCCCACCAAGCCCCCCTTTCCTCTTCCTGCTCTCCCTGCTTGTTCGCATCTTTGTGAGTGAACTGCCAGATCTCCTACCTTCTATCAATCACTGTGCTCTAGATTGATTAATCTCTCTCATCCCTCCTTCCTGAATCCTCTGATTAGGTCTGATCTTCTCCCTCCCTATTCGATTAAATTAATTAATTAATTAATTAATTAATGCCCTTCCAGCAGCAATTCTGTATTGAAAATGCTATTACTCTCCAAACATTCAATTTGGTCCACATATTCACTCTTTTGTGCCTATGACTTCAGCTAAAATGTACCAACCTCAATCAGGAAAGAGTTTACAAACATCCAGTTTTAAAAATCTGTGTTAGATTTTTCTGTCACTTTGACAAAGTTGCTGGATTGGGGGAGGGGGCAGATACAATATGTTTCATCAAAATGTAGTTCTTCATTTTATCCTAAATGGCATATGGCACTTACCAACAGATTGGGGACATGTGATTTAAATCAAATTATCAGCAGGTAACTGAAACTTGTAGAGGTCATTACCAAGGAGGAGTTTCATGAATGGGTATTTCTGATCCTAACAGTCAAAATGCTGGTGTGATTCAATGCTACACTTTCGTAGTTTAAATGATAGGAATTCTTTATCTCATTAACAATCCAATTAATGCATTGTTGAAAGGTAACTCAATAAATTAATCAGCTGTTCTGTTTAAAAAGCTCAACGGCTAACCACAATGGCTTCTCACCAATTTGTCTGAATCAACACGAAGTGTAGTCATGGCTCATAGATATGATCTTTAGTGAATCTTCTAATTAATTTTCTGATGGCAGTGAATTAACTGAAACCAGCTAAAATAAGGCATGTCCTTTAATAAGCTGAAATAGCTTGTGGGCCTAAATAGGATGATGTGATAATTTAGTGCCAAGAACAGCTCCCATCAATAATGTAAGAAAAAAATACCCAGAGAGATCTATCTGCACTGAGTTCTCTGAGGTAGACAGCGTGGAAGGCCACTTCAAACCTGGTGTCATGGTTTGAATATCCTTGGCCCAGAGAGTGGCAGTATTGGGAGGTGTGGCCCTGTTGGAGTAGGTGTGTCACTGTGGGCATGGGCTTTAAGACCCTCACCCTAGCTGCCTGGAAGTCAGTCTTCCACCAGCATCCTTCAGATGAAGATGTAGAACTCTCACCTTCTCCTGCACCATGCCTGCCTGGAGGCTGCCATGTTCTTCACCTTGATGATAATGGACTGAACCCAATTAACTGACTTGCCTTGGTCATGGTGTCTGTACATAGCAGTAAAACTCTAAGACACCTGGCATGAAGACGTAGCAGTGTGGCTAAGGGAAGCAGTGTTTTCAGCTTATTCATAGGAGAGTGGTATGTCTGGAGACAAGAGGAAACTACCATTAACACAGCCAGCCAGAGTTGATGATACTCAGTTAGAGAGCATAAGTGTGCACACAGGCAGGCATGCTTGTCTAGATTGGCTGTGCCCAAGCTTGCAAGCCTTAACAATTTGCACTATTGTATTTAGGAGGAAAGTTGATAAAATGATATCAATTTGATACCAATTAAAACAATAGAATGTGTAGTTATACTCCATAAAAACACTCCCAGTTCTGAAATTCTGACTCTAGGGAAACATCTCTAGATTTCTAAAAATAATTAATGTCACAGATAAATTAAAATATGAGAATCAAGTATATGCCCTTTATGTGCCTTGCATATGTTATTACAGATTAAAACTTATTTTTAAATAAAGAAGTAAATATTTGTAGCCAAGAACTATGGATCTTAGTTTACAGCATTTGCTTCTGTGCATTTCTAGTCCATGTGTGTGTGCATGTGCATGTTGCATGACTCTCCATAACAGTATACATATAAACAAATAAACACTAAGTAAAACCTTATTGTTATTCGGCAAGTGAAGACATTGGTAGAAATGGATGAAAGACTGTGTTGAGACACATCACCAGCCTCTAGTGAACTGGTACCCCTCTCAGTCACAGGAGGAGAAGCCCCTTTTGGCATCAGGTGAGAGGCAAAGTAGAGATACATATCTGGTCAAATTGTTGAGAATAAGTGACGGCTGGGTGTTCGGCCCTAAGTTTTACATCTGTGTTCCCTACATTCATGGTCCAAGGCACATCACAGATAAGGCTGAGTATGGGAACTGAGAGTGGGGTGTAGTGCAGAGGTCCACTCTCCTTTGGATATGACATAGCTGTAGTAACCACAGATAGCCACTGTGACTGCTTGCCTGGGACGTGACAAAAAAGAAGGAAGGAAGAGAAGGGGGCAGAGAGAGATGGGGAGAGTAACCACTGTAGGAGGGGGAGCTATGTCGGCAGAAGGAGCTTGGGTGAATGGATATATTTAAAAGGCACAGTATATATTCCTGATATTATAAGACTTAAAAATAATTTAAACATTTAAAAAACATTGTTTCAATTTTATTTTTTTTCAATCAATATTATTCCCGATTGAAGAGCTGATGTTCTTGGCAATAGGGAAGGATAGCTCTATGGGTTTGAATAAATACAGAAAGAAAGCCATAAGCATCCATTGCACAGGTAAAGCAGGTCTTTCTTTGCTTCTGTCTCCTTCTGGATCTTTCTATATAATTAGTTAACCGTCTCTCCATATCTAATGAGGAACGGAAGACGAGATGAGCAGATATGGTCAGAGATTTTCTCAGATGTCAAGCCGCACACTGTGCTAAGGCAGAGATGCTCAAAAACTTGAGGAAACTGACGAAGATTTTGTTATTGGAGGTTGGGGTGATTTTTTCCCCAAAGCTAAAGCCTCCGCAGGATGCCCCTTTTATGGTATAGCTCATCTACAAAGCCAAACAGAAGGCTCTTTCTCTAAAACATACAGTGTTTTCCTTAATTACTGGAGAATTTCAAGCATGTGCCCTGTGGACATCGAGTGTGGGTACTCCCCCACTCCTCCTGAATTCCCTTCATATCTACCTCCAAACCCTCAACCCTCCTCAGCTACATGTTCATCTGTAAAAAAAAAAAAAAAAAAAAAAAAAGGATAACCCACCAAGTCCAATTTGTTGTCCCCATACACTCAGGAGGAACGCTCCCTTGAGCCTTTCAAATTCCTAGCTAAATGCCCTCCCCAGCACATTCCACACGCTGCCTCAGAGACATGTTGATTAAACCAGTCTTATTAGGCTAATTGCTATTTTAATAAGAATATAGTTCAGTCTAAGAAATGGAGAGCGAAGTCAATATGAAGAAAAATAGTTTATCTCCCAAATGTTTGGCAGCCCAATGGGCTCTCCCAAATGTATCCATTCATTATATAACGCTCACAAAAGCCCGTGACGAGGAGGACTGAGTAGGGAGAAACAAAATCAATTCTTGTTAGTGAGAATGCACATTTCTTTGGGAATTTTTGTTTTCTTTTTTTAAGATTAGAAGGGGTGAATGAGTGGAAGGATAAGGCATTTTCTAGTTAGGAACGAAGAAGTACTGAACATGGGGGATTTATTTAACAAGAAAAGTCACATTATTGAGATTAGACATCTCTTTCTCAAGGTGCTCCTGAGAGATAATGGCTCTCATACCTATAATTCAGTGGATACATTGGTTTGTCTGCTAACATAAAAAGGAATCTGAGGACAGAAGTTAACACCTTCATTTCTACACAGCACAGGATTTTAGGTGCGATCCTAGAATATTGCTCTCAGTACCAATAGATTCTTCTATGGTTTGACTATACACACACACACATATAAAATTTACTATATATATATATATATATATATATATATATACATAGATAGATAGATAGATGATTGATAGATAGATAGATAGATAGATAGATAGATAGATAGATAGATAGATAGATAGTAAATTTAAAAATAAAAGGTGTTAAATATTTCCATGTAAAATTAACTTGGTATAGCAGTCTTATTAATGAACAAAGAGGGTCAAAAGGAAACTAGGCTCTAACTTGGAGGGAGCACGAGAAGGTTTTTCATCTGTTTAGTGAGTATCATATCTATGTTTTTCCTTTATTTAAGGAAACATATTTAAAGCCAGCTGTGTTAACACATGCCTATAGTCCTAGAATTCAAGAGACTGCTGAATGAGGGTTCAGGAGTTCAAGGCCAGCCTAGCCCTCAATTCAAAATCGTGCTTAAAAAAAAATGTTCTTTTAAATAAAGAAGTAAATTATTATAAATCAATTTTGATGGAGATTTATATGCTCATCCAAGAAAAAAAATAAAGGTAAAGAAAAAGTGATGTTCCATAAATAGCAGTTGATCACAGGCTCACCATCTTTGAACAGACCAGAAGCTCATCTGAATTGCATCTAGCTTTTCCCTGAACCCTTGATTTCACCCCTCAGAATTAGGCCTCTTCAGGGGGCTGCCTTTAATATTGTAATTCTATAATTGCTATACCCAAATTCTAACCTCATTAATTTGACCGCACCTTGGGCAAGGGTAAGAGCTGTTACTTCTTTCTGTCCTTGACCCTAGGCACTGAGTACCCACGATGACCCTGTAATGATCATAGTCTGGTCTTATAAGATGCTCTTCCTGTTTCTGAAATGGCCCCCATGTTCTCTGCAGGTACTGTATGTCTCATTCACTTGCAAACTGATAACCCTCCAGGAGCCTGGTTGTCATTCATTCCCACTTTCAGGTGATAGTAATTCCATATTTTCTATTATATAAGTGTCACAAGCATTGGTCTCATCGTAAAGGTGGCTCATGCCGATAACCAGCTCGCATTTCCCGCACACACCACGAATTTACTTACATGCTGGTTTTCCTGTAACCAAACACATCGCCATGTTACTATGGGTCTCTGTATGATTTCTTTTTTTTTCTTATCCATTTTCTCTCTCTGTGTGTATGTATGTTCACGTTTGTGTTCCTGCACATGCAAGTGTGAGTGCATGTGTACATGTGTGTGTATGTGCAGATAGAGGCCAGACATAAACTCTATCTTTCTCTACTGTTCTCCTCCTCATAGTTTCTGACACAGGGTATATTGCTGAACTCAAGTCTCCCTAAATACCTAGAGCTGGCTAACCGGTGAGCTTGAAGAATCTGCCCATCTCTGACTCTACGCTCACCCCCATTGCTATGGATACAGAGGCAGGTACATGGCTGTTCTCAGATTAGTCCTGAGGATCCACACTGAGTTCCTGGACTTGCATAGTAGGCACTTTATCTACTTACTGATTGGCCCACTCCTTTGCTATGACTCCTTAATGACATATGTCTAGAAAAATGTCATGAATGAATGTTCCATGTTCATGGTTAACACAGTGCTTGTCACGGTCCCCCAAACTGAGATTGTGAATGCCTCCTCTGGTCTAGTAAAAATGGTCGCCTTAAACGCTACTTTGGGAAGGACCTTGTGGCGAGCTCAGAATGAGTGAGGAAGACTATGATTGATTGTCACGTGTCACAGGTGATGGTTAGATAATGACTATAATGTCTGCTCTTGGAACTTTTCATGCCGTCTTACATTTTCAACATGTCTTTGTTAAATGATCTCTGGGAAAATAAAGAGACCCCTGTAAATATCTCTTGGAATCTCCTTTCCTTTGAGCAAGGAGAACCTCTGTCTGCAGATCCTAGAAACTGTTGGTGGAAGCTGAAACCATCTGCATTAACCCTACTTGCAATTAGTTCCCCAAAAAATTGCTGTCCCAGAAGACTCGGTTAGAACCCACCAAGTTACTTTGTGGTTTATATTGGGACAGTTTCTACAAACCAACTCCTCTGAGGAAATATCTTGCCTATCAGAACAGTAGATTTGTCCACCTGGCCTAAAATGCATTTATAAAGACTAAGTTTACTTATCAAGACTTTTGTAAAGACCCCCACCATCATGAACTCAGAAATACAAAATGATGATTTCCACATAATATGTAGTCAGTACATTCTTGGCCTTAAACTGCAAGCCTTGTGATATACCTGAGCCTATGTTCACCAAGCCCTCTGTTCATATATGCCTCCTTGAGACACTACGAAGACTCAACAAGATAACGGCTTTCTGTAGTCCAGTAGGTAAATAAAGTTCTCATTCATTCACATCACAGTTGATCTTTTTTTTTTTTTTTTGAATGCCTGATACATAGAATAACACATTTGAAAAATGTTGTGAGACTCGGAAATCTGTAGAACAACATATCTTTCTGGCCCTTAAGCAGTACAGCAACAGCTATTCGAGAGCCAGTATATGTTCCATGATCCAAGCAAGGATAGATCATTACCCTCAGGCACTTACCTGGGGGCCAAGCATAAGATAGTTGGTTATACAATTGAATCATGCAGATGTTTTCAAATAGTAATGAGCACAACTGTGGGGGCCTTGTCTAAAACACTAAAAGGGACCATCTGGTTCCAGGTCTGTGGTAAGGCTCAACAAACTGTTTCAAATGATCTGCCATGGATCTGCAAGTCAGGAAGATCTTTGGCCACACACTTGAAACCTACAAGAATATCTAAATTATGCCCATCACAGGTTGGTTTCCACAATTGTCTTTTGACATAAAACCCAACTTCCTTTTTACTGTTTTCTTATTCGTGGGGACATTCTTTAATTTTGAAAAAAAAAAAAAAAGGAAACAGGAAAGATCAGTGTGAAAGACAGACAGAAAGCAGAGAGACAGAAGAATTCAAATTGTGCCTTATTTTTTTAAATAATTTTTGTTTTATGAATAAAGATCAATTTTCGTGACTTTCCTTGATATTTTTTATTTCAATTTTGAAATTTAATTTCACTGGGCTTAGAAGGCGCTTCCTTAAAACCATAATATTTCTAACATTATTAACTTACTGATAATACATGAAACATAAATTATAATCATTATGCAGCATGCATAATGATCCGTGAGAAAAAAATGTAGCAGATTTGTCAAATATTAATTCAGTTTTATGAGAGATTTTCTACTAACTGCTCATTATATGGATATATTCAGAAATAGCTTTTCCTTTCATGTAACAAACCTTTGGGTTTTCATAAGAAATGATGATGAATAGGCATCCCCCTACCTCCCCCAGCCAAGGCATGCAGTGCACTAGAAAAAGGATGAAGAGTAGAGATGAAGTGCAGAGGCATCTCAGGCTCCTGAACAACAAACTTTCCTTTCTGACAGCTCGCCTTGGGCCATCACTGTGAGCCCTATTTTAGCCCAGCTCTTTAAAGCTGTTCTTCTTCTCGACAAATGATAAGGAATAGTGAAATAGCTCTAGGAATATTATGATCAACACACAAACAGAGAGAGCAGCAAATGCCTCTACTTTATGCTGTTCAGAAGGGAAAACATTTACACATTGAAGATAGTACCTTTCTTGCAAAGTAGCGCATTTCCCCAAAACTCCTTTTTCTCCCATTTGGATGAGATTTATATTGTCGAGTTTATTGGGCAGCAGCTTTCCCAGGCGCATGCCCTGTTTTATTCATTCAGCAGGAATTGTACCAATCAAACTTGCAATATGCTTTTGCATTATGGCTGGATTTGGTGATTGGTATGAAAAATATATACTTTCCAGCTTTTATAATACATAAGCGAGATAAATTGTTAATGCTTTAGAACTCCCTATGCTGAATGAATGATAGAAATTTCTGTGTTATCCCTGACAAAGTTGAGGACCCAGGAAAGCAGTTTTAATCTTCTTTTCTTACTCTGCCTGTCAAAAAAGTACAGGACCTTCCTCTAAAGTAGGAACAGAACCAAGGGCTTAATTTTCCAAAGCCAAGAAATGCTATTCTGCCACATATTTTTAATCTATTTAAAATATTAAGTAACTAAACAAACTGGCCCAGGCCGAGCATTTGTTGTCGTTAGGAGACAAATAAAAAGTTTTTAAGAACTGAAGTCTGGCCAGATGGAATTTTCATTTGCTTCGCTTGGCACTGTCCAAAATGCCAACGTTTGGTAAAAATTTAAGCTTTCATTAAAAATAAATCACCAATTCTTATGCAAGAAGGAACAGTGATAAATATAACTTGAACAAATCTTTTAATTGTCCCCTAAGCACCACTTCCCATAGCTAATGTCTTCACTTCAGCCTCATACCTTGGATTGTGCTCAACCGTATGCATTTGCTTCTAATAACAATCAAGCTGTGTCTATTGAAAGTGAAAAATGTGGGCAATTACTTAGATTGTCTTTAAAAAAATGATCAAAGCAAAATCAGCTGTCGACACCACCACGGAAAGAGGTACTTTTGAGATGAGAATTCTCTGGAATGTTTCCAGCTTTTTGTTTTGCTTTTGCCAATGCATTCACTTTGTTTTTAATTTTTCATGGGTTGTAAATTTCCAGGTTTGGCTATGGGTATTTCAAACATCATCATGAGTGTGTTTTTATTTACAAAGATGGCAAGGTAATCTGTGCCTGTGGATCCCTGCTTTCTGAGGAGTGAAGGCTTCCATGGGAACATAACAAGAATATCTCTCATCTCTTGTTGGTAGTGCTAATAGAAATAAACTGTTGTGGACTGGTAAGATTACATGGCTAGTAACGGTGCTTCCCACACAGGCCTGGTGATCTGAGTTTGGTCAATTGAATCCATGCTAGACATAAGAGAAAAGAATCCACAGTTGCTATCTTTTCACATGTGTGCTGTGCTGTGCCATACCTGTCAACTTGACACACCCTAGAGTCATCGGAAGAACCTAAATTGAGAAAATGTCTCTGTAACGTCCAACTGTAGGGCATCATCTTAACTTATGATTGACAGGGAAGGGCCTAGTCCATTGTACATGATGTTATCACTGAGCTGGTGGTCCAAGGTCCTAAAAAAAAGCAGCCTAAGCAAGCCATATTGATTGAGGCAGTGAACAGCACTCCTCCATGAACTTTGCATCAGTTCATGACTGCAGACTCCTCCCTTATTTGAGGTCCTGTCCTGACTTCTCAGTGATGGACTGTCATCTAGAAGTAATAAGCTAAAATAAACCCATTCCTCTCAAAGCTGATTTGTTCTTGGTGTTTCATCTCAGCAATAATAACTCTCCTAACCAGGACATGCATACACACACATGACACACAATACAAAACACATTGCACAAAGAGACTCAGTTTCTCCTTTTAATATAGTTAAATGTTCCCCCATTGGATAGTAGAAGTATAAAGGCAAAATTTTCCACTTTGCCCTATACCCTAAATGTTCTGCCCTGTGTCACTCCTACAGAATTGGTAGAGGTGAGACTGGTCTCTTTACTGTTCTGACCCCTTTATTCCTTATTTCTTTGTCCATTGTTCTATAGCAGGATCTGCAATTACCTAAAACGTACCAGAAGTGGCTTGGGGTTCTCCCATATGCCTGATGACTCTGAATTGCATATCAAAAGGATTTCCAGAAATGTTTAAGGGTAACTCCCATCCCCAGAGGAACTCAGAGTTGGACCTTCATAAAGCAAGCCTCTTGCTGGGTGTTCTCTGGTTGAACTATACTCCTCCAAGGGGCTGCACACACACACACACACACACACACACACACACACACACACACTTGCCTTTCTGTAACTCTTAGTGGTGACAGCTTACTGTTCCTGAGTAGGCTCTGCCTCAAGACCCAGGAGTATCCATACCATATTGAATGATGCAACAACTCCTCATCTTAAGTGAGCAGTTGTAAAATTATGAGCACTTGGAACACTCTTAAAAGGCTTTGTTTGTGTGTGCAGCCTAAAGACCAAGTTCAGTTAACTGTCCACTTAATTTTGGGAGACAGGGTCTCTCTCTAACCTCAAACTGGTCCAATAAACTAGGCTGGATCACCCATGAGTCCAGAGAAACACTTATCTCCAGATCCACAAAGCTGTAATTACAAATATGGATCGCTACACCTGAGTTTTGGTTGGTTGGTTGGTTTGGTTTGAGTCTTGGTTTGTTTTGTTTTAACACAGTTTCTAAGGGATAAGCTCAGGTTCCCATATTCGCAAGGCAAGTGATTTACCAACTGAGCCCTCTCCCCATCCATAGCAAAGGCTTTTAAAGTGGCTTCATTAATCATGCTATATAATTGACCCTGTCGACAAGTAAGGGATGTCTTATTTCCATCAGCTTTCCATGTACAGAAAGCCAATCAATCATAACTGAGAGTCAACTATCTTACAGTGTGGCCCAAATTTCACAATGTCTTACAGGGTAATCTCTGTTTTCAAAGATTGCTTAATTATCTATCATATATTTCTATGCTTCAACAATTATGAAAATCTCATAAAACCATATTCTCGGTTCTTAGACCAAATACAATTAGAGTTCTAAGACAATACTTGGCTTCATTTACATGAAGATCATGAAACATCATTAGCCTTTAGAATTTTGAAAACAATCCTACGAAGAGGAACTTTCTTCACCTTGCTTAAATAACAAATATTGACATCACTCAGCTTCCTCACTCAGTACCTTGATCCTTACTGAAAAGGTTGTCTGTCTCTGTCTCTGTCTCTCTCTCTCTCTGTCTCTCTCTCTGTCTCTCTCTGTCTCTCTCTCTCTCTCTCTCTCTCTCTCTCTCTCTCTGTCTCTCTCTCTCTCCCTCCCTCATGAATTGACTCGATGATGCCTTCTTCAAATGATAGTGCAGATGTTTTAGGGGAAGTTGGTTTTGAGTAGCACAAAGAGCTCCCCAGTGAGCTTCTGCTGTGGACTCAACTCTAAACACAACAAAGAAAGGTGGGAACTTAAAGCCAAGAGACAAGATGGAAGTCAATAGATGGAAAACTAGTAAGAGATCATGTAAGAGTAAAAGGGAGAATTCTAACTCCTCCCTCCTGGAAGGTAAGCGGGATGTTTGCTGGAGGGAAGCCATTACGATCTGTCATTGCCTTGAACATGGTGGTGAACAAGGAGTCAGACATCAGGAACGGCCAAGAATGTTGTCTTGCCAGCATTTCTGCCCAAATCAGACTGTGGAAAGACACACACACAGAGGTGAAAAGATTGAAATTAGTTTCTGTAAATCTGAGTTTAGTCAGGAGAGGATATTTGTCATCTGCCCCACTCACACCTCTTTCACTGGCTCAGTTCCTATCATTTATACTAAATGATCAACTCATTTGAGAGCCGTGGGATTTTTCCCTGAGAGTCTGCCTATCATTCTTTTTTGTTTACCATGCTTTCTAAAGTATACCAACCTAACTATGCGACGTGCTAAGGAGGCCTTGCTAGGGCCGGGCTACCTCTAACAGGGTCACTAAGCAAAGGGGAAGAAGCGTGCTGCAAGCCTGTCTTCCTGCAAGTCACCATAGCAGATGTCTGAACACTGAGTTTGGTCCTGAGTTTGCCTAAGTGATAAAGAAAGAAGGATCTCTGCCTAGCAGCAAATGCACTTCGAAGGCAGAGATCCTTGCTCACTCTCTGTAGAATATTTTATTAGACTCCTTTGTGTTTCTCACCACACTTAAGACAGTGTTTCACACAGAGATTAAATATATGGAGAATGAATGAATTCATGAATGCATGGTCTTTATTGTGAAAGATAATTGAAAGTGTAAGTCACTTGTCTGTCCTATTAGCCATGAAAGAAATTATAGGCTTTCTTAAATGCTATTGTTAAGCTTGAGCTCCACTGATTTGTATAAGATGTTTTTAATTCCAGAAAAGTACACACCGCACAAGCTGCCTTTAACCTAAGTGGGATGGCCAGCATTTAAGCACTTTGGACCTTGTGTTCTGTGCCAGCTGCTTGCCACAGTCCAGTGGAAGATCCCATTAAATGACACAGATTTAAGGGAGCATTGCTTTTATCCCTCACATAGCTGTTGCCTGAATAGAACCTGGTGTCTATTTCTTTCTATATTTTCCACATATATTTTATTAATCATTCTAAACACAGTTGTTTCATTCCACAGAAATGAGCTCCTTACCTTCCACCTTTGCGAAATTGCTGTTAATCATTCTTGAATGATCCCATTTAAACCATTCCCCTGTGGTTTTACAATCCCTTCTGCTTGCTAATCTAGGAAGAGCGATGTGCAAAAAGGAAATACAGAGAAGCAAATAGCTATTCTTGTGAATCATCCTAAGCCTTGTCAGCAACAGTAGAGTTTTTCAACTGTTATTTAAAAGTCCGATAAATCTGCACACAGAGCCTCTGTAGCACTGAACTTGAAATCCATCCAAGTGATGATAGATGCACAGTATAGGATAGAAGATGCTTTTATATCCATGATTCATGCTTTGTTCTTGCATCTATCCTATGCTGATGGATAGAACAACATGCTTAAAAGTTGACAATGACAAAAGAATCATTGGCAACATGCCAGACAAGGAGAGAGACTATTCATATAATTTCTTAGGATCTATATACATCTTCCTTGCTACTAGCCTAATTCACTCGGCTAATGAAAGATCCTGTCTTCTTGTAATTGTAAGTTAATGCATCAGTGATTACTGTTAAATACCTGTATCTGATAAAACAATCAGATACCTAGGTGTTTCTTAAATATCTGGATGTTTGGGGTTATATAAGTTAGAGTCAGATATTTTATTATAATTCATCTTTCTCATGTGGCTGCATTCTGTGCACAGAATATCTGTTTGTGAAGAGTGGGTAAGTGCTTCCTATGGCCTCCAGGGAATATACATCTCTAATACAAGGTGCCCTGGTCATGTTTCTTTTTATAAACAAATGCTACAGTTGTGTGATGAATTATTGCTGAAGAAAAGACATGCATATCTCATTGAACACTGAAAAGTACATCTAGTACCAACCCAGAGACTTCACCCTTACTGACAAGAGTTCATGGTATAGAAGGTCCTATTCAGAGAAGAAAATCGAAGCACAAATCCAGCTAAAAAAGCCTTTGATCTACAATAGTGACCTGGCTGTGTACACTAAGGTAATAGTGGCACAAAAGTTGTGGGAGTAACCAAACACTCTTTGACTGGATTTAAGTCCTCTTCCCATGAGATGCAACCTATGCCTGACTCTCTTGAGTAGCCAAGAACGTGAGACTTAGACAGGTCATGGGCCTAGGCGAAAACTAAGGACTGCTGCTCTAATAAAGGAACAGCAGTAAATGGCTCCTAATGACATTCTGCTATACCCAGAGATAAGTACTTAATTTAGCCAGCTTAGCCAGCTTCCTCTTGCAGTTGTTGACAACTAACACGAAGATCTACAACTGGACAAAATGCAAAGAGTAGGTGATCTAAAGCATTAAAGATCTGAAGTCTTATGGGATGTCATCATCAAACCCTCTCGTCAGGGTCCAGAGAGCTATGCAAAGAAAAAGCATAAAGATTGTATAGATCCAGACATGATGGGTGACTCTGAAGAAACAGTATCCTCTAGAGTCCACAAAACTTATCACGCACATATCAATTTATGAAGACTGTGGCAGCGTTCACAGGGTTTGCACAAATTCAAGCCAGATAAGGTTTGAGCACTAACAGGGGAAAGTAATTACCATCCCCCACCCCTAACTAAGAAGCTATCTGGAAATGATACCCACTTGCAAAGAAAAAAAAAATTAGATGTTTTCAATAGAGTCTCATTGGTATATCAAGCACACTTAATGGTAGACCAATACAAAATAAACTCAATTTTTTTTATAAATTTGTTTTTAAATCTCAAATTGTTTTGTTTGGTCATTTTTTTATTGGTCTTTTGCTGATATTTTTAATTTCTGTTTTTGTGTTTTTATGAAGTGTGTGTGTGTGTGTGTGTGTGTGTGTGTTTCTTGTTGTTGATTTCTTTGGTTTTCCTTTGCTTGTTTGCTTTTAAAAAGAGAAAGGAAGGGTATGGAGTTGGGAGGGTATAAAGGAGCTGGGAGGAGTTGAGAGAGAAAAAATACAATCAGAATATATTGTATAGTTTTTTTATTTGAAATAAGAACAAATTAAAGATGAGAATGATAATGTGGATATTGATCCTACATATATTATAAGCAAAACTACTAGATAACAGATCACAGTAAAGAATTATGGTATCTGAGAAAGAAAGTTGGACAAGAATGCTGACAGGGGATTTGGCTCACATACTCAAGGCCCTGGGTTCAAATCTCCAGCATCTCCAGTATTTTTAAGATATGGAATGAAATAAAAGATGCAAAGATGAAATACGCTGACTGGAAAATGAAGGCATGAATGCTGAATTTTGTGGAAAAAAAAAAAAACTCTCCCATCACCATTGGTCAAGACAAAAGCAACCATGGCAACAATTCCTAGTTTCTCCTTATTAGCCTTATTAGAGCCCAGCCTTCCCACTTAGGGTCTGCGAATGGTGTCTGCCTTCTGTTCTGTACAAGTGTGGGTGAGTAAGCAGGGAGAATATCCCTGCCCCCCATCATTTCTCTCTCTTGTGGGAATTAATAGAAAGATGTCAAGTAACATCACATTTCTCATGCTATGCCTATGTCAGTTAGGCAGCCCACACGACTACCATCAGGGGAAAATTGATCTGAGCATGAAACACACGGTGACTCATTTTTGCCTTCAATGCATATTCAACAGGATGCACGTGTAGACTGAAGCCCCTCTTATCTCATTAGGTCCCTAATTCTGATGTCCTCTGTTAATGTAAAGTTCTTTTGTTATTAACTGGTACAGTCCTGCTCTTATCTCAATTGGGATCTTTTATAGACGATCACATTTTATCATTTACCCCTCATTATAAAAATCAGGTTTCTTGTCTGTCAAAAAGAAATCGGGTCTAGCAAGCTGAGAACTAGTTCCCTAACAAACTGAGATGGCACATCAGCCTGAAGGTACAATTTCCAAAGGAGAAATTTGGAATTATAGACACCACCTACATTCATTCATAGGGAGAAAAAGAAACGATAATAGCACAGAAATAATTTTTCAAGCATACCTCAAAAAGAGTTCTAAAAAGTGTTTTGGGCTTAAATTTTGACTCATGATAAAAGATATTTAGATTTACCAAGACTTATTTCCTTTTTGTGCTGTTAGTGTATGCCACATTTATACCACTAGAACAACAACAACAAAAAAAATAAGTACCAAAAATTTATAAAACATAATATGGTGGTTTAATTCTTTTCAGAGGGAAGATTAACCAATTTTCTGAAAGCTATATTGCTAATAATAATATCAGATAATCCTGTTATTCAAATGTCAGTCTATGCATCGATCAGTTTGAGTAGCTATGTGGACAAAAGTATGCAAGATTGATTCTTTTTAACTTTAATGTTTAGAAAACTTGCAAGTAAATAAAAATATCACATACCAAATTTAACTGGACCAGTTGTCTGAACTTGCCTATTGAGAAACAGTTAAAAATTATCCTATCCTATGGCCTCCCCCACCCTCACCCCCGTTTTTGTTTGTTTGTTTGTTTGTTTGTTTTGTTTTGTTTTGTTTTTTGTTTTTTTGTTTTTTGTTTTTTTGAGACAGGGTTTCTCTGTGTAGCCCTGGCTGTTCTGGAACTCACTCTGTAGACCAGGCTGGCCTCGAACTCGAACTCAGAAATCTGCCTGCCAAGTGCTGCGACTACCGGGCCATAGCTTTTATTCAATCTTCATTGTGTCTCGCTCAGCTCAGCTCTTTCTGCCACACCTCCTCATCATCAGCATCTTGCATGCTGCTTTCCTGCATTTTGCGATGACTTTATGAGCAGTCGCTCACCTATGCAGAAGGGAGAGGGTGGGGTGTGTCTGGCTCTGGGGATTATCAGGGTGTGCTTAAACCTGTTTCATGTGTTCCCGCTTTTCCCCAGGAGCCTCAGATAGATGATAACTTTGTTTAGAATCAGGATTGTTTCCGTTTGTAATGTTTTAAGTGTATCGGCTGCGAACTCCGGGAACTCCAGATAGCTACATTCTAAACGTTTTGTTGTTGTTGTTGTTTTTGTTTTGTTTTGTTTGTTTGTTTTTGGGGTTTTGTTGTTGTTGTTGGTTTGTTTGTTTGTTTGTTTTTGTTTTTGTTTTGTTTTGTTTTGTTTTTTTGGTTTTTTCGAGACAGGGTTTCTCTGTGTAGCCCTGACTGTCCTGGAACTCACTTTGTAGACCAGGCTGGCCTCGAACTCAGAAATCCACCTGCTTCTGCCTCCCAAGTGCTGGGATTAAAGGCGTGCGCCACCACGCCCGGCTCATTCTAAACGATTTTAGCATGATGTCGCAGGACAGAGTATCAAGCAGTGTCTGCTCCACAGACAAAGAAGGCTTCCTTATCCAAACTCTTTTTAAACAGATGCTGATTCATAAACAGTGTCTACAAACAAGGTGAACTTGAGGTATTATTTTGTTTAAAAAAACAAACAAACAAAAACAACAACAAAAAAAAAACCCTCACATCAACCAGCCGTCTATCACTGCCAAAATCTCTAAACTACCATGTATATATTGTTGTTGCTCTTGCCAAGACATTAAGGTAATTTTTTAAAACATAAAGCTGTGATGGTTAATATTAGCTATCAACCTGACTGGGTGTATAATCTTTTATCAGATAAGCTTTAGTTGTCTGTCGATAAACATTTATATTAACAAACTAGCATGCTATATAAACAGTTATGATTATATAGATATGACAAGAGGTTTTATATTTGCAGGAGCAAAAAGAGTGGTGTATTTGGAGATGAGAAATTCTAGCAAAGTCATATTCATATCTCTAAAAGCTACTGCATATTTTGAGCACAGCCAAAGGTTAATTTTCACATATAGAAAAGAATGGGAAAATAAATATAATTCTTTACTTGACCATTTAAATTTTTACTTAGTAATTAACTATGTAGATATTAAGAAAATTTATATTGCATTACATACATCACTCCCTGGCAGTTATTTGCACTCTTAGAACTTTAATTTCATTTCCCTTATTGAGGGCCCAGACAGACCATCAGCACTCCTGAGCGACAGCCCCATGTACCAGAGAGCACAGATCAATGGTGGACCATAGACCCACGGATCCCTGCCTGCCACCATATATCTCAGTGTGGGAAAGGGAAGATACCCACAGACCTACCTGCTGTCATGCTACGCAGGCAAGCTGTAAACCCCTAGAGGCCCATTAGCCTCCACACCACACAGCACGGACAAGAGGTCACCCAGAGGCCGGCCAGCCACATGGCCCACCTGCAGCAGGAGTCACTACAATGAACAAGTATGTGGTGAACAGATAGGAGAGAAAGAGAAAAGAACTGTTTGAGCGTTATAAAGATGAAACTGGATCTCAAAGAATGGCGAGGAATAGCCTGTTGTGAGTGGCCAGTCCTGCCACCTAAGGCCATGGTGAAGTCCCAATCTGTGCTGCCACTTAAGGCTATGTCTGTATTCGCTGCTATTCAGCAGAAGGGGATGGTGGTGAAGTCTATGGCTCATATGACCATTAGAGATCATGGAGGTGTTCCTGGTCTGAATAGCTGCCAGGAGCCACATAGATGTCCATGGGCTGTGCAGAACTGGTCTTGCCCCTCACTGCTAGCAGCACTCTGGAGAGTTGGCCTCATTGCTCACTGGAGAGCAGGCCTTGTGTGACTCATCTGAGCAACACAATGGAGCTAGCCCTGCTGGAGGGGGAGTAGGTGAACTAGCCCCGTGGATTTAGGCATGGGAGAGTTGACCCCCACCACTCTGCTGTGAGGTGGCATAGCTCCCCTCCTTATACCTTGCTACCTGCACCTGTGGCAGTCAGAAGGGCTGGCCTGAAGTCTTAATTGGAGAGTTAGCCCTGCTTCTCACCAGCTGTAGCACTCAGGAACTGGCCCTGCATCTTGCCTGGGCAATATAGTAGAGCTGGCTCTGAAGGTATGGTTGCAGGTGAGAAGACCTGACCCTGCCTCCTGCTAATGATGGCAATGGGTGGCCTAGGCAAAGTAGTGCTGGAGAGCTTGCCCTGGTGATGTGGATAAGGGAGAGCCAGCAGCCTAAGAGCTCACCTGACACCCAGCCCCAGATCCAGAGCTTTGAGTTGGCTCACTCCAAAATCTATATCATCTGCAAATAGTTGGGATGCGTTAAAGAGCCAGTTCTGTTATAGAGAACTGCAGGATCTCCATGACATGGGGCAACACCAGGATAACCAAGAGGAGTCTCAGTAAGGATCCAATTTTGATGGTGTCACAGAAATCAGATCTAAAGTGAAACCAATGACTCATTGCAATGAGCATTTGCAAGTGAAGATGGGAGGACAGAGGGGTATACTACGGGACATACTGACATACAGCTTCCATGATGAAATGTTCCAATGTTTTGATTGTGTGTGTATGTGTGTGTGTGTGTGTGTGTGTGTGTGTGTGTGTGTGTGTGTGTGTTCTCTACTGTAGAGGGAGGTTGCCACAGTAGAGGGCAGACCTGAACAGAGATGAGCGGGACTCCCGTGCATGCTGTGAAATTCACAAAGCATCAACAAAAGTTTTTTGTTTTGTTTTTTTAAATTATTATTTGTCCCTCTGAATCTGGCATCTTTGCTAACAATAATTTTTGGTCCCTTCTTCATGCAATTATCATGAGTTCATTCTTGTTTATGATGCTATAAAACCCCATTGTATATATGTACCACCTTTCACATATCCATTCATCTGTTGGTAGAAGACATTTAACAAGAAAACAGAAACAGGCCAACTTTGGGGAAGTGGGGGACATTGGAGGAGTGAGGATGAGGAGTTTTAACAAAACCAAATGTTAATGAAAGCGCCATGATGAAACCCATTAGTTTGTGTAGTAATTTAAGGTCTAATGGGGTCAGATGGAAGATAGTTTCATGACATACTTTCTCCTTCAATCACCTAGTTATGATTTTTTCTCTTTTGTGATCGCAATTCCCTGAAAGGCAGAGAATACTGAACATGCTTAGTCTCTCCAACAGTTATGACTCCAAGGGAACTCCAGGGTTATGTGCCGTGCGTATTCCTGCTTAGAAGCAGACAGCATCAAACAAATTAAACAAACAAACAAACAAACCAACATGTATTTTCCATTTATGTTAACCAGTTATGCTCACACATTACATGGTGAAGCAGCCAATCACCTTAGTAGACCTTTCCTAATGAACTACACTTTTTTTTCAAGTAAAGGTGAACTTGAGGAAAAGCAAGTCATCAAGCTGCAAAATGCTGAGTATGACATCATTAGACTTATTTGCATGAGGACAATTGATTTTTGAAGGGGATTGGCAAAGAGCACTTTGGAGGACACTGTTTAGAAACTAAACAAGAGGGGAAATCAAAGCAGCCCTAATCTTATAAAAGGACTAAGAGATTAAATGTAAATCAAAGGAATTTACCCCAACAAGGAGCAACCGATGTGGCTAAATTAGGTAGATGCTCTTGAGGTTTCATTGAGTGAAGATGTATATGTGCACATTTAAGTTCAAGCGACTGTAAACCTACCATTTGGAACTTAATAAAAATGTAGCAAAAACAAAACAAACAAAACAAAAACAAAAAAAAAGCAAACAACAACAACAACAAAATGCTTCAACTTTACTTCCATGGTAACAGTAAATTCTTCAGAAAGACAAGAAGTGCAGAAGCATATTTGGATTTGTAGTGAACACAAAGGCAGTGAGAAGATGCTTTCTTCAAAAAATAAAAATGGAAAAGAGAGGATAGGAGAGAGAGAGAGAGATAGGAAGGAAGTAAGGAAGGAAGGAAGGAAGGAAGGAAGGAAGGAAGGAAGGAAGGAAAAAATCTGTAGAGTAAAGTCTGGGTCAGGTTACTGATAGTGTCAGTAATACATTAAATACATAGTGTCATTAAATATATTAAATATATCATAGTCAAACTGTTGCAAGATGCAGGGGATTATTAAAAGCAAGAATATACAAACAGCTTATCATATACAGAAGTTCTGCTTTAGAGTGAACTTTGGAAGTCAACACCTTATGGAATGTAATATTTAATGATCTGAGAAAAAAATTGCCAAACAAAAATGCTATACCCATCCTGCTAGCATTCAAACATAAATTAGAAATTAATACATTCCCAGGAGCCAATGCCTGGTGTCACAATTGTCATGAGTTCCTATGTGTACCTGCCCTATTGTGTTTGTAAAATAGTGTTTTATGTAGTCACCTATAGTGTTTAATTTAGTCACCTACTACCTCTGGCTCTTACAGTCTTTCTGCTCCCTCTTCCTTGATACTTCCTGAGCCATAGGAAAAGAAAAAAGTGCGACTAACGTCCCATTTCAGATGACCAATCCATAGACTCTTATTCTTTTGCAAGTTGAATAGTTGTGGGCCTCTGTTTTAATTGCCATCTTATGGGAAAACAAACCCCTCAAAAAACAAGACAGCTTTTCTCATGAAGTTTAGAAAATGCAACAATTTCTGTGCATCACAATAAGTCATTTGGAGGCAAATGTCAAAATTCTCAAACCAGAAAAATCCCAGAATGGGGTGAGAAGGATGCAGGAAGTGTGAGAGCTGATAGGTTAGGGATAGTTTGTTCACGTTAAGGGCGTGGTCTCTGGCCATCCAATCGTGTTCCTGTGCTAGCTATACCTCTAAGAATATAGGCAACATAAATTTGGCTCACTGGGTTTTTTCAAAATGAGAACACAACATTGGGTAAGTGTGGAAAGAGGTAGATCTGAGGTAAGTTAGAGTAGATATGAACATAATAAAACATAAGGAATTCTCAAAAAAAAGTATTAATAGAAAGGCATGTTCAGATTAGCAAAAATCTAGTAATTTTCCACTATTGGTACAATAAATAGTAACCAGTGTGCTTCTGGCTGAGAAAACAAAACGAAACTAGATGCTTACTTGATTCACATGAAGAAATAAAAAGCATTAGTTGAAGTAAATTAACAGGTAAATATGGAAGACAACTTGTGGTTTGTGCTTATAACTCTTTCCTCATTCATTTAAAAATAACTGTATAAACTGACAATTATAAAGTTCTACTGTCTAACTAGCTGATAATGTAGAACTGTATAATATGTAAGGTGTGCAGAAATGGGTGGTTTATTTGATTGTGAAAATTCAGAGCTATGTGAAGCCAGTTTTCAATGTTAAAACTATTAGGACACTTATTCTAATCTGAGTAATTATAAAGTTATACTGTTACTCTTTAGGAAAAATTACTAAAAGTAATTAGAATAAACAATTAAAGTAACATATTGGAGGATATTTAACACAAAGTAACACAATATACAGGGATAAATGAGAAAAAAGTTTTAAGACATAGATATCTACTGCTAAATTCCCAGATACTTTCTTACAGTTGATTATACTAAATATAGATGGGTTAATCTCTCCAACCAAAAGGCAGAGATTGGAAGATGGCAACAAGTTGAACTACCTATTTGCTATTTGCAAGACACAGCATGGCAGGGGTAAAGGGAAATAAATAGTCTTTGTTAAACAATAATGTACAAACATAATTCAAAATAAAGGTAAATTTGATTATTTTAGAAATGTGAAACACTCACATCAACAATATTCACTACAAATAAAAAAATGTAATAAGCATGCCAGAATTCACTATTCTTGTCTCATCTTCCAGTTACTTCACTCCTCAAACTATAGATAGCACTGCAGGAGATGTTTGCTTACATGCTGTTTGTCTTTGGCTTTTTTCATTTGATGCATGTTTTTGTGATGCATCCATATATGGCTGTAGTTGTCATCTCCTCATTCATATTACTATATATAAAGTTTCATTATGTGATTATACTATAGTATAATACCCATTTTATAATTGGTGGATAGTTGAGGAGTTTCCAGATTTGGTCTATTATGAGTAATGCTACTATAAATGTTCTTGTAGATATTTTTGATAAGTATATGCATATCTTTCATAAATATATAAACTTTGGGACATAGAATATGTGCATTTTCAACCTAAATTAACATTGCAACTATTTTTCCCTTTATGGTTATTGATTCAAAGGTCTTCTTTCAAAATTATTTTTGAATTTAAGGACTGAAGGTGTTCTGCCATGGTGGCTTTTCTGAAGGACACTATTTTACCTTTCCTATGGAGATCTGTAATTCCTCCACAGTGAGTGTTTTAACTGAAATACAAACTGAGATAGATAGATAGATAGATAGATAGATAGATAGATAGATAGATGATATATGGATGATGCATATAGATTGATAAATGATGATGTCAGATAGATAATAGATAGATAGATAGATAGATAGATAGATAGATAGATAGATAGATAGATAGATAGATTATATATGGATGATGCAGATGAATAAATGGTGATGTCAGATATCAGATACATAGATAATAGATAGATAGATAGATAGATAGATAGATAGATAGATAGATAGATAGATATGTAGATGATATATGGATGATTCAGATAATTTGATAAATAATGTCAGATAGATGAATTGTAGATAGATAGATCAATAGATAGATAGATAGATAGATAGATAGATAGATAGATAGATAGATAGATAGAAAATATATGGATGATGCATATAGATTGATAAATGATGATGTCAGATATATGATAGATAGATAGATAGATAGATAGATAGATAGATAGATAGATAGATAGATAGATAGATAGATAGACAGACAGACAGACAGACAGACAGACAGACAGACAGACAGACAGATAGATAGATAGATAGATAGATAGATAGATAGATAGATAGATGACCATAGATATATTCTCCTATGGAAACCCAATTCACTCAGCATCGTTCTTAAAATGATGATGCCTCTCTCCTTATGGTTCTTGCTCCAACATTTTTGAACATGTTGCTTCCTCTTCTTTCCCTGTAACTGCCTAGGGACAGAGTTCTGATGATGTTTACCAAGAAGCTGCAGAAGCCCAGAAACAGTACATGAAATGAAGAGCTTTGTGCTCATATTGCTGATGGTACTTCACTGCTTTCACACAACTGTGCTGACTGTGTTCCACTCTCAAGCTGCTGCTCTGCGCTTTGCTGACTAACACTTACTAATAAGAGATGTAATACTGATAAATCTGTGCAGAAAATAAAGCCTAACCTAAGAATCAGACAGGATCTCATCGCCCAAAAGAAAATTACTACAAAATATTTATTATTTTGTTCTGTATTTTCTCTCACGGGTCTATTTTTAATATTTAACTGAAAGTCAGTAATTGCCTAAAATCATAGCACTATCTACAGAAAATCTAAGGATAAAATAAAATCTGGTTTATTAAAGTTTACATTCAAGAAGAGTTACAAATGAAAATGGAAGATATCAAAATGGAAGATGATGGTAGAGGCATCTCTTCATTGTTCTCTCGCCAGCTCGGTTGCTACACCATGAGAAATAAGTATGCAGAAGGCTCCACTAGGGGACTCAGTGTTCTCACGATGCGTAGGTGTCTCAAAGGCACCTGCGATGCATGAGAATAGCTTATATGCTGCTCTTACCAATTAAAACCTACAAATTATGCAAATCAACTAGAGACAACACAAAAAGGCAGAAAACTTGCAAAGAATCACTTGAAGCACCCTAAAATTCATGGCATAATGTCCGTGATATAACAATCACTTTCCATAATAAAAACCAGGAACATCACAACCAGAATAAGAAATGACAACAGATATCGCCAACAATATATTGAAATTTTCTAACAAATATTCCATCATACTCATTAAAATAGTTATTAGCACCCTTGAAACAGAAGGGAAGGTATAAAATCTAACAAAAAACCTGTAGATTATAGAATTAATAAATACATTCATTTAAATAAACATTCTTTAGAGAAGCTTTATAACAGAATAAATATGACAAAGGAAAAAGGCCAACACATTTAAAAGGAAGCAACCAATTGCCCAATTAAACAAGTAAGAGAAAACACACTCATATTTCCAGGCATTCTAAGATTCTTAGACAAACAAGGAAAGATTCAATGTTTATGTCAACAAATTCTCAAGAGACAAGAAAAAAAAGAGTGTACAAAAAAATTAGTATATGAGGAAATAATTAGTAAATATTTTCTGATTTTGGTGAACTATATGTACCTAGAATTCAAAATATTGAGCAAACCCCAATTAGAGTAAGCTTTTTAAAAATCTCCAAGATAAACATAAACACACACACACCCCTACCTTGGAAGTAGCTAGGGAAAAGGAAAACTTTATTTGCTGCTGAACTAAAGTGATTTCTTTCTCATTCAAAAACAAGGAGACCAGAAATGAGTCTAATATTTTTCAGCTGTTTATAGAAAAGGAAGGAAGAAAGAAGAGGAGGAGGAGGAGGAAAAAGGAGGGGAGGAGGAAGAAGAGGAAAAGGAGGAGGAGGAGGAGAAGGTGGAGGAGGAGAGAGAGATAGTGAGGGAGAGATAGAGAGACACAGAGAGAGAGAGACAGAGGGAGAGGGAGGGAGGGAGAGAGAGAGGGAGGGAGGGAGAGAGAGGGGGAGGGAGGGAGAGAGAGGGGGAGGGAGGGAGGGAGGGAGGGAGACAGAGACAGAGACAGAGACAGAGACAGAGACAGAGACAGACAGAGAGATTACTCACAAATGTTTTCTTCCTGGGAATTGAGGAGATGCTGATGAGGTTGGGCAGCAGTTCAAACATAGTTCAGCTCATCCAGTGATTTAAGTTTGGTTCTCAGGACTTGTATCAGGTGGTTCACAACGGCTGTTACTCTAGCTCAAGGGAATCCAATATCCTTTTCTTGTCTGGGTAGGCACCCAATTATATACATACACATACACATAAATCAAAACAAAATTCATCTTTAAACAAAAAGAATGGAGTGGTCAAAGGCATTCTCAGACAATGAAAACCTATGGTAAGAATTAAAGGAAGTTCTTAGACCAGAAGAATGGTCATAGGAAAACAGATTTAGAGCTGAGCTAGGAAAGATGAAATGGGTTTGAACAATATCAGTCAGAATACTGATAAAATGTATCTGCATCTCCTAAAATCTGAAGCAAACACAAGTAAACCATACAAAAATTATGGTATTGGTCAATTTGCACTTTCATTTAAGAAGTAACCTAAATCAGATGGCTTACACAATCAGAAATTAGGTCTCGTATTTCTGGAAGCTATCCAAAATTAAGGTACCAGCTTGGTTAGGCTTCATTCTGAGGTCTTTCCACTTCGCTTGCTGGCAGCCATCATCTTGCTATAAATTTATACAGCCTGCCTCTTCTTCTAGAGTGGAAGAAAAAAATCTCTTCAGTCTTTTTCTTGATCCACATGTGACAGAAAGGCTCCACACATCCTCCTCTGTATCCCCAATATACTTCATCACTAGGTACCATTTCAATGCAGGTCAGGTCCTAAAATTTGGGGACCAGAAAGTACATTAATCAATTCTTAGCAAATATACCAAGTAGCATAAATAAGTCAAAAAAGAATTCCCCTAAATGTTGAAGAAGCTCCTAAGACCATCAAAAAGAGGAATGGGAAACAAAAGAAATTAACAGAAGACAAAAATCAAACCTACATGTGCACTGACATGTTTCCCTCAGTGTAAAAGATCTAAGTATACCAACTAGAAGGGAGCCCAGCAGAATGGATCAAAGACACTGCCACCCAAAGAGATGCTGTCCACAGGAAAGTCAACTCAAACAACAAGGTTAGGAGGAAAGTGGGACATGTTGCATCACTTAAGCGTGGTGGTCTCTTTTTAAAGAGAACAGTGAGAACTCTTTGCACCTTTACTAACCTCACCCCACCCCCTGCTCCCCAAATGTTCTAATACTCAACAACACCCAGCTTTCAGAGAAATGATGATTGCCGTTTTGCAAACTCTCTTATCTCAGACACATAACAAGTGGAGATCATACTGATAGATATGTAAACGAGTAATGACCTACATGAGCACTATAACCCAGACATTGCTGGCAGGTGGTTGCTGGGAAGAATCACCACCAATGTGCAGAGAAGTACGCACTGATGGATAGGCAAGATCAGGCAAACCTGCTCTAGATTTTTGCCCCTGACAGAATGTGCTGTGCATGAGAAAATACCAATAGAGGCACACACACGGGGGGGGGGGGGGGGGGGCGGGGGGATGATCTCCACTCTGTGGTGTGGCCTGGGGTTGTGTTCATCTCAAAAGCTGTCGGCCTCCATCAACAGCCACCTACATAAAAATACCAGCAATTGTCATGTGAAAGGCTGCAAAATTGTCCACGCAGTGAAGCTCACCTTCTCATTAGTAGTTTGACAGCTAGGTTGATAGGTTAGATCCAAATAAAATCAGCCTTCAGAAAGACACTCTCATATTGCTGTAATAAACTCCTCAGGACCCAGACTGCCTTTTGGAGGGCCTGGAGCCTTAACAACTGAAAAGTTGTTACTGAAAAGTTGGAACTGAAAAGTGATTTACTAAGCTCAACATCATGAAAGCCCCTGATGGGCTGGTAGCCCCAAAGACTTGGGCAAAAGAAGCCTCATCCTTAGCTCTGCCTTTTCCCTCTATCCACAGGGCCACCAAAGAAAATGATAGATTTTAAAAGATGGGAATACAGAAAGATGTTTCATTCAGTTTTAGGATATTCTATGGGATCCCGAATAAACCAACACTCCTAAATACAGAAAAATCCAGAGACTAATTCACAAATCCCTACATAAAAGCTATAACATCTTAGTTACAAAAGTCTTCAACCGGGCCATCTACAATGTAAGAGGAGCCATAGAGAAGTGAGCTCAATGGTGGAAGAGATACAACCATGACCTTCAAGCCACCCTCTCAGGGTTGTCCACAGCTCCTCATCAAATGCATCAGTTAGAATAGCTTGTTCCTCTGGGCCACATTCTGCTCCCAGTCAGATGGGTAAAGTGGCAATTCTTTGAATGAAGAAGTAAAAGGGTGTATCTCTAAGACAGATTACATTGTTGTGTTGGTAGGGGGAAGAGGAAGATGGGATTGGATCATGTATCTGCACATTAGTGATACATGTCTTTCAACTTGGTGTGGTTCAATTCAGCTCAACAAACATATATGAGACAAAAGGCATAGTAGATACCACAGTGTCATAACTAAGGGAGACCGGATGGTTAGGATCTTATAGTGTGTATTGAGACAATGGTAACCATATCACAGACACATTTCTGCCTCTTCCTTCCTTTCTGACTAGCTTCATCCTGAGAGAGAGGGACGTGGGGACCGAGTCTGTGGGTGTGCACTCGTGTGTGTGTGTGTGTGTGTGTGTGTGTGTGTGTGTGTGTGTGCACATGCGCATGCTTTCTTTCCTTCTTAAGGCATGGTCTTCTTTGAAAAGACATTGATAAAGAGACATTTCAAGGCTGATTTCCACATGTCATTCCTCTGATATCTTTCATTAACCAGTCTAAAACATCATTATACTGTTATGGAATTTAGCATAAAAACAATCATTTCTTGTTGCAGAATTTCTTGTTGTACCCTGTGAACCCTGAGACTCTATCATGGAGAAAATGTTTCTAGTTGTGTTGTAGCTCAGCCCTTGTACACACCTTTAATCCAAGAGTGTTGCAGGCTTTTTGATCACACTTCAAGACTGTGTACTGGGAAAACCTGTTTCTATTCATGGTGTGTCTCAGCTCTAACAGATATCTTTAAACTAAGAGCTTTCTGTTTATTGTAAACAAGACTGAATAAAGCCAACCATAGGTCAAGAAGCAGAGCAAGCAACCAGTTGACAAGGAGAGAACATAGAAAAAAAATAAATTAAAAACAAAGAGAGAGTAAGAGGAAGGTAGGACAGACAGAGAGACACACACACAGCAGAAAGCAGGGACATTCAGGTGGAAGGATTTTTAAAAGAGTGTGTAAAAGGAAAACTGGGTTTGTCCTTCTGGGACATCAGTTGAAGAAGGTGGTCAGCTGGGTGCTTTCTCTGCCTCTCTGAGCTAGCAGGTTTTCACCATAGCATCTGACTCCTGAGTCTTCATTTGGAAAATCAAACATTTGAGGTTTTGTTTTAAAAGCAACAACTTCTGTTGCCGTATTCTGGACTTTATTCTTCAGATGTTCACAAAGCAAGCATCTCTCATGCTTTGGTTCTCTGCATCCAACCAGAGTGTACTGCTGTTGATTTTTCATCTGCTTCCAAATGAAAACGAGCTCAAATGTGCCTATCTTCCCTGGGCTATTTGCATAGTTACTGTGTTTATTACATTAATGTTTATCATTTGAATATCATTTAATGGATGCCAGCAGGAGGGAGGGAGGAGATAGAATGTTCACTGGAAGATGCTGCACCATTAATTCAGATGAATAGCGGTGGCAAGCCTGCACACACACACACACACAAGCATATGGGAACTGTTTTGGGGGGACAGTGAGGCTGTTCATTTTGCTTTAAACTCGCAAGCTTGGACAAATAGATTGTTCGGCTTTGGAGGGAATTGGAATTATAGAGCAAGCAAGGCTGTATAATCTTCTATTTAAATCTCTTATTTAAATAGAAGGTTTAAATCTTCTATTCTCCCCCCTCACAATCTCACATGGCGAGTGCTCTGCCCTTACAATGGCCTACTTCTTGAACTCATTCCAGCTCCAGGTATTCCCTATCTCTTTTAATAGCTCATTGCTTTTGCATCAATTACAGACTGACCGAAAGCCACACCGAAAGTGCAAGTGATATACAGTGAGGCCCACTGAAATGAATTTCTGATGAAAGAATAAAACTGTTAACGGAATAAATTTACTGCACACAAATTTATACAAATCCCGTATATAGTACAAGATCCTTTGAAATGAAAAACTGATGAAAGATTAAAATGTTAAATGAATTAAAATCCGCCACACCAGTGAAATATAATGATGATTTGACCTACTAAATGAATGCTCTAAATGAAGATATAAATTTGGAGTGCTCCAATCTATGTCAGTTTTAAATGTGTGGTGAGCCAGCATAACATAAAAATATGACTCTGGCTGCTCAAGGAACACTCTTTGTGGAACCAGACATTATTTAGAAACATCTGGGTTGGTTCTTTGTATAATGAGAAGAAAAATACTCCATTTCTAACATCAGGTAATATCACGATTAGCCTTTCCGTCTTTCCCAATTCAGTCACTCTTGAACTGTCCAGATTTTATGTCTGCCTCCAGAAAGTGACTTAAGAGTGGATAAGGACTGGGAACCTACTGTTACAATCTCTTTCCTTCGTTTTACTAGACCGTAGCTTATATCTTGTTTTCCATAATATACAAAAGCTGATACAAGGATAAAACTTTCATCAGACATGAGGAGTTAGTTAGTTAACTGATGCTTATTCACAATTGCTACTTTCTGTAACTACCAAGTTAACAATAACAATAATTAATAATAATAATAATAATAACAATAATCCATGTAAAATCCTTAGCCATTAAAGTAACTTTCAAGAGTGCTTTCTTGTCAAGAATTATAGTTACCAGCCCAGCTTAAAACATAGGTAACATGTACTTTGTATATGATTTAAGGTTTATAACTGATTTAAGGTTTTGTTATTTAAAAAGAATACACTGTAACTAGGCACAACTAGAAAACTTTGGTCATTGTCAGAGAAAGATAAAGGTGCAATTAGACTATAGAAAACTCTGCAAAGTTGCTCTCTGAACTCTGTCCAGGTTATGGTATTACAGCCATGTGCAATTGGAAGCGATAGCCAGGAAGAGGTCATTATCTCTGTAGGCTCGTCCAGCAGTCCAGATTTCTGGGCATAAGGCCATGTGCATATGGCCATTAATTCAAATGATTTGTCCTGACCATCAGTCAATAAATAACTTGTTAAAAGACCGTGAAGAGAAGCCGTCCCCCATGCTAATCAAACCTTTCTCGTGCTAATCTCACTTCTAATAGAAAGAGACCCCTTCTCCTGAAAAGCTTCCTGAGGTCCTTTTAATTTGGGATATTCTTGGTGAGGACCTGTCCCAAGTGCTAACAAGATTGCTAAGGAGAAGGAAATTCTAGCGCACAGTTGTAAAGAACTCAGGCTCCTCTGCCATGGTCAGTCAGAGACATCCCTTGATGTAAATATCTTGGGAGCTGCAATACTGCTGAACCTCCTATGGGCCAGCAGTTTTGGATCAGCAGAAACCTGTGGTTCGGCACCTTCAGGAGTTGCTGCACCAGTGCATACATACTTGAGGAGCATAGACGACTGTCCTGGTTATCTTTGCAATTCTAAGGAAGCCCAGGGCACCAAAAAATGTTTCCCAAATTAAACTGAAAGCAATTTTCTCTGGCTGATGTCAGAAGTAAAAGTGTCTGGGTCTTTAGCACCCCCTGGGAATGGTATATTGATTTCCATATTTTTTATTAAGAATATATGCGGATTACCTTTCAAGGTAACCAGGTACTAAGGACAGGGTACCTATCCCAAGAGGCTCACTACCTGTGAGAAGGTTTCAAAAGCCTTGGCTGTCTCTTATCCAATGACTGTGTATAGAGCAATGGCTGTGAGAGCCTACATGAGCCTCAGACATACAGTGGTAAGTAAAGCCCAGCTTCAGTATGTGGAGGAGTTGATGGGCAAAGAAGCTACAATTGAATGTGAAGAGTGTTCTGAGGATGCTAAGACAGGAATGGGGAGGAAGAAGGAACAGCTATATTGAAATGGAAGTTTGATCCCATGTTAAATGAGCAAAAATGAGTGGCAAAGAGTAGCACCTTCCTGGGTTAGTTCATTCTATCAATCCAGTGCTCTAATGTTTGAATGCATAGTTCTGTACTAGCATCCAGCTATTTCCACTTCGAACAAATGATTAGAAAGCATAGTTAACCTTATGAAATCTTTAGCATTGAACAGCTAATAAGAAACCAGCACTTACAAATTTTTTTGACCGTAGAGCTACCAACTAACTACATTAGGTTTTATCATACTGAGTGGTTATTAATATCATCACTGATTTCACATAGAGCTTAAAGAACTCCAATATCAAAAGGAAAAATGACCTTGAGTTCTCAGAATTAAATTTGGTGAGAGTAATTATTAAGGGTTATAAAATATATTAATATGTTAAATGATAGTAAAACAAGCCTACAAACACCTGCCAATTTTAGATCACTGTGAGCCTACGATTGTTGTCATTTGTGATCTGTTTTAATCTCTGTCACAATAATAAAACATGAACCAAAAGCTGCTGGGAGAGAAAAGGGTTTTGTTCTCATCATTGAGGGTGGTCAAGGAAATAACTTAAGGAAAGAAAATGGGGCTAACTACTGAAACAGAGACCATGGAAGAATGATGCTCACTGCCTTGGTCTCTGGTTCTCCACCCAGGTAACTTTTTTTTTAATAAAGCCGAGGACCACCAGTTCATAGGTGGCACCATCCATAGGGGCTGAACCTTCCTACATCAATTGATAATTGAGAATATACCTTACTGCCATGGCCACAGGCCAATCTGATCGAAGCACTTCCTCAATTGAGAGTCCCTCTTCCCAATGTGTCAAAGTTGAAAACAAAGCTTAGTCATCCCAATCTGACATTATTCCTTTAGACTGCTTTTTAGGTGATTTGAAATGTATTAAAGAGTAAGCAGATGGTGGTTAAGTTCTAGAACCTGCCTCCCCAAGGGTATCCCACATGGGTTGCTTTTCTCATCTTCCTGAATTCAGCAGATTTACCCTCTGTGGTATAATGCCACATGTTCCTTGACCCACAAATCAGGCAAATTCAAACGTGAAAAACATACCATTGCCTGTAATACAATCGAAAATACCCTGAATATTTAAAAGACCTAAGCTGTGGCATTAAAATTAGTAATTAAGAAAGTTTGATGGTTAATATTGACAATTTGACAGGACCTAGACTTGCCTTGAAGGAAGTCTTTTGGATCTATTGGTGAGGGGATTTGATGTGTGAAGAGGACTCATCCTGAATGCATGGAGATCCATTCTGTAACCTTCTCTATTGAGTAGTAAACAGCAGTGAACTGAACACCAGCGTACATTGCTCCCTGATTCCTAACGGGCATGCAGTGTGACTTGCTGACACAAACATCTCCTGATGCACTTTTCTTGTCAAGGACTCTATCCCCAAGTTATGAACTTCTCTCAGGTGCTTTGTCATGGAGATGAGAAAGGAAAATAATGCAGAGAGAAATCATACGAGTTAAAGGAAAGTTGAGATATTTGCAGACATAGTGGCATGAACTTAGACCCTTGGCACTTGGGAAATGGATTGGAGGATGATCCAGTACACTCAGCGACATAAAAAGCTCCAAGACAGTCTCAGCTACATGAAACCTTGTCTCAAACATCAGCAAAGAAGAGGCAGAGGTCACATTTGTGTCCTTGAACATGTATTGCACATAGAATATGAATGAACAAAGCTGCCCCCCACCAAAAAAAGAGGCTTTGAGTGTATAAAAAAATACTGAGGGTGTACTCTGAATGTTAATGACAACAAAAGTAATACATTTATGCCATGTCTTATATGAGATATTAGTATTGTGGTCATGTTACCTGAGTTCCTATTATCAGTGATTCATAACAAATTTTATGGATGAAATAATATGGTCTTTGGTACTTGCTTCAGAGTCATAGAAGGAGAAAGATGAAGGAGATGAGCAAGGGGCATGATGGGCCTTCACTTCATGTTTCCTGAAAGGGAGTGACAGAATTTCATTATACAACGCTATCAACTTGTGTGGATAATTGAAAGTCTCCAGTTAAAGGATACATCTTAAGACAGGGCACCGTCATGACTCTTGTAGGGCTGCGAAATGAACAGGGGCCAAAGATTGTTTTTAATTAGGTATTTAATGAGGACACCAATGTGATGTTACTGTTACTTCAAAGGAGGTCTTCCCAGAGCTGACCTCTGAAAGCAGTAACTAAGGCTGAAGAAAATGGAGAGGCTCAATTGATCCTCGCAGCTGTAGTGGTAGTGTACTATTCTATAGTACAAGAAATATTTGCATATCCGTAGTCAAGATATGGTGCTTAGTTATAGGTTATTTAGAGAGTTCTCTTAGTAGGCATGAAGGCATTGAAACCTTCAGAAAGCCCACCAAATGCATAAAATCTGAGGGAGTGTGCCCAAGCCGCATTTGGTTTTCAGTGATGGTAGCATTAAAACCTTTGTGTCATTTCAAAGTCAACCTGGATTTTTCCTGTGTAGTCTCTGTGATAGGCAGAATTAATGACCTCCAAAATGTCTACATCCTGATGCTCAGATAATACACTGATTTATATAGCAAAATAAAGAATACAGTTGCGATTCTATCAGGAACCTCGAGGCTGACACGTCTTCCAGGTTTATGCACGTGATCAGAACAGTCCTTACACTGAAGGAAAGTCAAAAGTAAATTGGTGCTGATGCAAGTGGACATGGCACTGATGCAATTGTTAACCTTTGAAGATGGAAGAAACTAGTCCAGGGCTGAAGAAGTCAGAGTAGAAACATTCTTCTCCTGTGGTTGTTTTGTTGTAATTAATTCAGTTAGTATATGTATATGTATATGTATATGTATATGTATATGTATATGTATATGTATATGTATATGTATATGTATATGTATATGTATATATGTGTGTTCCTCTGTGTGTGTGTTTTTGTATGTATGTGTACATGTGTGTGTATATATGTACATGGACACATGTGTGTGGAGGTCTGTGTGCCTTATTTGTTTTGATAGGGCATTTCACTGTCCTGGAATTCACTGACTGGGCTGGGCTAACTGGCTAACCCCTAGGATCCAGCTATTGCTGCCTTTACTGCACTAGAACCACAAGCACAGGCCACTATGCCTGGCTTTTTATGCAAATACTAAGCATCAGTCTCAGGACCTCAGGCTTGCCTGCTAAGGACTTCACCCACCCAACCATCCCCCTAGCGTCAAGTCTAGAAGATTTTCTTAAAAGTCGCTATCTTACTCTGAGAAGGACAGCATCTTAGCAAACAGTTAAATAGTGGGCCTGATGGGGGACTCGAGGGTTTCTAAAGCTTCATGCATCCACTGCTGTTTATTTCAATGTTTGTTCTATCAGCAGCAAGTTGTCTGACAGCTCCATTGGTTCCCTTTCAGGGCTCCTGTGTAGGATAGCTGCGTTTAGAACAACACTCGAATTTTCCTCGCGAAGGGGTGACTTGTCATCGCACTTAGCCTCACGCCTCTCCTGTGACATGACATCATCCCCTCATTTGCTGAGAGAAATACCAAACAACCCCAGAAATCTCACAGACACCTCACTTTCTACATTTGTCTATCTCATTCGCAAAAGAACATAGAAATATGTAAGAAAGGAAGCATTACCATTTAAGGTCATTCTCCGCCCCCCCCACCTTGATTTTATTTTTTGGATTTATACTCAGTGTCAAATTCTCTAACAAACTCAAAACACATAGGTAGCTTGCTCAATAGATCAAACCAAACTATTCCAACAATGTGCTGCATTAAGTATCCACTATAGCAGCAGCAAGCCTCCCTGGCCTTCAGTGGCCTGCTGTTCAGTAGCCTGGTATTCTTGGCCTTCTAGATTGATACACAGAATCAGGAAAAGCTGATGGCTTAGTGAAAGACATTCTGGACACTTTTGTTTTGCAGAAGAATGAGTTGCGAGTGTTTTATAAGTGATATTTGAGTTACCCCTGTCCAGAGGTGATTCTGAAGGCATAAAGAGTCACAGAGCTTGTGCCTGAGAAGTAGGTCAGTAACGATGAGCCAGCATGAGTCACATAACATCTGTAAGCTCCCAACCAAATCCTCGGGGACCTTTGATTTTCCTGTCATGACCAAGAGTTTCTCAGTCTCACTCTTCCTTTTTGAGATCTAATCTTAATAAACCCTAAAAATGGGTATTTTATAGTATCCAAAGTGCATGTACCCAATGTGTCTGAGTGTGATGTATAAACACCAGGGGCTCATTCACCGGTAGAGATCACACAATTAGAGAAGAAGAGAGGAGTGCCATGAACAGGACTTCAAACACTCACGAATGCACACGCACGGGCAAACACACACACACTCTGTCTCTGTCTCTCTCTCTCTCTCACACACACACACACACACACACACACACACACACACTGTCTCTCTCTGTCTCTCTCTGTCTTTCTCTGTCTCTGTCTCTCTGTCTCTCCCTGTCTCTGTATCTCTCTCTCTCTCTCTCTCTCTCTCTCTCTCTCTCTCTCTCTCTCTCTGACACACACACATACACACACACTCTGTCTCTCTCTGTCTCTGTCTCACACACACACATACTCTGTCTCTCTCTGTCTCTGTCTCTGTCTCTGTCTCTGTCTCTCTGTCTCTGTTTCTCTCTCTCTCTCTCTCTCTCACACACACACACTGAGTAATTAACTAAGATAGGTAGTATTTATTTGCACTTCACTTTTGCATATAATGAGTTGCAAAATGAAATTTAATAAAAACAATCCATGTGGTGATCTATGCCTTTGGGATGTAGGAAAATCTCACTATGTCTAAAAATCTTGAGAATTAAAGATATCTGATATGTAAAGTATGTAGAATTGTGGCCAGGAGCTAATAAGTTCTCAATATCTATTGGCTGCCTTGCTAATTTATGCTAATAACAAAAATCATTATTGCTGAAATTTCAAAACATCTTAAGCAGTATTTTTTAGTGTATAACCTCCGCAGCCATGCATCTTCAGAATTAGATTATTATAACTTAGTATTAAACATATTGCTCTTATACTGTATTTTATCTTCTCTTTTGTCCTTTTGTATTTAATTCTTTACTTTCTGCTCCTGTTTTCACAGCCTACATCACTGGCTTCAACAATCAACAGTGGCTGCTACCCTTGCATTGGAGCTGAATTCAGTTCCCAGCATGCATGGTGGGCAGCTCACAACTTCCTGGGACAACTCTAGGGGACCTGATGCCCTCTTGTGTCCTCAGCTAGCACACACACAGCCATGCACACATACACCTGCAGATACACATGCGCAAAAACGAAAATAATAAAAGCGAGAATTTTAAAACCTCGACCTATGTTGAAGCAGCATTAAATTCGTCAATTTAGAATACTAGACGTGATCAGGGTCCAAACAGTAAATCCAATAAACAACATTATGTAGAAAGACAATAAAAAGCAGTTTTATACTTCTTATAAACATCTTGTAGATACACAAGACCTTTATGTGGTCTCTGAAAAGATCACATTTAAAAGGTTTTATAAACCTTCTTTATTAGGTAGGGCTCAGAACCACAAAACAGGGCTCAAACCTTTAAGCCCTTCTTTTTTATTCTTCTCTCAAAAAAACATTCAAATTTATTACTAGATTCTGATTGGGAAAGGGATAGGCCTTGACTCTTGACCGTCTTTAGCACCATGGCCTCTAGAACAACTGTTTTATAACTTTCACTAACAGGCATTGAATGACACAGCCATCCACATCTGGAGGAGAAGGTCGTGCAGAAATGTCAGCTTGAGTTGATCTGACAACACAGCACCCCCAGCTGATGGTAGGGACCAGTTAGTGTTCCAGGCCTGGAGATCCCACAGAAGACTGCCTCTGGCAGTGAGCTGAGTGGTTTGTAAGGAAATCTGGACAGATAGGCTGATAAAGAAGGCCCTATGATGAAGCTGTGGAAAATGAAGGAAGGGAGCAGGAGAAAATTGGCAGAAGGTGTCAGAGGATGGTAGCATTAAATATGATCAGAATCAGTGGCAGGAAGATGGTATAGGAAGCACGTGATGCTCAGACTTCATAGCCTGAATTCTGTCATAAAAATGTTAGCCAGAGCCTACATAGAAGCTAGATTTGGTGCTATGTATCTGTAGTCCAAGAGCCCTTATAGTGAGATGGTTGGCAGAGACAGATGCATTGCTCAGAAGCTTGCAAGCCAGCCAATGTATAACATGTTTCAAAGACAAGAAATAACAAGAAAAACAAGCCTTTACAAGATCCAAAGTGAGGGCTGAGTCCAGGAAGTTGTCCTCTGACCTCCACAAATGCACTGTGGTTTATAGGCATTCCAGGCCAACACATGCATACATACATACACACACACACACACACACACATACATACATACATATCACAATAAATAAACATCACAATATATGCTTGGGTACATCTGGAACTGTAAGTGATAGGTTATTCAACAAAAATTCAGGAAGAGAATTGCAATCTGATTTTTAAGATGTTAGAATCAAGATGATAATGCACGGTCCTCACGTAAAATTAAATGTTCAACCTATCAAGAATGTTGGGATGAATTCTAAGTTATATGATAGTTAGAAGGAAGGAGAAGAACCCACAAATGGCTGAAACAAGAGACCATATACAAAGAATATTATTAAACAGATGGAACCTCATATAAGTAGCCAGTGGCTATGCCAGAGGGTAATATGTGACCTTAGAAATAACAGCTTACAAATGGTGAGAGGACCAAGAAAAAGAATGAATTCTAGTGACTTTTTTTGATAGGACATAGCTCTCTAAAAAGACTTTGGCATCCTGTTTAGCTAGCCCAGGCAAGCAATGTCTCACTGCAGGGGAGACTATGAGATCACACAAACAGAAAAGGGTTTTAAAAAAGAAAGGTCCAGAGACTGGGCAGAGGAGCCTTGTTCTGAAGAGAGGCTGTGGCTCAAGAGTAGAAATCTCAACATACTGGAATGTCTTTCTGGGGACAATACAAGATTTCCAATTAAGAACGGGCCATCAGAAAAATGGAAAACACACAGCCACTAGAAACAGGAAGCAGAAAAACAAACAAGGTCATAGCTCAGAGCTGTTCTGCCCTATGAGTTTATCCTGGAAAGATCCTTAAAGGGCAGGGAAAGGTGGTAAGAACGGATGAGGCTTGAAGACATGACTGAGCATCAAATGGCTCCAAAAGGAAAGGAGACTACAAGCCCCAGACCCAGGGAGGATTTGATCAAAAGAAACATGAGGGCTATGCACCATCAAGCAAGAATATGCAAGATAGATGTCCAAATATCCATGTTGCAAAGATCAAATTACAAGAAAACACCCAATCCTGGCCTGCGGCCATTATCTACAAGAGCTTATTGAGTAAATAAATTAATAAATAAAACTATTAAAAAATAACGAAAAGAGTCATCTAAGTTTCTAAATTAAGATGTCTACCTAATGCTCATTCTTTACCTAAAACTTCCACTTTTCAAATGATGTGTTAATTATCCCCACAAACCGATTTTTTAATATGAGAATCATTTTTATGAAGGTGACTAATTTCTCCTGGAAATTAAATAGAATCAGGAAAAGATGCAAAGATTTGCACACAGTAAGAATTCTTTTTTTTTTTTTTCTCAGCTACTGCCTTTTTCCCCCTCAATTCCTTCTCATGGTGAACATCATTAATCTGATTCGGTTTTATCCCAGAACCATGTTTTAATTTTTAATTATATATGCAACATTTACACTCAGCATCCTCTGAATAGAGGGCATTCCTTAATAAAGATAAGACGACATGTTTTCATAACCCAGCAAGGTCAGTCCATGAGAAGAATAAATAAAAAGATAATTGAGTAACTGATAGAATCATCAGAGAAGATATGGAGGAAGATCATGTCTGGAGGACAAAATGATGGAAAAATAAATAGGAGATGATGAGGTCACAGGGTAAAATGATAAAGAGAATTGGAGTCAAGAGACAAGGGTACTTGTTCTGTGACTTACGTTGCAGTCTAGGACAAAATCATATATCTGTGCTTGTATTTCTCAATTCTGCCTTTACACTCCTGATTCACTATGCAGGAGCCATAGTGAGCTTTTAAAAACAAATCACATCGTATCACATCTCTCTGCCTAAACCATTTAGCATTTTCTCATTTCAATAGGAATAGAATCTAGCCCCTTCCCTGTAACCTTCAGTATCCTACACAAAGAATCCTAACAATTTTTCTGAAGTCGCACCCTTCCCCTTCTGCCTCCATTCACTGATCTGGTTCGCTTTGTGCTTCTGAGATGTGAAGCTCACACTTGCTAAGGATGAGCATCACAAAATGAGCTATCAGTCTTCTTGTACTGGACTGGTTTTATTTGAAGCCCCTTCATGTTCTACTAGAAAATGCCCCCGTCCTCTCTTGACTATCACATAGGTGTGACTTACTTTTTCTACCAAACTTTCTCGTATAGAAGCTATGCCTTGGTCCCTATGTATGAATTTGTATGTTGTACATGCCTCCCATAAGACACATCCTTGCCTGTTATAGTTATTACTCTACTCTCGCACCCTGGCTCATAAGTGATGCCTTTCAAGTATATTGAGAGGAAAGAAATAAGTGAAGAAGCAAACAAAGAAATAATCAAGCACATTGAAACAAAAACGAAGATATATAGATATGTAATAAATTGAAAAAGTGTTAGAAAAAATATGAAGCCATTATTTAAACACCACAGCATCTTAAATATGTTAAACAACACATACTTGTTTGGCTTTCAAAGAACACCATAGGCTGCCATTCTCATTTGACTGGTATTTCAGAAAAATCGAAACAATGCAAAGACCTTTGTACATATGTGGAAGAGTAAGTGTGAATGTGTGTTTAATCTCCATGCTTTATTTGGGTGAGACTGGGGTGTAAAGACTCATGAAACACCCCCCTCGGAGTACAACCAAGATGTCAACACTCACAAACCCATGTGCTAGCCCTCTAAATTACACTTCTCCAGCTGGCTTGGTTAATTTTGAAGTGGGTAAAGCTAACAGTGCCAGATCACACCCAAACAGTATGACAGGGAATAAGAACACAATAAAATAGTGATAAACAATAGATTATTTCAGAGGCATATGGCAGATACACAGTCTGGCTTGTCTCAAACATAACCCTTGGATTCTGTTTTAGAAATGCATGCCTGACTTACAGTTCTAGCACTCAAGGCACCCTCTGCATGCCATCAGCCATAATTTGAAAGACAGAAAAGAAGGGAACAGATAAATGAGGGATAAGAAAACAAGTTTCTAGCAAAGAAAGATGAAACTGGAATGAGTTGGTGCATGCATGACAGGCAATGGGAGGAACACAAAATGCACAAAACCATTTGGAGGAAGACACAGCCACAAGTAGATTTATGTGAAGGGAGAATGAAATAGGTAGTGGCAAAGAGGAGAAGGGAAGGGAAGAGAGGAAAAAACAAATACGAACATCTACAACATCTAAACACTGTCATGACTATTTGGATATTTAGGTCGTTTCTTTCATTAAATGATGCTGTCAAGAGAACCGACTGTCCCCCACCCAGAAGCTCACCATTGTCAGTTCATCAGCTGTGGGTCAGATGAGGTAAGGGACGAAAGGGAGAGTAGAGTTGAGCAAAACTACATTATATATAATGGACGAAATCCTCACACAACAGTAACTACACATGCTTGACTTTAAAAAGTGAATCACTGGTTTCTCTGTGTAGTAGAGGTAGTTCTTCTGGGGGAGAACAATTCTGTGCTTTAGATGATTGACTGTCAGAGGCTTGTGTGTTAAGGTCCCCTGGGTGGTGCTACCAGGAGCTGCTCAGATTTTTGAGAGGTGGAACTTAAGGGAATTGGTCATTAGAGACATAGCCTTGAATAGAAATCTGATTCCCAAACATCTCCTGTTTTCTCCTTTCTCTTCCTGACCACCATGTGAGTGATTTTCCTTTCCTAACACCGCTATGTACCTTGGTCACAGACCCAAAACAATAAGGCCAAGCAATCAGGTAATATCTGGAACCATAAAGCAAACTAAACCTTTGTTCTTTGAAAGTTTATCATCTCATAGGTTTGTTATAGTAAACTGAAAGCTGGCTAACATAAATGTCAAAAATCTGATAGCATATCTTTTGGGGAAGATTAGACACATGTTTCTAAAATTTTTATCTCTGCCATCTCTAATGAACTATGTCCCATTGTCCTAATAGGTCTTCACTATCACCAAGTCCCCACAGGCTGTTTCTGGAACAGAGATGGTTAAGAGCAGACATTAAAGGTGTCTGGGATAAAAATCGTTTGAATGATGCAGCCTGATTGCACGTTTGAGTAAAGAACTTTTTACTCATATCAACTGAGAGTATCTACCCAGACATCAGAAAGCAAAATGCAAGTGTTTTGTTCAGAAGGAGTAAATTCCTAAATGCCAGTGCTTATATCGACCCACACCCATGTTTGTGACAGTCTTCATTTCTTGATGACATGAATCATCTCAATAATAACTAGTCGAAAATAAAAAAAAACCATTTCAAAATAACATCTAATACACGTAGTACAGAGCAAGATCATCAAATAGAAAGTCCGACCCCTTGTTGTCGTGCAAAACACTGATGTCATGATGATATCCTAAGTGATCATCCTTACGGACAGTTTAGGTTTCATTTAAGCTGTCCAGAGCTGAGGGAAAGCCAAGGACAGTGACACTGAAACCAGAAAGCGTGATTTCCCCGTTACTGTGTCAGACCTTCTCCAGCACTTGGAAGGAATGCTTTGGCTTCTCTCTCCTCCATCTGGGAGACAATGCAAAATAAAGTGTGCCTCCAACATTCCTGCTTTTTAGATGAGCAACTAGGAACCAAGGATGTAGTTGCTTTGATTGGCACAGCAATACAACCAGCACAGATCATACACTTAGGGGATCACAGAGAAGAAAAGGAAGTGGCAGGATTCTTGCACTGTCCACTACCATGTGGCTGTCAGGAGATGGTGCACATGCTGCCTTCACATGGACAGAGAAGGTTAGAAGGTGTTCGGAGTCCTGGTTCTTCAGAAAGCTGCTTGGATTGCTGTGCTAATTATAATTGTTGTGGTCAATGTGTTGACACGAAGACATCAACGGGAGGAAGGATCCATTGTGCCTCATGGTGAAGAAGGCGTGACCAAGAGATCATGAGACATCTGGCCATACTGTATTGAACATAGTCAGGAAGCAAATGCTGAATTCAAATTCTGAGACTCTGGGTATGTATTAGCCTTGTACAATCAAAAGCAGAATTACACAACTCCATTACCACACAGAGTAAGCAGGGGTGGAGAAAGGAACTGTTGGACCAAAGCAAAACAGTAACCTATCAAGGCAAACACTACATTTGAACTTCTAGCTATGCCCTCCAAGGCTCCTAGTGGTCTCACAGAGCACAATGCTCCTAGCAGCTTCACCCCCAGGCTCTTACCTGTAGCATGATCTCTCTCTTCGGCTGGCTACAACCAGCAGCTTTCTTTGAAGAACAACTTATATCTGGGTAGTTCCAGTATCCTGAGTTCACTATTACATCCTAGCCTTCACCTCACAGTGTCATTTCTGTTCCTCTCAGTAGCTCCAGGGTGAGGACAAGGACCTGATGCCCACAATCTGGCCTAAATAACATACGCAAACCACGGTGCGAGTCTTCATGCCCCGCCAAGTTCTTATCACTTGCATATCTGCAAAATCGTCAAAATTGGGCTGATGCTAAGTTCTGTTGTCGGCTCAAGGTATGCTGTGGCCTCCTTCACACCTGCAGCATACTGTGGATACTGCCTGGCTAAACCTGGGAATACACTCCCTAAGACCACACTGGTAGAGCCAGGTGCCCCAAAGACTCTACATCTAGGTACTTTGTCTGCTTTTATATGTTTGAAAACATTTCCGTTGTTACACCATGGGATTCTCAGTGTGTAGGGTCTTGCCCTTAAGACCTTTTTTCTAATAGTCCAGGTACTGGGTGTAAAATTTCGCTTGGGTCTCTAATCTCTTTGCCAGTCACCTCCCCTGTTTATGCTCTCCTTGTCAGCTTTCCAGAGGTAACCAAATCTTGTCCTCACCAAATGCATATTTTCAGATCTTTCTACTCCACTCTCTCAGCAGGAATCTGACAGAGGAGTAAGCCTCTGGGTGGGTGGGGAGGGAGGGGGGGGGTTGGGGAGGTGAAGGAAATGCTCTCTGCCAGACAGTTTAGTCAAATTTCAGGAAATGGCCAGCAGGCTGCCCGATCTCCTTCCAGATATAATATTAATGGCCTTCAGCACAGCCTTCTAAGTTCTGCTCATATCAGTGTATGTTAGCTCTAACCCAGACTTCCCTATACCTCCCAGGAGCCAATTCCAAAGGCTGATGAACCACGTGGTTAGGTAACTTGGCAACGACCTCCCACTTCAGTATCAAACTTCCCTGCTTTTCTCTCATCACCACTAACCAAATGCAAGGACAAAAGGCAACTTGAAGGAGGAGATTTATTTGGGCTCCCGGTGGCGGTGGCAACAGCTTGAGCCTGTGGCAGCAAGAGCATCAGCCTGCCGCTCACATCTCTACTGAAAAAGAAGCAGATGCCCTGCAGTGGTGGCGCACGCCTTTGATCCCAGCATTTGGGAGGCAGAGGCAGGCGGATTTCTGAGTTCAAGGCCAGCACCTCTGAAAGGTCCCCACACACTGAGTTCTAGTGTCCAAATCCATTAGGCTACAGCTTAAAGTAATATTTGCTGTTTTTCTTACTTGGACCACTGGACAAAATGACACTGTTCGACTGTTCTAGAGGAGCCATGAGCACTTTGATGCAGCCACCCCAGCTCAGTGCTGAGGACTTGAGGCTTTTCTTCCAAGCGAAGGGAGGAATAGATCAAGTATCCTGTTCCAATCTTTAGGGGGTTGCCAAAGGATGAAGGTATGGAGACTCGGGGTGTTTTGGGGACCTGGTTTCTCTAGATGTATAGTGACTCTGGAAGGAGAAAACTCTCAGAAGTTTGAGGAGATGGCGTCAGGGAACTGCCCGTTCTTCACAAAGAAACCAGTAAGTCTCTGCAGCTGAGAATCAGAATGTATAAGAAAAGTTATATTCACCAAAAATTTTTAGCACCCCACACAGTCTCTATGTGAGGAGACCACTGGAAATCTTTTCTATGGTAAGCCATTTCCTAGACTTGGGGGTTAGAAGATCCAAGTGTTTACTTATGACCCACATAAAGGAAGAAAACCATGGGCAAAAACATCAAGAACCTGGCCTCCAGAAGCTACCCCGCAAAAACCAGTAGATGTTTACTTTTTAAAAGGATTCCAACTATCATAATGATGTTCCATAAATACAAAATATATTTGCATGAAAAAATGGAGTATTGACAAAGACAGGAAAATTAAAAAGAACCAAGACAGAAATTTCAGGGCCAAAGAATAAAAAAAAAAAATGCAAACTCAAAATTCAATAGAGATGTTCAGTGGGAAACTTAAAGAGAAGAGAAAATTGTCAAACTGAAAAATAGGTCATCCAGTCTTTTCAGTTGGAAGAACAGAAAATAAGGAGCAAGGAACACTCAAGGGAGTCAGGGGACACTCAGGATTGGTTCGGACAGGAGAAGATAAAAATGAGCAAAATCTGGCTTAGGAAAATAATGGCCCAAACTTGCTAAATCTGAAGAGGGAAAGTGGACAGCTACCTTTGAGAACCAAAGAACTTCTAACAAAGAAGGCAGAGAGAAATTCAAAGCCATACACATCACATTAATGGTGTATAAATCACTTTCAATTCAAGTCTGAAAGCTCAAAAAACAAAGCATGAATAAAAATGCTATGAATATGAAATTAAAATTTTAGAAATATAAATTAGGAATTCCCACATTAGCACAAGTGCAGAAATGAAAGTTCTTCACATGCAATAAGGTTGTTGTCAGTAAAAAATAAATTATTATAGTTATATATTTCATATAAATCTTATAGTAACCATAAAGAAAATACTTACAGAAGATAGTGAGAAGACAATGACAAGAAAATCAAAGTCTGCCACTATGAAAATCAACAAAGCCTAAAGGACACCAAAAGAAAGGGAGAGGCTGTTAAAAAAAATCTTGAGACAAATGGTAATACAAGTCACTCACTAACAATATCGACATATAAACAGAATAAATTCCCCAATCAGAGTTCATAAAGAGGCTGAGTAAATTGAAAAAGCAGGACCTGACTGTATGATGCATTGAAGAAATTACTTCAAAAAATATCTTCACTCTACTCTGGCCTGTGTGTGTTTAACACTCTACTCTTGCCTGTGTGTGTTTAACACTCTACTCTGGCCTGTGTGTGTTTAAGAGTTAAGCACACACAGGCTACAGTAGAATGAAGATATTTCTCAAAAGATAACAAATGTGACCTCCCTCATGTCAGACAAGGCAGGGCCTACATGATAAAATATCAAAAGGATCTAATATAATGATAAAGAGTAGATCTATCAAGGATCTGTCATAAATTGAAAATATATGTGTATTTAAGATCCAAACATATAAATTAAAGATGGCCAGAACTCGCATCAGGAAACACAGACCTAAATTTGAAGTATCCATTCCCAGCCATGGAAAGAATGGCCGGGTGGAAGGGCACTGAGAAAACACAGAAGGTGAACACTACTGAGCACCTGAGTATAGCAGACATTAGCAGTGGACCCCAGTCAATAGCACAGAATGAACACTGCATCCCCCCGTAGGACCACGTGGAGGAGCCTCTGTGACGGATGAGAGTATGAAACAGGATTTAGCAAATTCCACATCATGAAATTAGATCCAGTATATTTCCAACCAAAGTGGTATTAGAAACTAATTACAAAAATAAAACTGGAAATTCTTAGATATGAGGATATTCAAGAACATGCTATTGAACAATATATGAAATATATTTGAAAAGATGTTGTTCAGCAGGGCATGGTGGCACACGCCTTTAATCCCAGCACTCAGAGGCAGAGGCAGGCAGATTTCTGAGTTCGAGGCCAGCCTGGTCTACAAAGTGAGTTCCAGGACAGCCAGGATTATACAGAGAAACCCTGTCTCAAAAAAACAAAAACAAAAACAAAACCAAGATGTTGTTCACTAGTATGAAAACTATGAAAACTGTTGAACAATAAATGAAAACATAAAACAAAATAAAAATAATTTTTTAAAAAATCATCTCAAGACAATCGTCTCTGAAAACTGACTTTCATAGTACCAGAAGGTGCTATGCAAGGTGCCAAAGGAGGGAAGAAATCAATAAATAATCCTAGCCAGCTATGATGCCTTGAACCACAACAATGACCATGATAACAAGACATCCCTAAGAGTGCAATAGGGCACACGTATCTTGGCAATACCCAACAGCTGTCTAACTGGGCTTAAGGTCTGTTCAATAGGAGGGAAGTCACATCTGGTGTTAGAAACCTAGTCAACTCTGAGGAGCTAGTGACGTCAGTGATCTGAGAGGAGAACCGACTCCTGTCATGTTACACCATCAATATCTTTCTAACTGCATTCTAGACACTTATCCTTACACCCAAAGATGGGTGGAGCTCTCATCCCTCTTCAAAGGAGTTTCCCTTTGCAGAATATGGAGAACATTACAGGAAGCCACAACTGGTCAAACTATAAAGAGCAACAGATAGTAGGACCCCTAGCCACAGTTTCTTCATCTACAACACAACTCCGCAAGCATATACATGCAAATAACACTGAAGAGGCACAACACCGTGTATTTACATACTTCTTTGTATGTATGTATCAGTAATAATTAAAGGGAAAGAGGTCATGATTTGAGAGGGAGCAGAGAAATGGGACATGAACATTGTTGGAGAGAGAAAGGAAAAGTTAATATAATTATTTACTGTAATTATATATTATTATGTATGTTACATAATTATATAATATAAATTTATTTGATTAAATAAATATATTTATGTGATATATAATATAAATGTAAATAATATATTATATAGGATATATAATTTTAATATATCATATAATTATTATTATAAAATGTGATTGTATTTATCAAAATTAACAAATGAAAAAGTATGCTGAGACAATTGAAACTGAACATTTACTAGACAAAAACTTGTGAAATGGGAGAAATGAAGGATTACAGAGGAGGCTTTAGTGAGGAATTGTTATTATTACGCAAAGAGGAAAAAGATCTCCAGCAACCCAACTCACTCCCCAAGAAACTCACAGAGGAAGACCAAGCTCCTGGGTTCAAAGTTAGCAGGGGAAAAGGGCTAAGCAGATGAGAAGTCAAAGAAAACAAAGCAGAGAAGAGAAACCCAGGAGGAGGGAATCAGCTAAATTGTGAGTTGACTTTGCTTTTGAAAAGGCAGTGGTGGCGCACGCCTTTAATCCCAGCACTCGGGAGGCAGAGGCAGGCAGATTTCTGAGTTCGAGGCCAGCCTGGTCTACAAAGTAAGTTCCAGGACAGCCAGGGCTACACAGAGAAACCCTGTCTCAAAAAACCAAAAAAAAAAAAAAAAAAAAAAAAAAAGAAAGAAAAGAAAAACACATCATCCCAGCCGCACTAACAAACTTTAGCTAGGTCAACCAAAGAAAAAAGTAGAAAAGAACTATTTAAAATGTTTTCTGTATATGCATTGCTCAAGCAAAATAAAAGTAATCCTAGCAAAATAAATTCATCTTTGTTAATATGGCTGCTTGAAATGAGAAATAGAGACATGCTAAGCAAAATAACTGAACAAACAAATAAATAAGGTTTGTCTAATCTCAATGTCTTTTTTTAATAGAATATGAAATTGTACATAAAACATCTCATTTACCATGTGAAACAACAAATTCCATTGCCACTACATATTCAGAGGAAGGAGTATGTTTCTAAAAGAAAGATTCACATTTTATCACCCTATAGAGACAGCATCTATCCTGAGACAGACAGAGAGAGAGAGAGAGAGAGAGAGAGAGAGAGAGAGAGAGAGCCATTGGAAAGCAAACGATAAGACAGTGATAGTCAAAGGTACTCTCGAAGGGGATGGTGTTCACAGCACTGTCTCTGGGTTGCCCTAGCCCAAAGGACAGAAGCCTCGGCTGTGCATCTAAGGCAGATATTTATAATTAAAGGATTAAATATGTTTCTTTAAAGTCTTGAGTGAAGCTACTGGGTCATCAAATGTGACTTGTATTGTCTGCTTCTTTCACTGCCTCCTACACAAGGGAATTCCTTCCTTCTCAACAGTGGCGTTAGGAGAGGCCTCCAGCCACAGAAAACTGTGGCTTTTTACATCCTTGCTTCCCTCCCACCAGACCACACAGAATCAAACACGAGGAGAAGCTTGAGTGAGCTATGCACTGCTGTGGTCTGTTTAATGGAAGCTCTGAGGTCAGAGCCTGAGATTCAAGGGGGATGTTGGGAAGGAGACTGGGCTCACTGAATCATCTTCATGAAGACAGAGCAATCATGCCACTATGACATCACTGTGCTTCCGACACTGCAAGGGGTCAATCAAAATTCTGCATGTGAAGAAATGAAGGAATGTCCAAGGCCGTCTGGATTCAGGCTGGAATGGGATAATTAAGTAAAAGCAGATGTCTCACAGTATATTAAAGTATGAGACAGACATCACTTTTATTTCTATAGACCTCTTTACAATGTTCAATTCTCTTTTTTTGTATCTACCTATTCAGAGCCATTCCTGGCCTTTAAGACCTCATAAGATGTTTTCCTTTATATTTTCTTCCATAGAGGCCTCATTTAAGACGTTCTGCCTACATCCAAAATTTAAACACAATTGTCTTTCTCCCTAATTTCACCAAAAGGATGAAGTTCTCACTATACAATGTTATGGCTACTAAAATGGCATGGAAAAAAAAAAATACAGCCACAGGGAAAGACTACCTCAATGTCCAATATTTTGCAAAATGGATTTCACAAAGTAAATAGGTTTATTTTAAAATGATCAACTTTGCTCTAGACGAAATGAACACAATTTTAGACTCAGAGCTTAAGTTTATCCCCCCAGTGTTGTGGATATCCCTGGGGCTAATTATATTTGATGTTAATTCCACTCTCCTGTGAGTGGTTTTGAACAAGGAGTGAGTCAGCACTCAGGTGATTTCCTGTAAACCTGCTTCCCACCTTAATTTGTAAAATAAAGGAAAGCTGATGATTGGGCAGATAAAAGGGAGAGAGAAGAAGGAGGAAATGGAAGAGGGAGGGGACACAGAGGAGGAAGAAGAAAGAGAAAAGTAGAGCAGAAGCACACGGCCTGGAGAAACCGCAAGTTCTAAGGGCTCTCATAGGTGTGGAAGATGGTAGTGTAGTGGTAGATCTGCCCAATCTAGGCCTGTAGCATGTAATCATATTAACTGTGTTGTGTTTTCATTGTCGGGCATATTTAGGAGGAGATTAACCGTAACACCCCAGCATTATGAAGAGTCAATGCAGCTATCTGATATCTGTAGGTATTTCTTGATGCATTATCACAATGGATGATTTATTACTATTGCATAACATTTTTGTTGCCAAAAAATAATCCTATCCACTCCAGTATCAGCTACAAGCCTGTACTATTCTTAAATCGCTTAGCCAGAACCACCCACATATTTGTAGCAGATGGTAAAACTTCCTACCTCACAAAGAGCAGCCATCAGTCACAAAACCCAACTCCTAGATTACCTGCTAAACTCCAGATCCCTCCTCTAGCTTGCCCCAAATGATGGCCTGCCTCTCTTCCAAATATAATATTTCATCTGTACCCCTGATTTCATATTCTCTCTTCCCTTTCTTCCTGTTCCCACTCATTCCTTCACTAAATGTTTACTGGATGCCTTCTGAGGCTATTTTATAACTGGCAGTATTCTATATAAAATAAGACCCAGAGATGAATCTGTTTTCTCTCAGACTCTCCCTTCTGTTGTGCTTGTTCAAGGTTTATTTTTGAGTTCACTCACTATTAAAATGTATGTAATATATCCTCTACCAATTCCTCATCTCTGTACACCTACAAACCTCTTCAAGTCAACCTCATACTTAACAGTCCTATCCGTTCATTTTCCAACTTTGAATGAGGCATACACCTCCATTCTTGACCTCTGCTCTTCCAATGCAGGCTGGTTTTTGTTTCTCTCTTAGTATTTCTTTCACTCAATGCAATGTGTTCTGTTTTGCTTTCTGTTTCTGTACTCAATATCACAGCCAAAGCAACTTAGAAAGGAAAGGGTGTACTATATCTCGCAGGTTACAGTTAGGCCACAACAAGAAGTCAAGGTAGAAGCATGGAGGTGTGAAGTGAAGCAGAGACGATGAATGAGTACTGCTTGTTGGATTGTTCTTTCTTGGCTTTCTTGACTTGCTTTTTACCATAATCCAGTCCCGCATGCCAAGGCATGGGAACACTCACAGTGGGTTGAGTCCTCCCATCTCTATAAGTGATTAGGGAAGTGCCCTACCGCACACAGGATTGCCTACTGAGCAATCTGATGGAAGCGCTTTCAGTTGAGATTCCCTCCTCCCTGACGATCCTAGTTTGTATCAAGTTGACAGGAGAAATAAAAAGCAAATGGGGCAGTATACTTTTGTTTTCTTGTTCCACTGAAATGTTAGTTATCCTTACCTTTTTCCTGAATTCGAATGAATTCTAAAACCAAATACAGTTCATTCTCTGGACTGTGTTCCTTGCTACTCTGTCTTTCTCTGTTTCCTTGCTGCTCAACTTCCCAAGATCCTTCTCTGACCTTCTGCTATGGTTTGAGTGTCCCACAAAGGTGTATATGTGAAAAGATTCAGATGTCTCTAGTGGTTTGAATATGCTTGGCCCAGTGAGTGGTACTATTAGGAGGTATGGCCTTATTGGAGGAAGTGTGTCATGGTGGGAATGGGTTTTGAGACCCATCTAGCTGCCTGGAAGACAGTCTTCAGGTTCCTCTCAGAACAAGATGTAGAACCTTCAGCTCCTCCAGCACCATGTCTGCCTGGATGCTGCCATGCTTCCCACCTTGATGATAATGGGCTGAACCTCTGAACCTGTAACCCAGCCCCAAGGAAATGTTGCCTTGGTCATAGTGCCTCTTCACAGCAAGGTAAACCTGAACTGAAGCAATGCCCTTGAAGTATTTTATGTGGGAAGCTTGGTCCTTGATATGGCAGTAAAACGTGGTGCCTGAAGTTGAGGGAGTAAGGGTTATAAGAAGATCCAGAGTCCCCTGACGATGCACAAAATATTAGGGTAATTCTTTTATGAGCCTTTAGTACTTCTCAGGTGTTTGCCTGAGCCAATCTCACAAAAAAACTGATTGCTTGTGTGTGACTGTTAGCCCCATGCATTTCAGCTGCCTTATGGGGTTGTCGACTCTCCTCATCAAATGTCAAATTAGAGAGCATCTACTTTTTATCTTTTAAAAAAATCTGAAACTTTCTCCCATTACCTACTAAACTCTCCTGGATTCCTTATCTATGTTTTAAATCCTCAAAAGACTTCCTTGGGCCAATGGATTGATAAACCTGACAACCTCAGTTTGATTCCCGGAACCCATGCAAAAGAGGAGAGAACAGATTCCAGAAAGCATTGTTCTCTGACCTTTACACACTGGGATGCATCTTTGCATACACTTACACACACACATACACACACACACTCACACAAACATATACACACATATGCACACCAGCACATACACATCATATGTAAAAATATGCAACAGTATGAATGTTTTTAGAAAGACATTCTATTTTACCGCCTATAGGCATTACATGCTAAGGGGTGGTGCATATATTAGTGTGTATGTGTGTGTGTGTGTGTGTGTGTGTGTGTGTGTGTGTGTGTGTGTGTGTTTAGCCATGGACTATATAATAATATAATTGGAGACTGATGTGAAAAGATCTGGGGTCCAGGTCTGGAGTTGCTATATTTTCACCACTCTTGCAAACAGAATTGAGCAATAAGGTCCCATCTAGGTTGAGGAGGACCATCTCTAGCTATGGAATGTTTTGAGCAAGGACCAAAATTAGCTGACAGTTGGCAGTCTATCCTGGAATCTACTAGTGACCTGTGCAAAGACAGAACTTTGTTTATAGTCAAATAATGATTTTAAAAATGAAAGTGAAAACAACCAAGGACGTACCCTCCCTCCTCCCAAAACTCAACCCTGGCTACATTCACAGAACCCAGACTCCATCACCCACCCCCCATCCCAAGCACAACACTGGTTATGTTCAAAGAACCTAGACTTAACTGTTCCGGGACAGAGAATGCCTGAAAGCTCCTTTGCTTTCTCTTTCGATTTGCCTTGATCTAAATGCCATGTAATTACCAGAGTTCAAACTTTCTCTCTTTCATTCCTTATATGTTTCTCCTTTTTTATAAAATGATTTTCCTGGCAACAAAAATGATAGAATAGTCTTTGTAAAACTCACTTAATATTGCACCCCCCTCCAAGTTCAGTCATTTCTCTGATGGTTATGAGACAAAGTACAAGCATAGGCTTTGCCATGGAGCCTGTACAACGAGGCCTCCTCTGCCAGTGGTACCTGGCTATCCCTGAGCTTGATGAGCATCCTCATCCCCCTAAGGTCTGTTTGCTGAGTAAAGGAGGCCTGGTAATACCATACTGTGGGTCTGGGTACCAGAGGCTTTCCACGGAGATCTCTGGCCTTGCCTGGTATGAGAGTTCTGGCAAAGGGAAGCTTCAGAAGGGCAGACCTCTTCCCAAGTGTTACAGCTCTTAGGACAGAAGGCTTGGACTATGGAGTAGTCTGCACACACCTTTAGTCCTTCCAGATAGGATTCTTATATACAGTTTTGGGGTAGGTAAGGGTCTGACAACAGGTACTTCTCATTGGTTTGGTCTGAGAGCTTTGGAGAAACCTTATTTGCATGTGGGAGGGCTTGGTGCTGCCCCTACTTGACTGATGACCACATAGTCCTCTGTGGAGGGCTGTGGGAAGCTGTAGCTATGTGACAAGAGCCAGGGACCCAGGAGGTAAGACCAAACACCTTCTGTCCCAGGCAGGCGGAAGTCACTGGGGTTCCAGACCTTTGCTTGACTGGAACCAGGCTGTCTGTGTACGGCCCACCACCCGACACCATATCCTGTGCTGTTAGAATCCACTCTTGAATGATTTGACCCATGATATAGAGCGTATCCTTTCTAAGGTTGTTGTGAACAGGCTCTCTGGTGGTCATGAGAGTGAATACACTCAGAAGTGACAGTTCAGAAACACTTTATAGAATTTCTACACAGAAACTGTCTTTAGTTCTTGCAGAGCTTGGCGGGGAGTATGTATCTAATTCCCTGCATCAAACACTTTACACTGGGGGTTGGAAACAGGTAGCTCCTACAGATGTAACCACTGTCCTAAAATATACTGTGCCTAGGATTGCACATACAGCTGCCTGGACACACACACACAAACAAACACACACACACACACATACACACAGAGAGAGAGACAGAGACAGAGAGAGAGAGAGAGAGAGAGAGAGAGAGACAGAGAGACAGAGTCAGAGAGAGACAGAGAGATTCAGTGACAGAGATAGACAAAGAAAGAAAGTCAGAAACAGAGAGAAAGGGAGAGATAGAGATACACAGAAAGAAAGATAGAAACACAGAGAGAGAGAGAGAAAGGGAGGGAGATGGAAAGACAGACAGAGACAGTGACAAACAGAGAGAGAAGGAAGAGGGAGGGAGGGAGAGGGAGAGAGAGAGAGACCTAAAATCCTGATGTTACATGAGCCTTATCTCCTTGAAACATGTTGTTTCCTCTCCGTAGTGTGCCCTTTCCCTGACATTTCTGTCTGATACAATGTCCTATTCATCTTTCAGATTCAAATATCACCTTCCAATGGAGGCCTTCTTCACTCCCTTAGTTATTGACATGTTGTCCATAGGGAGCCCATAACTAGTTGATCACACCCCTTCCCTGGGATTTATGACATCATTTACCCTTCATCACCATGGAGAGGAGTCATGCTTTATTACTCTCTGCGGTGACCATTTCTGCTGCCAAGTATGGCATGGAGGAGATGTCCCTTCAAGACGGTTAGACACACAGTCTGCAGCAGAATGCCATTCATGGGTAAGAATGTTTTCTTCAGAGCACTGAGGATTCGGAGGATAGACCTGTGAGCTGAGTGAGTTGAATGCTCGTTGGAGGGTAGCAAGAATGCTTTCTTCCTGAAAGACATGAGTCTGCAGGGCAGGCAGATCAAGGAGCAATAGAAAGAGATGCGCATCCTCTGACTTCACCCCTGCTTTCCTGTCTGGCTCTGCTTATCGATTGTAAATGTAGTTACCGGGTGTTGAGGAACCCTGGGAGAAGTTTTCATCTGAATTCTGAGGCGTGATATGCTCTCTCATTTTTTTTTCTTCTTCTGAAGACCTGCTGTATGAGAAAGAGCTCCTTCATGTTCTCAGAGCCCTGAGTGACTGACCTTCTCACAAGAAATGCCCCCCACGTCCTCAGACAGGAGACACCACCTGCCATTGCTGCAGCAGTCTGGATGCAGCAAAATGTGTTCGCATATTTGGTAATCAGCATGAGCGCAGCCAGGAGAAGGGCCCAGCTGCGATGTCAGTTTCCCCTCATTAACACTGGGTCAAAATGACTCTGCTATCTTAAATGGCTCCTTTTTAATTAAATTAATGTCGACTTCTCTGTTCTACCCTGTCCTAGGAATTTTCAATCTGTTACTTAAGGCAACGGGAGAAAAAAAAAAGAAAGTTGTTTGTTTTTTTTTATTAATCCTGTTGCTTGAGTTGTTGATTTCTACAAAGAGTTTAATACAGATCAAACACAGTTGAAGTCCTATCACTTAAAAGAGCCCATTCTGTTGTGTTGTTTGCCAAATGCAGCATTGACTAGTCAGGGACGGGCTGGAATAGACAGATCAAGCCAAATACGAATATACCATGACCTCTGGAAGACCAGAGTCTGGGTAGAGAGAGAAGAAGGGCACGAAACAGTATAAGATCAGGTGTTCTGTAGTGTAGTCATAAAGGCTTTGAGAAAGCTAAGCAGACTAGGAATACAGAAAAGGAGAAAGACAGTCTGCCACTATGGTGTGTATGGAGCCTCCTGTGTCTAGACCTGGATAAGGTAAGGTAAAGACAGGGACAAAAAACCTACATGTAGGGAACAGAGGAAGATCTGGGGGCAGAAATACCTGGAGTGTCCAATACAAAGCAAGGAGGGTGAGCCTCCAAATGAGTTGTGGGGAATGAGCTAAAAAAGAGAACCAGATCTTGTTAGAGCCTGCAACAGGGCATCCAGACTTCCAAGCAGGTCTAAATTACTATGACACTTGTGACAGGACTTTAATTAGATTCATGCTCAATGTACCTTACTCTTCTTAAGGACTGAAAATAAATGAGCCAATCTGGAATAAGGAAAAGCAAGAAAGTTATTCCTGGAGTCAATTGTTCTGTTATTTGTTATGCCCCTACTTTTCTGCAAGAAATTGCCTTGTTAAAACATCTCATTTATTTCCGCCCAAAGGACTTTGCATAAACTGAAATCAAATGGCTGTGGTGGCTTTCACAAAGTTGGGAGAAATTACCTCTTAGCTTGAAAGAAGTATCGCAGATTCTGACCGTACCCTGGTGAAGCTTTGTTCATGTCCAAGGAAGACAAGTTTTCATACTGAAGTAAACTTGACAAAAGATTGCTGTTTGGCTTATGAGAAATTTCTGAGTGCCCGTGGCTGGTTTGTGCATCACTGACTGGCCAATATAGTTAGATTCTTGTAGCAGGATGGTAAGTAAAAGTGGGGTTTTGTTACAAGATCCACTCAGCCTTCCAGCCTGTCACAATGCCTCTGCATCCCAGTGTTCCAGACTGATTAGTGTTACTCATCGTCTCGGGCACCCAGCTCAACTTTTTCTTCCTTCTTAGGACCAGGTGTGAATAGCTCAGGTAGCTGGGAATGAGAACACAGATGTCCTTCGTCTTGACAGAATCCTACAAATCCAAGGCATAGTTTGTCCTTTCAAATCACATTTGTCTTGCATCATTCTTTAAAGATAAGAAAGAGATGGTCCAAACATCGCAACCTTCACACTGGAGTGAGCCTCTGAGATAATTAGGAATTCTACCACATCGTCTGCTCCAGGACAGTCTGCTTCACAACCTAAACCCACATGCTCTTATATGTGGATTGGAAACTGTCTGTACTTAAAATTCCATTTCCCTGGATGGTCAGTCAATCTCTAAGGTGGCGTGTGAGTCTTAGTTTGGTTCTGGGGTCCACGGCAGTAATCTAAATCTTGTTCTTTCTACCACTAATTAGCGTCTGGCTCCCCCTGGGATGTTTGGTGTGTTGTTTGCAGCTTCTAAGCTGCTAAGGAAGCATCCTTATTCTCTCTCTCTCTCTCTCTCTCTCTCTCTCTCTCTCTCACACACACACACACACACACACACACACACACACACACCATGAATGAAATGGAAGAGAAAGAGGAAGAGAATGCATGTTGGAAAATTTGAAGGCGTTAAGGAGTTGTAGGACCCACAGATTATTTGGATCAGAGGTAAACCCAGGTGTTTGACTGCAGTTTGTAGTCATTTGTTTCCGTTGTTACCACTGTATTAAAGTGATTTGTCCTGTACAGGATGCAGATCTATCTCCCTATTCTGTCATGAACTTCCTCAGGCAACTAAGCCTAGACCGCAGCTTAATTGAATATTAACATACCATTAGTCCTAGGTGTATTTGTTTTTTTGTTTTTTTTGTTTTTGTTTTTTTGCCACAGACTGCTTGCTGTTACCTGTCACTCTTGATTTATTAATACCTGTGCACATATGTGCCTATAGATGTATATTGACAATGGATGTAGACACTAGAAATTCTCTCTGTGAAGCTTATTTTGCCTCACCCATCTCCTTCAGTACTCATTCCCAACAGGCACGCTGTGGGCGTTTAGGGAAGAGCAGGATTCCCTGTCCTTTGAAGGATGCCATGCAGAATCCTCAAAGTGGTGAGAACTCTATTTGCCTGCATGTTCTCACTTGATCCTGAGAAGAGAAGAGCATGTTCAAATCTCTACTAAAGAGAACCAATCAGGGGTTACACCTCCACTAGGACATCACTGGAAAAGGTAAAAGAACCCGTTTCACTAATGCTACCTTTTCCCCTGAAAGTTTCCAGTTTTAACTACAGGTTTTTAAAACCATTGCCCTAATGGACCATTGTCCCTAATATCATTAGCTTATTATCTTCTACCCCTTCCATACCTGGGAATCATTAAACTGCCCCAGTTTGTGACCAACGCAAGTAAACCTGAGAGGAAAGAAGTTGAGACATCACCATGGGAGTTGCCTGTTGGTACCAACAATTTGAAGTAAGCCTGAGTTTCTAAATCACAAGGAAAAATAAAGGTTTTTTTTATCATAAACAATTAGTAAGGTCTTCTCTGGAAGCCAAATATCATTATTGGAACATTTCTACATGTTTATAACTATTCCAGAATGAAATAAGAATGCCTGTAAGTCAATCAAGAGAATGTCATTTAAGGTCACGTAAAGGGCAGAATTCAGGTCCTGTACTTGCTGTCTCTATTGAGTTCCAGGAATACATTTACTTTCATGACAGCAATCACTACCGTTGTAAATAAGGTTACTACCACTGACTTTAAAGTTGAGGGATTATCCACACAGCTATCACTAGGCATATGACCCTGTAAGGTCAGTGTTCATCCTCTGGCTAGAAGAGAAGAAAACTGGAGATTTAAGGCATCAAAGGGCTTGACCTCCTGTTGTTTGCTTGACTATCATGAGAACCAGAGATCCAGGATGTCCTTTGACTTCAAGAAACTGGATTCTGAAACCAACTAGTGTCTAGGAAGCAAACTCTCTACACCGGTGGTTCTCGGGATTCCTAATGCTGCAACCCTTTAGTAGAGTTCCTCATGTTATGGTGACCTCCAGCCATAGAATTACTTCACTGCTACTTTAAAAACATAATTCTGCCACTGCTATGAATTGTCATGTAACTATATGATAAGCAGGATATCTTATATTACCTCTGGGAAAGGGTGGTTTGACCTCCCAAAAGGTCACAGCCCATAGTTGGAGAACCACTGCTCTAGACTCTCCAGAAAGGAAGGGCCCAGCTTGGCAGGTATCTTTTCACTGGTCGTTGTATCTGGAGAGCTTTAAGGAGCAATTTCTGAGTGAGGAGTTCCTGGCTGAGCTACTCTGGTCCTGCATGTGGACCAAGGGTTATAAGGTAGCAGGTTTGATATTATTGTAAACTTTGTCTTTGCAGCAATTTGGTATCTGTAACAGCAAACAAGTACTGAGTTTGAAGTGAAATTGCTGCTGTGCTCATTACATGTTGGAAGTGAGCTTGTGCCCTTTAACAGCAGAAGTCATTGGTGATTTAGCATTCAGAACACAAGTTCTTCACTAGTAAGTTCACTTTTGTAACCAGCAGAAGATCTAAACTATTCTCACAGCTTTCTAAAAGCAAGCACCCCTGAGCCCATTTGTCTTGAGGGCACGCACACCGTCTTCATTGAGTTAGGTGCAACACCTTACAGCCACGTGGCTGTTCTGAAACCTAGAAAGAACCTGCTTTCTTTGTTTCCCGGTTTCAGAAGAGTCTTTCTGTGTAAGGAAAATGATTGTGAACTGTCCAGACAAGAGCCACAGGGCCATATTTTGGGGGAATATAACATATTATCAGACCATAGCACCTGCCAGAAAATAGACTTTTCCGGGTGTGTGCTCAGTCTAGTACATAAAACTGATGCATTTAATTATTTTTTTATAAAGGAGCAATATAAAGGCAATTCCTCCTACATTTATAAACACAGGACATATAACTGTCCCCAGTCACTTACAGAAGTCATGCTGAGAAAGAGCCAGGGAGTAAAGTTGTCCGTCTGTACTTCGAGCTGTGAAACTGGCAAGTTGGGTTTGTGTGTCAGTTTAAACGGTACGAATGCACTTCTCGTGGTGCTGGATGCTGATAGTTTATGAAGAAGGAACTGGGAACTCATTGGTTATTGTTTATTTCTGCAGGTCTAACTGCTTGTTGTATAGATAGTCATTTTTCTTTGTCTTCCAGGCACTCCCACAGTGCCAGTCTATATGCTAATTTCCTATAAGAACACTAATCCTATGAAATTGTGGCCCACTCCAAATAACTTCATTTTCCTTTAGTTTCTTCTTTGGGAGTTCTATATTCAAATATAGTAACCTACTGAATTCCTAGGAGAGAGGGGTAAGACTCCCACTATGAATTTGGGCACATCTTGGTTTCTTTTCCTGTTGCTATGACAAAATAAACCTGACAAAAGCAGTCTAAAGTAGGAGGGGGCTCATGTGACGCATAGTCCCACAGGTTACAGTGCATCATGGCAGGAACATCACAGCAGTAGGAACATGGAGGATCCTGAATCAGGAAGTATGAGGAGCAAAGGAGGAGGAGTCTGATGCTTAGAGTCCAGGATCCCCTGCCTAGGGAAGGTTGTTGCCCACAGTTAAAATGGTTCACATGTCCAGAAGGCAATCAAGATAATTCTCCCCACAGGACTTCCCAGGAGCCCATCTCCTGGATGCTTAAAGAACCTGTTAGGTGCCTATATGTGCTTAAAGAACCTGTTAGGTTGACAAATCAAACTGATCATCACAAGACAGAATGCCATTCAACAAGCTGTATGCAAAGCTCAGGAGAACAGCCTGTCCTGTACTGCCCCTGACCCTCATGGGCACCATGTCAGAAGCTTTGGTATCCTTATAAAGGACTTTCAGCACAGGCTCCTCTCCCACAAGTCACCAGGGAAGAGAATAGATGTGTTTGCAAAAATTAAAAAGTAGTAGTCATGAAAAAGTGAAGCTTCCTAACATAGAGCCCAGAAGCCCTTCTACTGTACCCATCACAGTTACACATCACAGTTAGCAGAACACTCACTCATATTGGGATGCTGTAGAGCAGGAATGACTTTTGTCTAAGTTTATAGATTTCCCTCACTGAACATGGAAGCTCATCAAAATAACTCTTGAATAACACTTGACTCACAGTGTGGCAGACGCTGTGATGAGGCCTTCATACATGCAACCTCAATAAACTTATACTGATAATTTCATGAGTTAGGTGGTTATATCAAGGTTCCAGAAGAGAGATTTTAGTTTTATAGATATTTGATACCTCGTGCAGAGCAATACAACCAACCAGTAAGAGGTGAAGCCAGGTATATCAATATGTGTCCCTACTTCCTCCCTAATGGTGATTCTTTTTTTCAAAGTGTAATAAGCAAAACAGGTGTTATACAATGAAAAGGAGTGACATCATCATGTTTTGAGTTTCCATATTTGATTTAAAATATACCTGCAAGGAATAGTTCCCTATGATTTCTGCATTTCTATAGAGGATGAATTCTAACCACCAATTCATCATTATAAAGTTTAGGTGCCTATATGTGTGAAACACTTTTAAATGTAGGGAGTGTTATTCTATTTCATATAAAACTGAAAGTGCCTAAAAATAGAGCATCATATTCATCTATAAAAATGAAGTGAATAATAGAACATAATCTTCAGACCAAAGGTCAAGCTATCCTAGAATCCAGGTGCAAATTACAGTGAATAGACCGTGGCTAAGCCTACTTACTTCTGAGCTCATATTGTACAGGTGTAAGCATTTTCCAGAGAAAAACATCAACGCTAAACTGAGTCTTGGGAGCCAAGCAGGTTTGCCTCATGTCCCAAGAGAAAACCTAGTTAAATTGTCTCTCAGAATGAAAACTCTGGCACTGAAGAGAAAGCTCAATAGTTAGGAAAGTTTGCTGATCTTCCAAAGGACTTTATTTGGGTTCCAGCACATAGTCTCATAACTACCCGAAACTTCACCTCCAGGTTATCTTTTTCTGTCTTCTTTCAGCTTTACACACTTGACATGCACTCCTACAGAAACACATATGTAACATAAATTAAAATAATAAGCAAAAAAATCTTAACTAAGAATGAAAATTGGACCGCAACATACTAGCAATCCTCTTGAAAAAAAAAATAACCCTCAATATTTGAATAACACTACAAGTTCTAACAGCCTTATTTACTTATTTTCTATGAAACATTATCTTTTTCTGGTAACTTTTATTTATCTAGCAAGCAGTAGAGAGCAGCCGTTCTCAAGCGTTATGGTGAGATGATTCCTCTACAAATTCAGCATCACCACGATGTTGTTGAGGCTTCTGGAAGCATCTCCCAACTGCCCCATCAATATAAATGAAGACAAACACAAGAAGTCACAGCCAAAGGAGCTGGTCACATTGCAGCTGGAGTCATGAAACCTAAGAAGCAGTAAAGACACGCAGTGCCCTCTGCTGGCTAAACCCCGTGGGGTCACAACACAAATATATATATATATATATATATATATATATATATATATATATATATATCTTTTATAGAGTAATGGAAAATGTACATCCATGAATATCCTTGACAGTTGAATGTATTAGTGCTTGTTACTTTATATCATATGGAATGATGGATGGAGACAGCAGCTAGCTCTTTATAGGCGACGCAAGGAGACATCTTATGATTGGCAGCCTTCACAGTTGTCTGCACAGTCTACAGCAGCACATGAGCCTTCCACAACTCACTGATACTCTATGCTTGATTATGCACACAAGCAACTTCAGAACTCTTACATTTGAACCAGCATACATGGTTTTTTTTTCCTCTCACAGATATGATAGTTGCTGAAACTTTTGCTTATTCCTACTGCATGTACCGTCGGGGCTCAAGCTGATGGAGAATTCTTCTCTATTAGACAATGGTGTATGACTCGTGATTTACATCCTATTGCACAGATCAAATCACATGGCATGGGGAGTCCATTACTGCTAGTGGAAGGCACTGGCATTCATATGGCAAAGGGGATAGATGCATGCCTTGTGTGAAGAGCACACCTTTGGGAACAATAATATCAGCCACTGCATGTGGTTAACAAGCTAAAAGAGACAGAAGCATCATTCTTCAAATGGAGACGATTCTCTCCCTCGCCGCCATTCTCAAGCCATTCACAGCTTAAGGAAATATAAAAGCAAGTTATTACTCCCTTGGTGTAATTATGTAAGTCTTTAAGTTGAACTCTAAAACATAGGATAAATAGATATGGGAAGTGCTATGGTGGTCCTGAAAATAGCCATTGGGGGTTGTGGCTCGCTTGTCATGTATCAGGTGCCTAGAATCAACTACACAGCAAGGATGAAGTCTGCATGTTAAAAAGATGACCGAAGAGGAAAAGTGAACTGAGTTGTATCAGGACGGCGCAAATATGCCTCAACTTCTCTGCTCTGAAAGAAAAGCATACATAATTCTAATAAATGTTTCCAAGCCCAGCCAACTATGATTATACTCACAAACCATGATTATGAATATGTACATATACATATATGTATACAATGTATATTATTTTCACTAAAAGTTAATATAAAATATTGGTTTTTTTTTTACCAAAACTTGTTGTATATGACAAAGATAACTTACTGTGACCTCATCAACAGATTCTATTTAAAAATTGATAGGTTTGATCACTCTTCTTTTGCACATAAAAGAAAACTGGATCCTAAATTCCAAAGAGATTTTAAAGCCTTAGATACAGACCCAGAGCCTTCTGAAGATAGATTCCAGCGATAGAATGCTGTTGAGAGCATACTAGTGGCTTGTTTAAATGCGTCCATAAAGCATCCTTCCAGTTTGCTATGTCGAAAAGTTCAGATCCTTGTAAGGCGAAAACCTCCATAGAGAAAGTCACTAAAGAGAAAGAGCAATGTGTGTCCGGACAAGTTCCTCCTGCATTTCCTAGGACATTCTAAAGCCTGGAAAGTCTTCCCAAGACCACGCTCATGCCCTTGGGTGTGGCTCAGCCAGGTCCTCACCACCAGGGTCAGTTCTACTATGCTGCCCGGGCAAGATTCGGGCTCTGCTCTCTGGAGTACTGCAGCTGGCTAAGGATGAGGTCAGTTTTCCTGTTCGTATGCACTCAGAGCTAGCTCTCTAAGGACTCCCAGGTATGGAGTGGGGTCAGTTCTGCACAGTTCTCAGACATCAACATGTCCCCAGGTAGCAGCCCAGACCAGGAATATGTGTCTGGCCTTTAAAGGTAACTGACCCCTGCTATTGCAGGGCTATGGACCTACATGTTGTCCTTGGTACCAGCACAAGCCAGGACTCTCCCATAATGCCAGGCGGTATCACTGACGATTCATATCAGGCTGTTCCTCACTACCCAAAAGTCTCCAGTTCTGCCTCTCTTCACTGCACCCACATCCTTCTGTTTCTCTTTCTCTAACATCTCTACCATTTACTCGCTCCTCTTAGTGGCACCTGGGGTCTCTGAGTGTCTGGGGTTGTCTCAATGGTGGTCACAGGAGTGCTATGCCCTTCCTGTTCATTATGGCACCAGGCAGGGGTCATTTGGGGCATGGTCTTCTCACCTAGACCTGTGCAGCATTGGGCCAAGTGTCATCTCAGACTAGCTCACTGCCTAGGTCCCTGATCTGGGCCCTAGTCTGGTCCCGGATGAACGGTTCCAGGCAAGAGCTGTCTCTCATGAGCTCACTCCCTGCTCTGGGAGCCCACCAGGGCCTGTGCAATGCTGGCCTGGTGGTTCTCTCAGGCCATCTCCCTATCCAGGCACCCTAGCACTAGACTAATGGTGCCACAGGCCCACTTATATCAGGGAAGGTTAGAGTACTATTCCTTCAGTTGTTCACAGGTCAGAACGCTGAGCGTAGATATAGCTTCTCTTCCCTCTGCCACCTACTGAGGCACACATGACACAGTAGCCACACCTGCAAAGTCTCTAGGTCAGAGAAAGCTGATGATTTTAAAATTATGACTATATTACCCATGACTCTATTGTTAGGAAATGCCAGCAGATTCCCAGCCATCTGTTCTACTGTAGAACCCCAAGCTTTTCTAACAGGCGATGTGGGTTCTTCTGCTGTGATCTACTACATGGCTGGTCACCCACTCCATATTCTCTGCTGCTCTCTTACCTCAGATCCTATAACACTAACTACAGTCATTGCACCTCCCCAAACCCCACATGCTAAAACCTCAGTGTAATTGTATGTGAAAGGAAGCCCTTTAGGAGGTGATTCGGTCCTTCATAACCAAATCCTTCACAAATGAGATTGATATCATTACAAAGAGACCCAAAGGGGCTAAGTCACCTCTCTTTCCATGTGATGGGTGGTGTAGCAAGAAGCTGTCCATCCGCAGACCCGAAAAGCACACCATGACCATACATAGACCCTACTGTCACTGTGTTCAGCTTCTCGGTCCCCAAAGTGATGAGGAAAACTTTTCTGTTCTCCATAGTTACTAAGCTTGTAGTGCCCTGAGGAGATGGAGAGGCTGTAAGGCTTAAAATAATGATGGAGATGGTGACTGTAAAGATGCTGATGACAGTAATGGTGACCTGCTGCCTGACCCTACCTACCCTTGGGGATTGGAGATGAGGTGGCACACAGGTTCTGGGAGCAAGTGAAAAATGCTTAGGCAAGCTCGGCTGAACTCTGCTGTAAGCTCCATTAATACTGAAGCCCCATTGGTCCCAAGAAAGCATCTCTTCTAAACAGCAGTTCCCGATTGGCTGGCATTGTTTGTGTCAGCAAGCCTTGGTCTATCAGGCAGTCCTCAATTAGGTCCTCCTGCAGGAGGTGCCTTTGCGGCTGTGCCTCCCTGCCACACATCCCATTTATGCAGTGGTGTCCATGCTGTTCCTCCTACAAGTCCTTGCTTTAGCTAATTCTCAAAATGACTATGACAAAATATATGAAACATGGTAATAATAATGAACAGAAGGGAAAAATAATGAACAGTTATGCTTTATTATTGGATGTAGAAAACAAATTTTAAAATTAAAAAAAATTGAGTCTGAGTTATCTCCATGACTTACCAAAATAGCACATAATTTTGTATTTCTAAAGTCCAATGGCTCTGTAAGAGTTTGTTTCCATTGTTGTTAGAGAATACTTTGTTATTGTATGTAGAAAACCTTATTGTTAGCAAAATGTAGAAGCTTAAATAGATATTTCAGTTGTTAGGTGTGTCCTAAAGAGATGCAATTTTGGTGTGTCTCTAAAAGCCTCCAAAAGATAAGAATGCTGAAGAATGGAAAGTCCCTGCCTAATTTAAGACAATTTTCTTGGGAGAGGTCTTGTGGTCTTTGGTCTATGACCTCAGGCAAAGTCAGCTGGGTGCATTAAAGGTGAAATGGTTCTGCCCCTACTGACTTGGCTTGGAGCCCCTCCCCCTATGGTGGCAGGTTTCCGCCTACCAAGGGTGTGGGGAAGGAGATAGACACTTCTTTTATATGGAAGCTTAAATAGATATTTAAGAGATAAGAATTTTCTCTTCGGGCTTGCCAGAGCAACAGAGAATCAGCTGGCGGGACACAGATAAAACAGTGTTCTAGGAAAGAGATCTCAGGAGCCCTCCTGGGTTTGGAGGAGTTCAAGAGAAAGATAGACTAGCTAGGACACATAGAAAGAAATTTCTAAAGAGCTAGTAGTTTAGATGCAGAATTAGGCTTCTAAATTGGTATTTTGTATATAGTTCAGAAAATAAAGTTACCTCATTGAGCTAGCAGGTTTTTAACCTCAGTTTACACCTTCTATGTCTTTATTGGTCTAAACACCGGAAAATTTAAAGGATTGCACATTTTTATCAGCCTATACCTGTGTCTCATTCTATTGCAAGCCCTTTGACATCTACGTTTCTTTTTGCTTTGTTATTCTCTGCTTTGTTATTACCAGTAGTATGAGCAGTTTTGTAAGTATGCAGGACTTATGTATTTAAAAAAAATTAGAACCAGAATGCAAATCTCTACATCAAAAGTTCTTATCTATCCCCCTCCTGTAGTCCATGCGCCTGATGATTTTAAATGTGTGAATGTCAATCATAATATCCCTTCCCATATAGAGAATATATCCTTCACCATCACAATGCATCTTTATTAATTTATTGCTTTTTGTATAAAATTATGTTTCAAGAAATTTGTCATTGTTCATTGAAGTTCTGAGTGTCATTTAACTAGATTTCAGTTTTTCGACAGACAATGATTTTTTAAGATTATTTCTAGACTTTTTTATGTAAAACAGCCTACTGTTTTTAACCGTCAAAGCCAATTCTGTCTTCCAGAACAATCTATCATTTGATAGTTTATTAGACTAAATGATGAAGTGCATTCTTAAGCACCAAGTAAACAGTGTCATAAAATAGAGTGGCGGTGTCAACCCACAGCATAATCTTCCTCTAGCAGTTAAGGTTAATTAGAGAGACTCATCCTTCCAAACACAAATCCATGAGACGGAAGAGGACTCCAGCAGTCACTTGAGAGGTGTCGAGAACACTAATCTATACTGCACTGATTGACTTTTGACAATGAAGTAAATAATCCAAGGTCACCCAGCACGACAAAGAACAATTAGAATCTTCAAGTGTAAATTATTTATAACCAGAGTAAAAAATTACATTTAGATTATTTTTTCAGATATTTATTGACCTAAGTTCTCAAAGCCAAGTTCAAAGAATCTTCATATATATACTATTGTAGAGTATACGTATAGTACCTTATCTTTATGAAAGAGCTCAGGAATCTTGAAAATTTGATGAAATGATTTATAAATAATTTTAATGGCAAAATGATAGTTGAAAATATTCTTCTTAACTATACTTTTGTTTAATATTTTAATCATTTCATTTATGCATATAATGTTTTCTCATCCACCTTTCAGTGTCTTAGCTTGAGTTCCTCTTGTATTTCCCTAACATTTTTTTTCTGCATAACTTCATGTTCTTCGTTTTAAAACCCACTGAGTAATTTAGTGCTGCTGTGTGGGCATAGGTGTATGACCATCTACTAAAATATATGTGGCCTCTCTCAGAACACATCCTCAGGAAAAACTGACTCTCATTCTACCAACAGCTTCAACTACCAATGCCCCCTCAGAAAAATGTAGGGCTGAACCCATACATGGATTTGTAGACAAAAAGACAAATGTAAGTAACAGAGCAATAGGTAGGACCTAAATGTTGTGTAAGGTGGTACCCTCCTTGTGCTGCTCCTCCTTGTGCCAGAGACAACTTTCTCTGTTGTGTCAGTCTCCTACTTGAGGACTGGTGTGGTCTGATACATTTGGTCATATTGATGTCCTCATCACTAGGCTACAAAGTGGATAGTGTTCCCATCAGTGACCTCTTCATTAACTTCAATGCCATGATTACATGTTCCACTCCGATTTCCTCCACAGCAGGACCAATGGTACAGACAATGCTGAGACGAGGAGGTATCATAAATGGGAAGGTCATATCCATCTTCCAAGAGTGATATCTCACCATCAACAAAAGGGGTGCTACTGTATATTGTAGATTCTACTGATATCTTCACCACCATGGAGAAGGCCAGGGTCCACTTAAGGGGTGAAACCAAGTGGCTCACCCCTATGTTTGTGATGGGTGTAAACCACTAATAAATTTCACCAGCAAGGCTTTCTGTACCACCAACTATCAGGCCCCACTGGCCAATACCCTGTATGACAAGTTCAGCATTTTTATGACCATCATAGACCTTCATAGGTCTATGCCATTATCAACACATGGAAGACCATAGACATTCCCTTTCGGAAGGTCATTCCTCTAAGGCCATCCCAAAATACAAAGTTCACTGGCATGAGTTTTCACATTCCTGCCTCTAATATGTTCCTTGTGGGTATGACATGCAGGCTGGAACAAGGTGAAAAATACAATGATCTCCAAAGGGTCACATGAAGTGTGCATCACTAGAGACCCTGAAAGGGGAATTTCGAATAATCTGAAAATCAGGAAACATGAGTACATATTTTTCAAAAGACATAAAATTGGCAAAAGTTGTATTAAAAAATACTAAATATCACTAATCATCAAGGAGATATATATCAAAATGTCAACTTGATCCCTTCTTCCAATAAGAAAACCTATAAGAATAATAATTTAAGAGGTGAACATTGGCAAGCATGGAAAAGGAAATTCTGTACACTGTTGATGGGGATTTCAATTACTATAACCATTGTGTAAAGGAGCCTAAAAACAAAAATATAACCACCATGTAGTTCAGCAATCCTATGACTAAGTATGTATTTAGAGAAAATACATCATTATATCAAAGACATTTTACAAGTGCAAGTTTATTGCAATACTATGAAAAATAGCCAATAAGTGTCCATTAACTGACTAATATATAATGAAAATGTGATGGGTATGCATAATAGAATGTTATTTGGCCACTAAAATTGAAATTTAGTCAGGTGTGTCAGTAGACGTTAGCAAACCATACACAGAAACATAAGGATCACATATGCTCATGCAAGCTTCTCTTAAGAACTCTCACAGAAAGTTGAGAGGAGAACTGTTAGTTACTAGAAACTGGGAACTAAAAAGAGGAGGGATGTTATGTTATAAAATAAAATTCTATCCACTCTATTTTACCAAAGAGGACTCAGGAGCCAGATGCTGGGGTGAAAAGCCTACTAGCTCAGCGAGGCAGAGAAAGCATCCAGTTGACCTTCCTGTACTGACACTCCTCCTCCTCCTCCTCCATAATGTTTTAAATACGTTTAACTCAATGTCCCTCCTTCCTACTTCCTATGTTCACTCCCTGCCAACTGGTTGCTTTCTCCACTCCTTGAAAGCCCTTTGGATTAAATGTGTGACTGTGGAAATGGACATTGATAACCTCATTTAGAAACATGATAGTTTCACATAATATATTAATTTTATATAATTGTCTAAGTATGTGATATATCACATATATACTATAATAAATGCTTTATATGTTGTGTAAATATTTATCTAAAGACTGAGCAGAAGGGTTTTGCAACCCCATAGGAAGAACAACAATATCAACCAAACCAACCAGACTCCCCCCTCCCCAAAGCTCCCAGGGACTAAACCACCAACCAAAGAGTACACATGGAGGGGACCATAGCTCCAACCACATATGTAGCAGAGGATGGCCTTGTCAAGCATCAATGGGAGGAGAGGTCCTTGGTCTTGTAAAGGCTCCATGCCCCAGAGTAGGGGAATGCCAGGGTGGGGAGGTGGAAATGGGTGGGTGGGTGGGTGTTTGAGTACCCTCATAGAAGCAGGGGGAGGGAGAGGGGATAGTAGGATTCCCAGGGTTGTAGGGGACTAGGAAAGTGGATAACATTTGAAATGTAAATAAAGAAAATATCTAATTAAAAAAAGAAGGGGAAGACCCAAACACAGGAGGTCTTTCACCACACAGATATGAGCAGCAGCACGCATGTCAGTAATCATATGCAGACCAAGCACTGTATTTTGAAATATCTTATGGATCAATGATCAAGTTAAACAGCAGAGAACTTTAATGTGTTGCTATGAATCAAGGCCAGAACCTTGTATCCCTAAACAAGGTGTCAACTACCAAATCATATATCTCCAGCCCTAAATTATCTTTAAAATTTCATAAAATGAAAACAGAACATATCAAAATGTATATCTAGGTGGTATAAAAAAAGGTTAAAAGCAAGTGCATGGCACAAAATATTTATGTTAGAAAAAGAAATGTGTAATCTTTAATTAGATGAGAATATGACTTCACACCTTTTTCTGTTCCCTCAGAAAGAATTTTCTTTAAGAAAGATATATATGTCCAAAAAATGGATTTCCCAAGCACATGCAAAGGGCATTTTGAAGCCAGACACTGTAATCAATTAAAATGCTTTCCTAGAATCTCTGATCACCAGCCAAGCATCCAATTTAGGAACGACCACTTTACGCATTAAACACAGCTGCTTCCAATAGCATTTAACCTCCTTCCTTGGAAAGCAAGCATGCATGCTTCGAAACCAAGTCACTCCTCCTTACTTTCCTTACAGAGTAAGAAGAAGCCGGTAACATGGGACAAAATTAGATTCATATGTAGATAGTAGAAATCATAAGGTTATAGTCGTGAAAAGAGTGTCTCTACCTTAGAGCAGCAAGTGTTCTAAGCAGAGGTTCCCAGTCTGTGGGTTGCATCCCCTCTGGGTGTGGGATGACCTTCTCACAGGGCTTACCCGTGACCATCGGAAATCACAGATACTTAAGATTACAGTTCATAACAGTAGCACAATTACAGTTAGAAAGTAGCAACAAAAATAATTTTACGGTTAGAGTCACCACGACACAAGGAACTGTAATTGAATATAGGGTCATAGCATGAGGGACAGCATTAGGAACATTGAGACCCACTGTTCTAGAGTGCTAAGGTTAAAGGGGCTGCAAAGTCACAGGAGTTTGGAAACTAAACCTAGGGCCCCAAGCTAACCAACGCAAGCTGCTGATTTAAGGCCTTCATCTCTCAGGAATGACAATGAGTGATCACAGTTGAATTTTTTTTAATTTTTAAAATAAGTGATTAATGGCACACCCCTTATCTCAATCTCCATCTTAACATATATTACTTTGATGCTTTTACTTATTTTCGTGTGTCTAATTGGTGTCCATAAATCTCTTGGATAAGTCCTCAAGTCCATGCTTCATAGGCAATTGACATACATGGTTTGGAATTTTGGTTGGTTGTTTGGTTGCTTTTGGTTTGGGATTTGTTTGTTTGTTTGTTTGTTTATCTGGTTTTATTAGAGATTCCAGAACTTTCTCTAAGTCTTGCATGGAATGGACTTAAAAATCCCAGTTCCACTTTTCCCAAACTTTCTAAACATACAGTAAATACCTGAGGTGAGCTCACCACTGATTTGTGAGATTCATTTTTCTTTGTAGTTAGCAGAGGAAATGCAGAGGTCCTCACTGGAGGCCCGTGTGCTAAAGTGTCACTGTGCAGAGTTTGTGGGGTGGCCTTTAAGGGATGCACAATCACCAAAGGACTTTTATAAATGGTACAGGCTGTTGCCTGCCTCTTCAAGAGTCAAACTTAATTCCTGAGAAACTGATTGGAAGAGGCAATGATAGCTTCAGAAGGTCTCAGAATGGATTGTAATTCACACAAACACAACCTTGACGGTACACATGCATGCAGACACAAACACACATACACAACACACACACACACACAAAAATACTCTTAGGAACCAATTACCTAACTTCTTCTCACTGCCTCCCCTATTCTTCTCTCTCCTTCTGGGCTGCTTGCACATGCACACTGACACTTGTGTGTGCAGTGCATGTGCACACACACAGACAAGCATCATGACAGCATTGGTCTTGAAGAGGAAAGACAGCAGGGAGAGAGCTGCAGTTCACACGAGCTCACCTTAGCAAGCTCATCCATCTGACAGAAAAAGCTATGATGAAAGCTGAGGCCAATCCGAACTTTCTTTACTATTCTTTCTCAGGAAGCAGCACTGCTAGGCATGATCTGTTTAGGCTGAGTTCATGTAAATTTTCCCCATTCTGCAATAATTCCTCCTCAGCAAGCATCCAGTGTTACTATCACACACCAACATTACCGAGTCAGGTCCGACTCATCTTGTTGGCTTCCTGTGAAATGGAACAACCTTCCCAGGACATTAAATGAATGATTTACAAAGCCCAATGCTGGGAAATGCTCCCTGGAAGACATCATGTCGGTTCATTCAAACCCAGTGTCTGCCCATAATTGTCTTTTGTGTAGTCTCTTAGTCAATTATAGACATTAGACGAGTGTACTAAGCCTGTTCACAGTCTCCTTTCATATATACACATTGTGGAGGAGACACACACACTCACAACACACACTCACACACACACATTTGTAACTTATCATGCTCCCCTGTTCACTAAAATATGGATTTTGCTGAAATTACTCGTTCTTTACAACTCTACCACCCCCTTCTCTGTGTGTCTGTGTATGTAATGTGTGGTCTATGCACAGATATATTCATGTTGATGTTTGTGAACCTATGAAGAAGGTACTGTATGTTGATCTCTCACTCTTCTTCCCTTGAGACAGGGTTTCTTGCTGAACCTACAGATAGGCTGGTGGCCAGCGAGTCTCAGTGGTCTTCCTGTTTCTACCCTCCTACCACAGACTTAGGATTATGGGTACATGTGACTTCTCACCTTGGTAAGTGGGTGCTAGAGACGTGAACTCAGGTCTTCACACTTGAGTAGCAAGCACTTCTCTATACAAGCCATCTCCCTAGCTCAATTACTTTATCTTTAAATAGAATAAATATATTCTTCCTGGGTTGTTTGGGACAATAACGTCTAACCTTGCTACTTTTTCCATCAAACATCAACATTCTTCTCCATTCCTCGGCACCCACAGTTCTTGAAAACAATAATGCAAAAAGACTTGATGGTCTGGGGTATGCTAGGAGAGATAGCCAGAATCCCTTGACATCTGCCATTTGGTTCTTGATGGGTAATCCTTGTGAATCTGATAATCTACAAAGGCTAAGAGGATTGAAAGAAATCTAAAATAGTTTGCAAGTGTTCATCAGAATGACTGGTACATTTTTTGAAGGTCAAGGAAAAGCCCTATGACAGCAAGTACCGTGTTCTTAAGCATTGAATTAGTATCAACAGTATTCAATTAACACACAACAGTCATGGTGGGGGAATAGCAGACTGAAATGTGTAGTAAATCCTCAGTCATCTAAATTCATTTGCTAAGGACTTTGGGATAATCCAGCAAAAAGCTAAGCTGAACTCTGAATGAGGATTGAAATGTAAATATGTCTAAAATAACAATCTGCATAAAATGAATGTAAAGTGAGCATTTTCTAATAACACCAACAAATTCACCCAGAGATGTGACTGGTAAAAAGCAGATACAGTAAGAGAGAAAGGGAGTAGACTAGGAGAGAAAGGAGAAGAACGGGTGAACTTTTCTGGGTGTGTTTCTTCTACATTTCATTTGGGGATTTCATCCAGGGGCAAACAGGGCTTACACTTGCTCCACAGTGAGACTGTACTTCGTGCTGCAGCGTTAACATGATGTGCAGATAGCTAAAATAGTTAAAGCATAGTCCCAAATTCAAAACTGTGCCACCAAACTCAGCTTGGGTGCTGTGTCTTATTACAGAGTAGAAAATATGCACTCTTACAAACTCTATTATAGTTCATTTCTACCCACCGCATGCAATGTGAAAAACCAGAGGACACAGCCTGTAAACAGACAGACAGTGAGAACTGAATCTGTAAAACTGTGGACAAGTTCCCAACTTACTCGGGATCTTCCTTTTCCCATGTTTCAAATACTGTCAACAATGGTAATTATATCATAGTACCCTTGAGAATTATATGTGACTTAGAGTGTGTGTGTGTGTGTGTGTGTGTAAAATCATATGTGTATGTATCTATAAAGTACGTTAAATAGTTCCTGACATATAGCAAACATTTAGTAAATGTCAGCTAATATTTTTGTAGTGATATAACACAAAAAGGCTGAACAGACTTGTATTATGCATAAAGAAGGAATTTTCTATTTTAAAAACTATATAAAATAGTTTGTAATTAGAAAAGAAATATGGAAAAGAATTTACAAACAGTTTAAAGAGCATCTCCTCTGCGTTTAAATTTTCATAGAGGATTCCTTTTTTCACCATGTAGTGGTTATCCAGCATGGAAATAGTATTTTTTTAAATCCGTGTCCTCCAAGCAGACAGCCACGTAGACTAGCAGCCTTTGCTGGCTTTCATTTGCAGATGATTAATGGGCAAGAAATTTAATTGTTATTTATTTTTAAAATTTAATGACAATATGAATAATTTAGCTTTTGCTATACATACAAAAATGCAATATTAAAATTGCAATGTACCTAGCCTCTCCCAATTTCATGAAGTCTATCGAATGAACTCATCTCAGGAAATATTTATGCAGAGTGTGAAGGGACACCAAGAACGACTAGGTGTGGCTGCTGCCTCTGAAGTCATCCCGTACTATGAAGAAGAGCCCCTTCAATAGAGTCATGGCAGACAGTCCTTGACTTTACAAGGTTGGACTTATTTTTTTTTCTACTTTTACTTTTACAGTGATTGGATAATACTCAACAGATATTCCTACTTTGAATTTTGAATTTTCTCTAGACTAGGAGTATATGGCATGATATCTCCAGGGAGCCAGCTAGTGGCCATAGCCACAACTTCCAATTAGCCTTTCAGTTCCTAAAATTACTCTAGTAGTGTTCATGGTAGCCAGTGCTTTTGTAAAGACAAATCTTCAATGTGTTACAAGACATATTCAATGTCCTATGATAAGATGCAGTTTCAGTCAGATGATTTTTGCCCAGTGCTTAGGCTAGGTAACATACATGTTCTGGACACATTGAAGGTTGCCTGGAATAAGCAGTGGTGCTCAGCAGTTTGCTTACATTTAATCGTGTGTGTGTGTGTGTGTGTGTGTGTGTGTGTGTGTGTGTGTGTGTCTATGTGTATACATGTGTGTGCATGTGTGTATGTCTCCATGTATGTGTGTGTCTGTGTGTTTGCATGTCTGTATGCATGTGTATGTGTCTACATGTATGTGTATGTGTGAGTATTCATGTTCATGTTCTTATAATGTTTGCACATGGAAGGTACAAAGGCTTATGGATGTGTATGGAAATGTGTGCACGGGGAGGCTCATAGCTAATGCTAGAAATCTTCCTCAATCCCTCTTTGGCTTATTTTTTGAGAAGAGGCCTCTGTCTGAACCCAGAGCTCACCAGCATGAATAGACTTGCTGGCAGGACTCCCCAGAGCTGAGGTTCCAGACTGGAACGAAAGCCTCATCTAGCTTTTGTACGCCGCGGATCTATATTCAGGTCTTCAACAGTTTTCACAGCAAAGCCATCTCTCCAAGCCCTAAAAGTGTTGTTTCTTTTTTTTAATATAATATTCATATTAACTCCTTGAAAATTTCATACAATGTATTTTTACTTTTTGAGATCTGTATGCACAAGTCACCCCCACCCCTTATCACCTTACTTCCATATCCTCCCTCCCAAACTGATGACTTCTTTTGAAATTATTACTGCCATATATATAGACACACATATAATACAATGTTATGTACAAATACATACGTGTTACATTTGTACGTATATGTACTATGCATCATGTACATGTATATACATTTGTATATGCAAGCTACTGAATCCATTCACTTTTGCTCACATGTACATGTGTCCATGGCTAATCACCTGGAATTCAACAGCTTAGATGATGACTCATCACTGGAGAGAACTGATTCTCTTCTCAGCAACCATCAGTTGCCCACAGCTCTGCATCAAGGGATCCGACTTTGTAGAATTTCTTCCACTCACATTAGCACATCAACTGATAATTGTCATCCCATCTAAGCCAGTCTTATTCAGTCATGGGTGCATGTTTCCTAGGATATAATATCTAGCAACAGGCATCTGGGTCCATCAGCTCTTACAACATCTTCCCCCTGTCCTGGAGTGTCTGTTCCCTCATTCTTAGGGGTAGTGGTTGTATCATTTGGCATTAGACCCTTATTCTCTGCATTTCAGCCACCCTGGATCTCTGTCAGAGTTGCCATCTGTTGCAAAAAAGAAGCGTCTGTGACAAAGGGGGAAGCATCATCTATCTGCGGGTAAAGAACGGCACTTAGAATACAATTAGAAGTTGTAGTAGTTTAGGAAAATGGCAGCAGTAGCTGGTCTTCCTCTCAGCTGTGACCTCTCCAGCATGGGCAGCTGGTCAGGTCTACCATACCAGACATGAATTTATTCCCACTGAGTGAGCCTTACGTCCAATTAGACAGCTGTTGATTACTCCCAAGATACAAAATCCACTATTTATACAATAGGGATATTTTGCCTACATTTTTAGACAATAATTATTTTTTTTCAGTTTACAATGTTATCTCAATATAAATGCATCATAAGGCAAGGAGGGCCTGTAATCCTTCCCTTTAAATTATCTTAAGGGGACTAGCCTTCCTTCGAACCAACACTGCTTGCTATCTATATCCCAAATTTCCTACAACTGTTGACACACTATTCACAGGGGTACACAGCAGGGGATAAGGCCATTTCTCTACTAATCTTTTAAGCAATTTCTCCTACATGCCTTGGCAGGAAGCCTGTAACAGTTTGAACAGACTTGTATACAATATGTGCAGCGCAGCCAAAACTCATTAAGTGCCTTTGTCTCATGCATCTTGAGAAACACGATATCGCACCCCTGATGGGCCGTGCCTCGGAAATGTTATGTTAACATTAAAATCACCAGAAAATATTCATTTACTAGTCAGGTGACATCTCTCAGCAGTGTTCAGACAATGTTCTTGGGGGGGGGGGGATGATCTGCCTCTCACCAAGTATAAATGAAATGCCAGTGAGTTTTCCAGGTCCTTCAATCACAGGTTATGAAATACTCTAGGGGAAAAAAAGCTTAGTAATGAATTTGGACCAGAATAAACTTGATAATTGCACTTAACACAAGTTTTACCTTCTTTCTAGCCAAGAGTCTCACAACACTCTCATTTATGGATTACTTTATTACAGAAAATATAGGCAATAAGATATTGCTATCTCCTTTTTCTTCAGTCCACTGTGAGTCCATATTTTACTTGGCTTACGATGCTAATATTCCACATTTGTACTTCTGCATGGGTCCGACTACTCCTAGAACACCGTCCTTCTCTAAAATACAGCCAGCTTACAGCCATTTCCCTCTTTTTCTGCTTGATGCATCACTTCTCAGTAACCAGAAGAAAAGTTGACCCTGGCTTAACCCCGTCTGTTAAACACTGTTATCTCCTCCTTCATACCACAGAATGTCATTATGTAAATTTGCATGTAAAATTATACTTTCTTTTCTATGCCACATTATAACCCCCAATGCTATGAGGTTGTTTGACTGACGTGGCCGACATTTTAGAACATCACTAAACACGAAAACTCACTCATTAATTATCATGAAATAAATATAATAGCCTAGTGAAGTGAAATACCAAAAAGTTATGTTCCTCCAATGGATTGATCCACCGAGTAATCCATTATTCATTTTATATTTGTACCTGAGACATTGCTTGACTAGCAAGTGAGCTGTCCTTTATTCTTCAATGGCAAAATCAAATAAACTACTGGACAATCGGAGCAATAAGGCAAAATTGGTCTTCACGGCTGACAAAAGAAAACCTCTAAATCAACAAAAAATAGTTCAATTTAGTCACTGGGTGTGGGCAAGGCCGGCACACTCAGGGCAAGGTTCAATTGCTTTTGATCTAACAATCAAAAGGTGATTTCCCCTCCTTTGGCCATTTGCTGAATTCTAAATTCAGATATGCTCCTTTAACTCAGTATTGAAAATTATGTTAAAGCAATAACAATAATAATGTAGTATTTATTGACTTATAAAATAATTCTAATTAAAATACACTGACAATGTGCCAAATGCTATTGGATATGTTTGTAATAGATAGTAGACTAAGGTACAAACTGTATTTTGCTAATACAAAGTTCTTTTATTTCAAGCAGTACCAGAAGAAAAAATACTGCTCACTGATTTGCCAATAAGCAATATTAAAGGAGAAGGCAAATAGAATGATCTATCTAAACAGCAGAGCTCATCATTCAATAGAATCCATAAGAACAGCAGGTCAAGTCCTCCGGCCGCTTTTTTTTTTTTTTTTTTTTTTTTTTTTGGTTTTTTGAGACAGGGTTTCTCTGTATAGCCCTGGCTGTCCTGGAACTCACTTTGTAGACCAGGCTGGCCTAGAACTCAGAAATCCGCCTGCCTCTGCCTCCAGAGTGCTGGGATTAAAGGTGTGCGCCACCACACCTGGCCTCCGGCCGCTATTTTTAAAGACCTGCAAATAATAGTACTCTAAGCTCAGCCTTATTCAGATTCCAGAGCTGATGATTGGGTGTGACCAGAGACAAACGAAGCCTTGGAACAATTTCCCAGGAGCTCCATTCACATGGGGATATGGTAGCCACGCAACTTTTTTTGTCTACAAAATTGTTTTTTATAGACTCAATAAAGATTGAAATATAAAAGCCCACATGAATACTTGTCTACTCTAGTTCTGAAAGAAAAAAAAAAAGAGAGTAACAAAGCTAGACAAAATAATCTAATAAAAATCCTGCAGAAAAGACAGCCTGGCTAGCAGCCCATGATAGAATACCATCCAGGACTGCTGAGAAGGGCAGGGCTGAGGATGGATTTTGAAGTTAGACAGTGCAAGGCTGAAGTCTAGCTTCTTGCCTTCTAGCCACGTTACTAGAGAGTGGCTTAACCCTTCCTAGGTCCTTTCTTTCAGCTAGGGATCAGGGATCAGAATAGTACGTACTTCAAAAGATTCCCTGCAAAGGACATGCATCTGTGACATAGCAGTGAGCACCTGGGAACTCATGATTTTTATTATTATTACTGGTGACTTTTCTTGTACCCAGTGCGTTTTCTTAAAGCTCCACCAAGTGAATTTACGTGTGTTCGTTTGCATGCTTTCCTGTCACCCTCGTAGAATGACTCTTACTGCACTAGTACATTCTTTTCAAAGAAGCAAAATTTAATAATGATTAATTATCAAATTATTATTATTATTATTATTATTCATGGTCAGCTTCCCAGGATTTAGAACCACCTAGATGACATAACTCTGGAAAGGCCTTTAAGAAACTTCATTTTGTAACACATGGAGACCTGGAGACCGCAACAAAATGCAAGTTGTGTCTTGTGTCACCCAGTCTCAGTGGCTACAACGGCAGGGGATACAAAGCATTCCCGCAGCTAAGGCTCAGCCAACATTGTGGAAAAGAAGCAGGATTGATTGATTGTCAGAGCCAGAAGATCAGGGAGTTTCCTGTGAGATGCTGTCCTAGTAAGATCATAAGCTACACCCATGAAGTCTCACTAACACCGCTGACCGAATGGGAGCTGGAGAAAACGGTTACAGCGATGCATATGCAAAACTAGACAAGGTAAAGGATCAAAGGATCACAAGGCCTTAACTCTACACAAAGAACTTTAGGTAACTGAGGAAAGCCAGGAATAAGGAAGGCAGTCCCCCCTCCCAGCCCCATTACCCTCCCCAGGAAGAGCACACCAACTGATTGTTCAGGGACAAACATTCAGCCTTGAACTCACATGTACATGTGCATACATAATGAACAGGTTCGATTTGGGACTATATACAAATACGCATGCGATGACAATTAGTGAAAAGAAGAATGGAGAATGGTATATGGGAAGGTCTGGGAGAAGGCTAAGGGAGAGATGTTGCAATTCAGTTACAATCCTAAAAATAACGCCAAGACATTTCTGGAGATGTTTAGTTGAGGAGGGAAATTCTACCTGAATGAGGGTGGGACCGTGTCTCAGGCAGAGATCTCTAAGTGAACAAAACAGGAAGAAGGAGAAAGCAGACACGGTACTCATCTTTCTCTGTTCCCTGACTATGGATAAGATGCGAGCAAACACCTCCCCTCCCAGCCTGGGACTGCCTTAATCCAGTCTCCACCACCGACCTCCAAACCCTGAGCCAACCGAAATCCTTCCTGAATGCTTCTTTAAAAAAATAATTATTATTATTATTATTATTCTACTTATTAAATTCCAGTCGTTGCCTTCCCTCCTGGTACCCTCCTCACAACTTTTTTTTTTCAGGCATCTTCTCACAACAGGAAATGTAAGATAGCCACATCCCACCCCAAATCTCATGAGTCCTCAGAGTGAAAATGGATCTTCAACGGAATCTTAATTTTTTCTTTACAATGTTCAAAGATACCATGACAATAATTTTGAAAGTTAATTATAAAAGATTGGAGTGGCAGTTGTCTGAAATAAGTGCCAAGCAAAGGTCACCGCAGCCTACACAGGGCTACGCATAAGCCACTCCATCGCTAATTTGAGTAAATAGGGCTAGCGGCGTTTGTATGCAAATTGGGCAGAGAACATATTTGCGAATAGTTTTATGGCTGCATTACCCATTCTACTGTTGCCTATCAAGGCAGCATTGTCTTTATAATCAGCCCATAAGACCGGCCTTTGCTGTAGAAAGCAATTGTCAGGAACAGAGAGAAACAGTTAGAGGTTACCCACTCTGCTAAGCAGTTCATTTACTAAGGACACATGAGCTTTAAAATCACCCAGTGCGGACTCAGGGACCTGGGTTACATTCAATGCTGTAAACTTCCCAGTCACGGACTGTAAAATGGATAAGGAGGAATGTCCTGGAAACAAATATATTTTGAGGGGGGGAAAGAAGTTAAAAAACAAAAAACGAACAAACAAAAACCATCCCTCCAGCATTCTACTGGAGTAGTTCAGTTTGTGAGGACTCCCAGGATGCACTGCGCAAGGCTACAGCGAAGCAGAGGTAGCCCTTTAAAGAAGCCTTTTTCTAGCGCTCCCTGAGGGAAAAGATCATTGGCGGCAGGTGTTAGGAGGCAAAGTCTTTTTTTTTTTTTTTTTTTTTTGTCACTTCTGGTTACTATTTATATACATTTAATGCTGTGTATTAGAGCAGTGGATCTCAACCTTCCAAATGCCGCAACTCAGTACTGTTCTTCAGTGTGTGGTGACCTCCAACCATAAATTATTTTTGTTGCTTGTTCACAACTGTAAATTTGCTACTGTTATGGACTGTAATGTAAATAGGGGATATTTCTGATAGTCTTCAGCGAGCCTGTGAAAAGGTCATTTGACCCCCTCCCGTGGAGGTCGGGATCCACAGGTTGAAAACCTCTGTGCTAGGGCCTACTGTATTGAGATATCCAATATGTTGTGATTAGGGAGTATTGGTTGGGGAAATCCAGGTTCCTTCAGTAATAGCTCTGCGGCATCCAAAGCTTCAGACCTCCTGGGGATCAAACTGTTCTTATAGGCATGGATAAACTTTTTACTTGGTGTCTTTTCAGTTAGGGGTTCTCAACAACAAAACCATCTTTCCTTATTTCTGATTATATTCTATTGTGAAATAGTTTATCTGGAAATAATATTTTTCCTCATGGAAGAGACTTTTCATTAAAAAAATATTTTAGACATGCAGAAGGTACTATTTTTCAAATGGATATCTGCAAAGGTGTTGCAGCACCTGTCTGGAAAAAGCTGTTTCAAGTTTTGCAGGCTCTTTGTAAACCTATTTTGAAGAGGAATTCAACATATGACCAGAGTCATTTTAGCTAAGTAGAGAATTGGTGCCCTCAGCTCATATAGACAGACAGCCCTTGAAAGAAATCTCTATATAACTTGTGTGGAGCATAGTGTGTGGTGATGTGTGTGTGTGTGTGTGTGTGTGTGTGTGTGTGTGTGTGTGTATGAGAGAGAAAAAGAGAGAGAGAGAGAGAGAGACCTATGGAGGCCAGAGGTCAACCTAGGGTATTGTATAATCACTGTCACGTTGTTGTTTGAAAGAGTCACTGGACAAGCCTTGCTTGACAGAGAGTCCCAGGAATCTCTTTCTCTCTGCTTCCCTTTGCTGGCATTACAAAGATATTCCACAAGGCTCACCTTACATGTGCCTGGGCCAAGCACTATTGGGGATACGCATGAACACTGTGCTGCACATTTGATACATATGTGCTACAGGGCCTTGCTTCAGCCCGTGCTATGCTCTTTGGTTGGTGGCTCAATCTCAGAGAGCTCCCAGGGCTCCAGGTTAGTTGGCTCTGATGGTCTGTGGAGTTCTCTTACTTTTCAGGGCTTCTGATACTTCCCCCCAACTCTTCTATAAATGTCCCTGAGCTCCATCCAATGTTTGGCCATGGGTATCTGCATCTGTTTCAGCCAGCTGCTGGGTAGAGCCTCTCAGAGGATAGTTATGCTAGGCTCCTATCTGAAAGTATAGTAGAGTATCATTAATCGTGTCAGGCATTCATACTTGCCCATGGGATGCGTCTTACGTAGAGCTGGTTATTGATTTGCCGTTTCCTTCCATCTCTGTTTCATCTTTGTCCCTGCATTACTTTTAGATAGGAAAAATTGGGGGTGGAATGTTTAATGGGTGGGTTGGTGTCTTTATCCCTCCACTGGGAGTCCTGCCTGGCTACAGAAGGTAGCCACTTTAGGTTCCATGTCCCAACTATTAGGCATCTGGCTAAGGTCACCTATATTGACTCTTGGGAGCTTCCCCCATTCCTTGGTCTCTGGGACTTCCCTCAACTCCCTACCGCTAGCAGCTGCATATATCCATTCATTCCCCTGGTTCTCTGGCCTTCGCTCCTGTCTCTTCCCACACCTAATGCCGACCAGCCCCATTCCCTTCCAGATCCTCTTTCCCTCCTAATTCCCCCCTCCCTCTGCATCCTCCCTTGGGCCTTCTTTCTTGCCCAACTTCTTTGGGTCTGTGGGTATCATGAGTGTCCTGTACTTTATAGCTAATATTATAGAATTGACCTTTGGTTACATACAAAATAAGTACAGACACTGGTTGGCTGAGAATAAATTCTGCAACATAGGAGTTTCTAGCATTTGCAAGTCTCATGATTCCTTAAATAAGTGGACTTCACTTTCTACACTGATAAGAAAAATATTAGTGACATTAATAAAGTAAAACCATGCATCTGACAGTTTAAGGTAAAGTGTATGCTATACAAGTTCAAGTTTTACTGCCTTTTTAATAATTTGTAAATCACATTGACACTTTAAAGAAAAATGTCCATATTATCTAAGTCCAAATTTTATTACTTTATTATTTCTGTTACGTATTTTGGAAATGGAAATCTTTTGACCTTAAAATATCCAAGTAATAAAATGAAATTGTAAAAGAAATTGGAAAGCCATGCATGTGAGTCTTTATTTCAACCCATTAAGGTAGAAGTGAGAAAAAAAAAATTGATGGCTTCCACTCAGACCCAATAGAAAGGGAAGCAAATCTCTCTCTTTACTCTTAGCTGGTACAATTAGATCAGCGTGAATGAAAGTGGAGAGGCTCTGTCTGGCCACTATAATGGGCGGTTAGAACTACATAGATATTGTTAATGGCTTAACCAGATGGCACTATCTTAGTCTGTTTTATGTGACAAATTACTTGATTATCTACTCAGCTTATTTCCCCAAGGAGTCCTTCCTGGTTTAGGAACGCTACGCTACAAACACTGTATCGTAAAGCAAATAGGAAACCATAATGGCTGACCACCTTTGAAATCTCATTTTACTGTTAACAATCATAAGCTATTTCTCATGTCAGTAGCAACATAAATTTTGATAAATATTGCTTGGGGGAAAGAATCCACCAAAAAAAAAAACATAAAGGAAGGAACAGGTTAGAAATGTGTAAGTTTATTGTGAACAGGAAACTAAAATAAACGTGTGAACTCTTGGTGTAATAAATTTCTTAGCATAGAACAGAAGGTTTTGCTGTTGATGTGCCTGCACATACTGCAGCAATTACCATGCTGTCTGATAATCATTGCTAGATAATAATACTAAGGACAGAACTGTACTCATTTCTATGACAATATCAAGTAAAAGAACCTAAAAGAATTAAAAAATATTCTTTGCTATTAATACTTATTTTTTAAAAAGGGTTTATTTATTTATTTCATGTATATGAGTACACTGTAGCTGTCTTCAGACACACCAGAAGATGGCCTTGGATCCCATTACAGATGGTTGTGCAACACCATGTGTTTGCTGGGAATTGAACCAGGACCTTAAGAAGAGCAGTCAATGCTTTTAACCGCTGAGCCATCTCCCCAGCCCCAGCTCTTAATATTTATTACACATAAAATCAAATGAAATGGAAAGACAGTGAGACAGAAGAAACTCCTTCTATAATATAATTTCATCTTTTCCTTAGGTATGCTCAGTTCAAAAGTTAAAAAAAAAAAATCAAATAAGGCCAAACTCTGAAAATACTTCTTAGAGTTTTATTTAAGGGTTCGCTTAGGAAGCCCCGGAGATTACCCTTTACAGATGAACTTCTGCTGTCAACATATCAAAGCATGCTTTCTATGACGAGTTCTTTCACTGAAATGAAAAGATCATTCAGATCATTTCTTGAACATACCAAAGCAACGCGTGTAAATCAGCCCAACAGCCGAAAGTGGTAAAACAAGCAATTAATATAATTTGTATTAATCATATCCGTTGCAATTATGTAAATGCAGCTCAAACTGCTATGGATCATGCTAGTGTGTGATTACTTTTACAGATCTAGGAATTTCTAAGCTAAAGGTTCCAAATGAATTCAGTACACTCGGCTAAAAGTCACTTCTTGCTTCATCTCATAGATACACTTTCCTTTCACTCCGCTTGATACCTCGGTTAAGCAAGAACAATTTTTACATCTATTTATATCAATCATTTATATTTTAATTCTAATTATATCTCTATTACATCCTTTCTACAATAATATTTTGAGCAGGTGAACTGTGACCTTTTTTTTTTTATCATTTGCATTCAAGTAGCATCAGAGCAAAGGGGTAATAAAGAATTTTGGCCCCAAGATCTGATTTTGTAAATGGGTCCTCTGAGATGCCTTCTGGATAAAAGCTCAAATTCTTAACCCAAAGGGCAATGGTTTACAGCAAAGAACACTGGGAAATTATAATTTGAAAAACGGTGAAGCCGTTGCACGGTCTGTCAGAAACCTTCATCTCCAGTTTGACTTCACAACTTAAAGTTTTAGTTTAAAAACTATTGCTCTTCCTGCTTGTTTCTCTTCCTTTCGGGGACTTGTAACTTGGGTGATGCAAGACACAGGCTGTTCAGGCAGCCAGTCAAAGGAAGGGAGTCTCTAAAAAGCAATAGTTGCAGCCGTATTATTTTCCCTAAGGGACTATATTCAGATACATGAGCCAAATACATACAAATACAAATACATCTTCCCCTTGGAAACTGAAAATCAAAAACACCAGCAAGGAAAAAAAAAAAAAAGGCTGTAAAATCAACATTAGGCCATTGAACGCAGTTTAATTATTTTAGCACAAACTATTGCATTTTATGTAGTAGATTCATTCATTTCCTTTTAAATGATCATCTTTAGCAACTGACTTTGTGGCTCACCTGATAACTTAGTTAAGGTTAGAAACCACAGTTCTTCAGCTACACATTTTTGATAATAAATGGGCCTATCTGCATGAATGCTATGCAGCAAAAATGCAACTTGTCTTTTCGATCAGCGGCATCTTTCCAGTCACAGTAAACTCTAATTTCCCCAACATTTTGTTGCATCATCTCTCGGCTTTCTTCTTCTCTGAGTGCCGCCTAAGTGGCAGCACTAGGATGTCACAATAGAGCTTTGACTGGGAACTGGACCCACACTACATGAAATTCTCCTTATAAGTGAGTCAGATGGAAGGCAAGAGACTAGTCTCAAAAGGAACAGCACAGCCAGCCACATTTGCAAAGGCTTTGGCTTTCAGTGCAGAAATTCTATCACCTTATTTCATTCACCATCTTTAAGCTTAAATTTATTCCTTAATATCACGTGTATAAATAATAACAAATGGGCGTAGGAGAAATACATTCCTGTTGTTCTCCCCAGTCATCTCATTCCTAAGAATTTAACCTACAGAAATCATATTTTAAAAACATCAAAAATACGTCCAAATGTGTTCATGAATGATTCTGAAGTAAAATACTTCAAACATGCTAAGTCATGTGTTGTACCCTAAATCTATAGCATACTGCATCATCCTTAAGGTATGGAAAGTTATGTACTGTTGTTCTGTGAACCGACTTTCAAAGCTGCTGTCTCTCTTTGTTCACCAAATCCATCAAGGTTCTCTTTCACATGCGTGTGATGTGCTGTCTCCCTTCACCGTAACTTCTTCAGTGCTCAAGCCTGTGACACTGTGAGCGTGTTATCTTTATCTCTATTAACTTCAACAAAGTGTGCATGGGAGAGGGAGGAACTAATCTCTGCATATGTCCTCCTTCTCCTACCCTAGCACCCCTCCCCTCTGCTCTCCCGACACAAGAACACAGCACGCACCCTGCCCCTGTTCTTGTGTTTTTCTGCAGTCGGAAACTGCATCTTCTCTTTCCCATGAAATGCTTTCCTGAGTACCTGCTGAAGGCTGCGTTCCCCTCCAGCTCCTGTGCCACTGCTGCCCTAGTACAGAGCTTCGAGCGACTAGATCCTCGTGGCTCAGCCTCTGGTTCCTTCGTGATGCACCCCTCCACCTTCCGGCCATCTTCCACTTACCCATTCAGAAGTGCAATTCTGAGGATATCACATTCTCTTTAAGGTAGGGAAGCTCATGTAGTTTGCGTAGGCCTCAACAATTGACTCTCACCCCACCCCACCCCACCCCTGCCCCGGGCTTTCCTCAACAGCCGGGTCTTATCCATGACTGTGCTTGCATTCACTACAAAGCACTGTGTCTTCCCTAGACTGTCAGAATCTACTTCTGCAAAGTCTCAACTCATTTGCTCCAGTAAAGCTCCCGTGTCCCTTTTAATTCATGAGCGAACTTTCCGTAGTTGGAATTTAGTTCACGGTGTTCTTCTTCCATTAACGTATGGTCTCTTCTGGCCCAGAAATAGTGTAAACTATTTTTGCATCTTCAACAGTATTATAGTACCTGCTACTTAATAGAATCTAAGAAAGGTTTCTTGAGTAACTAGACTCAGAAATGGGTAAGTGGCATATGGCAAGGCAAATATGCATGCATATGACACAAATCAGAAGGAGAAATGTAGAGGTGCCTTAAAAATTAAAAATATTTATCTATTCTTAGTTAACTGGGGTGGGGTTGGGAAGAGCTTTAAAACATATATTAACTGCTATAGAAAATGCCTGCTAATAAATAAGTGCTCATTGGTAGAAGTTTTTGCTTGGTTCCTGCTTTTACTTCAAGCGAAATGCTGAGCTTCTTAGACCTCCTGTATAAAGAATCATTTGTCCAAGTCACACCCACTCTTCAAAACTGCTCACAGTATCAAACATTGATTTTTTTTTTCTCTCTTACCTTGTTAAAAAGGACTGGACAATTTACAAAAGGTGAGCTGATGGTTTCTATCCTACACATGCTCGTTAAGCTCATGCAGACAGTACTGTCCATATGCAGAGACAGAAATTACAAATGGGAATAAATGCTTATCCATCAGGCATCCGAGGCTATCAGAACTCCCCCAAATGGTTTGCATTTCCAATTTTGCCAGGCCACTTTTCATATCCAAAATCCCTAGTATATAAAACTTCTTACAAGAGAAGGGAAAGTGATATATTTGCAGGCTAGACACATGCATGTGTGAGTATGTGTGGGTGTGTGCATGCATGTGTGTGTACATGGACAAAGTAAAGAACAGTACACATCTGATATTCTCTTTTAGTCCATAATCATTAGTCATCTCACTAGACTGATATTACTTTCCATAAGAGTACCGTCTGCCCGTGACCTTAACATTAGCTCAAGCATACTGAGATTTAAAAAAAAAAAAAGAAAAGATTACTATCAATGTTTCAAACAATAAACAAAGACCAGATATGGTGGTGCACACCTGCAATCCCAGTACTGGAGATAGAAGCAACCTTTGTCAGATTCCAGGCCAGGCTGGTCTACATAGTGAGTTCCAGGCCAGTCAATGCTACAAAGTGAGACCATGTCTCAAAGAAAAAAAAATTAAATAAATAAATAAAATAAAATAAATAAAATATAATCAATACAGAAGCAGAGCCCTAAATATTTTGGTGCTTACAATACATTAAAAAAGTGCTCCCTATGCTAGATAAAATTTTCTCACATAGACTAAGATACTTAAAAACTCTAAAAGGCTACAGAGACATCTTGATTCTTGCATCCAACATTTTGCACATTCGACACTTAAAAACTCTAAAAGACTACAGAGACATCTTGATTCTTGCATCCAACATTTTGCACACCCGGTTACAGAGGAAACTGCTGCATTTAAAGACTCTGCCAGAAAGGAATGACTACCCAGCGAAACACTAAAGGACTTTACGCTAAAATATCTTCAGCATCAAATTTTTCAAAGGTTTCCCAAAAGAGCCATACAAATCTTGCTAAGTAATTTCGAGCACTGAAATTTTTGAAGAGCTGTAGCAACAAACCAACCAAAAACCAGAACTGAACAACTAAAACTTGTTCACAGTATTGAGGGAGTTTTGCCCACACATACATCTTAAATAGGCATCATATTGATCACACGTTGCATTGCATGGCAATCTAAAGACCACACGAATTCAAGGATCTGAGTGGGCTACAGCTTGATGTGACCTGTGGTCCCCTGGAATGAAAAATGTGAGTGGTCTTGGCTAGGGTGAACTGGAGCTTCCAGCTCTGTTCCTAAAACCAGCCTCCTTCAGAGGAAGCTCTGTCCCTAAAACCAGCCTCCTTCAGAGGAAGCTCTGTCCCTAAAACCAGCCTCCTTCAGAGGAAGCTCTGTCCCTAAAACCAGCCTCCTTCAGAGGAAGCTCTGTCCCTAAAACCAGCCTCCTTCAGAGCTCAGAACCCGTGTTCTCCTTTCTTAGTCTTCTCTCTTGGTCTCTCTGTGTTCTACAAAAATAGCAAGGTTTGCCTGTAGCAAGTGTCATGGCAGCTACACGGTTAGAACTTCTGCCACTTTCTAGACTCTGCATGCTTATTGGACCCTGTCTTAGAGTTTTACTGCTGTGAACAAACACCATGACCAAGGCAACTCTTATAAGGACAACATTTAAGTGGGGCTGGCTTACAGGTTCAGAGGTTCAGCCCATTACCACCAAGGTAGGAACATGGGAGCATGGCAGGCAGGCATGGTGCAGGAGGAGCTGAGAGTTCTACATCTTTATTTGAAGGCTGCTAGCAGAATGCTCACTTCCAGGAAACTAGGATGAGGGTCTTAAAGCCCACACCCACAGTGACACACCTACTCTAACAAGACCACACCTTCTAATAGTGCCACTCCCTGGGTGAAGCATATACAAACCATCACATTCCACTCCCTGGCCCCCATAAGCTTATCTAAACATGTAAGTCTATTGGAGCCATACCTAAACTTAACATAATAAAAAATAAATTTAATCCATCTTCTAAAGTCCCCATAGTCTATAGCAGTCTCAACACTGTTAAAAGTCCAAAGTTCAAAGTCTTTTTTCAGATTCATCCAATCACTTAACTGTAAGCCCCAAAGCAAGACAGGAAACCAGCTGGGCAAACTCCAAACTCTGCATCTCCACATCTGATGTCAAAGCAGTATACAGATCTCCAACTCATTTTTCATCTTCTTTCTCCTGGGTTGGTTCCATTCCCTTTCAGCAGCTTTTCTCAGCAGATAGCCCATGGCTCTGGCATCTTGAACATCTTGGGGTCTCCAGAGAAACTTACAGCTTCTTGTTTCAGTGTCTGGGACCCACACATGATTTCATAGGCTCCTCCAAAGGGCTTAGGTCACATCTCCAGCTCTGCCCCCTGTAGCACTCTAAGCTCAGGTCGATCTACTCCACTGCTGCTGTTCTTGGTGATCAGCCCATGGTACTGGCATCTCCAATACACTGGGGTCTTCTGCTGCAATTAGGCTTCACCAATAGCCTCTCATAGGCTCTCATAGTACCAAGCCTCAACTACTTTGCATGATCCCTTCAGTCTGGGGCCATCAATTGCAACTGAGACTGCACCTTCACCAATGACCTTCCATGGCCTCTAACAATATCAAACCTCAGCTGCTCTTCATGACCCCTTCATGCCTTCAAAACCAGTACCACCTGGGTGACTCTTACACATTACCAAGTACACCTGCTGCAGGAGGTACACCCTCGGCTATCTCTGGAACACAGCTTCTTTGTGCTTTCAGAAAACACTTCCCATAAGATTTCACCTCAGTGATGATGATGTCTTCTTAATTACCACTAATTTCTTAGCTCCCACTAACCAGCGTCAATTGTCCCAGTAGTCCCATCTCTTCTGGACTCTAAAGCCAGAGCCATGTGGCCAAAGCTGTCGAGTTCTGCTGCTTGCTGGGGCTGGAACATGGCCCCCTAGTTCTATTACATGATCACCAGCTTTCTGTTTCCCAACTCCTTCACTGCCTAAGCCTGGCTGTCCTGGAATTTGCTCTGTAGACTGACTGAGCTCTTGAGATCTGCATGCCTGCCTCCTAAGCACTGAGATTAAAGGTGTGGTCCACCAAAACTGGATGTACATTTTTCTTCACCTAAAACTTGCTCTGTTCTAGGCTGGCCTTGAACTCAGAAATCTCCTTGTCTTTGCCTCCAGGGATTGTACTACCATACCTGGACAACATTTAAATGGGACTGGCTTACAAGTTCAGATGTTCAGTCTGTTATCACCAAGGAGGGAACATGGTAACATCCAGGCAGGCATGGTGTAGGAGGAGATAAGAGTTCTACATCTTCATCTGAAGGCTGCTAGCAGAATACTCACTTCCAGGCAGCTAGGATGAGGTTCTTAAATCACCCACAGTGACACACCTACTTCAACAAGGCCACACCTTCTAATATACCTCTCTCCCTGGGTAGAGCATACACAAACCATCATAGAGCGTGAATCAACTACTGATGTGGAAGGGAATTACTCTTCCTTTCCTTGCCTTTAAGCCTCCCTGATATCTATTCCTCAGCCACTTCCTGCCTACTAACTCCTTACAGGATCAAGCAGGGAAGTGCTTCCCTGAGCTAAAGTTTCACTGCTTCATAGAAATATTAAGTGTCACAACTTAGGTTTTGCTTCCTTCCTTTCCCAAGGAAATTGATGCGAACAGCGCCCCTATTGGGAGATTGTAAAGGATGTCTCTTAAAGTTGTTCTACAAGGAAATGGTCCAGGAAGATCCAAGTGCTGTCTCCACACAAGGAATAGCAAGATGTGGTAGGCAATGCCACCAGTGTCCAGCTCTCTCGTTCATTCAGCTTGCTGACCAGCTAACCTAGCTAAGAGACTCATCTCTGTGTCCCACTGGAAGTATAATGGTGAGCAGTGGGTACCTCACACCCACTCAACAACACAGTGGGGGCATGGCTCCTTCACTTCTGATACAGGTCTTTAGAGCCATCTGCCATGCCTACACCTATGCCCTGCTCTGACATTTGACATCTAGTGTGTCGTGGTATCCCCATTCACCATAAAGAACTGTTTCTAATCACTAGTTTGAGAATTGCAAACAAGTCTAGTTTTATGACAAGGTCACAAGGCTGGAGTGCAAGCTCGTGTTCTGAAATGGTACCTGATTGTGTCTTCAATGTAAGAGTTTCAATTTGGAAAGAAAGTGGTAAATATTTGACCCATTACAAAGAGACTGTTTGGATGGAGCTGTACCTTCAAGATACCTATTATATCATTTAGTGTTTTCTGAAGAAAAGAACTAACACATGTGTACACAGCAAAGTAAGTTTAAGAACATGGTAGTTATGCTCCCAAAATTCAAAATTAGAATGTCAGGATCCCAGCATATCCAAGGTATAGTTTCAGTCTAGAGACCCAAAGGCTATAAATCTAAAGGACAGAAGACACCAGTGTCCCCGCTCAATGCCTTGAAATAGGAGGACTTCCATCTTAACCTCAGGAGCCACAGACTTTAACACTGTATTATTTAGGACTTTGACTGAATAAAATGAGGTGAGACTACTCACTGGCTGGGCAATCTGCTTTAGTCAGCTCTTTCAGATATTAAGCTCTCCTTCAGAAACAGCACCCCAGATATACCCAGTAAAACGTTTGACCAAATACCGTGACACCCAGAGACCCAGTCAAATGCCCATAAAATTAACCACCATACCTATTGCTTCTCAGAGTAAATAAGTCTGTAATCCATTGCTAGCCCTGCTCCATCATTTCACACTTACACTGCTGACATACAAGGTGGATAGCAGTTCCCAGGGGACCCTAGTGCACACTTATATATGTCACATAAAAGGCTTCAGAGGTACCAAAGGGCGTGCAGAAGGCTCATAGACCCATTGTCATTTCTGCAGAGCCTAACTTTGATTTGACTCCTCAAAACACACCACCAAATTTTGTGTGAAACTACAGCTACTTCTGTAACCTATCAGTCTATAAAAATGTGATTTTTTTTCCTACTACTGAACTTGTTTCAAATCATATGATGGCAATTCCATCTGAAAGGTCCCTGAAATAGCCACTTAGATGTAATACTTGTGCTAGATGCAGGCGCATGTCTAACCTACACACGGAACTCAGAAAAATAGCTAGACCTGTCATTCTGACTTTGATATTTGATTTCAACCATTATTTTCTAGTAAGGATTATAGAACTCAAAACGGGCACACAGCAGAGAAGCTGAAGAAGTCTTAACACTCCCTGCGGATTCTTAGGGCAGAAGATGATTCCTGACGACTGTTTAATTTGACCCAAAATGATATTTTATCTTAAGAGCCAGAGAGTTGTATTTCTGAGTTGGTAGAATGGGCTGGCTTGTGATTTATCTAGCACTACTTATATAAGCTATACCAAGAGCAAATAATTCTCTGAGAGATTATCATGAATATAATGTTGTCTGTTAGAGAATGGATTTGGAAAACTACTGAACTGTGGCCAACCCTGTACATAATTTATCCCAATCAAAAAATGTTCAAGTTATTCCTTATTCTTATATCGACTTATTCGGATTAGAAGTATCAATAATGTGTCCAATAACTATATATATGGAGGGGGCACTATTCTGCCGATGATTGATATCTGCAAATTATTATCTAACAGTACTGCATTATATAAATCTGTCACTCACTTCCCCTGGACCACAAAGCATCTTCAACGATGGAGTTAATAACGGTACGTCGTACCATTAAGAGTTTGTTGTCATAATTAAATGAGTTAATTTATGCAAAGCGCTTGGTACATACTGTGTGTATACCTAATGTCATTATTATCATTACCATGAGATGAATTAGCCAGGTGGCAATCCCTGACACTGATCAGCATGCCCAGTGACAGTCCTGACTCTTATGAAGTTCACGGCCAGACCACTGCTGTGCTGTCCAGTCTTGCGGAGTTTCCCACACTCGGGCCTCACTGGAATATACAGTCAGGGTAGTCCTCTAATTTGCATACTGTGGGTCTTTGCAGAAATATCGGTGAGTTTTCCATTTTGCATTCATCTCAAGGACATTTGGTTGTGTGTGTGTGTGTTTCAAGAAAAAAGATCTTAAAAAATAATGATCATCTTGAGTTTGCCCTTTTAATTGTAAATTGAATAGCAGATACAGGTTTCATATAAAATACCCATAGTTAGAAGATGGAGAATTGGCTCCGCCATTAAGATGACTTGTTGCTCTAGCAGACAATACAGGTTCAGTTCTCAGCACCTACATGGTGATTCACTGCCGTCCGAAACATCAGTGCCAAGAATTCTAATGTGTCCTTCTGACATCTGTGGGCACCAGGCACATCTGTGCTACACACACATACATGTAGTCAAAACACTCATACACCTAGAAATAAACAAATACGTAAATCTAAAAAAAAAAAATCCTTAACTACATGTCATGCAATTAACAATTACTACACAATTATTCTAAAAGAGTATCTTAGTCTTACTTCCCAGGGGTAAAGATAATATGTACAGGACTTCTTGATATTTATACTGTATATAAAATTTAAATTTGAAATTGAAAACTGATATTGTTAGTCTCTTTGGAGTAAGGAATGTAATTCTCTTATAATTAACAAAACAAATCTCACTTTCATTAGATAGAAAAGTCAATGGAATTCATGAATATTTTGTAATGTTTTGATCGCCACTTTCTCTGAAGTCTGTATAGAAAGAAAACAAACACATGGAGAAATATGCAAACAATCTCCAATTTTGTTTTCGTTTTAAAGCAAACAAATTACCCTCACACTGGTTCACGGCCTGCCTGATAAAAGCCCGTTGTTTTAGAGTACTGTCCTCATTTGGTATGGTTTGAGTGTCCCCCAAGGTGTCACGTACTTAAAATAGGAGCTTTTTGTGAGATATTGAGATGGGGTTAACTTAACTATGGGTCCTCTGGAAAGTGATTAGGATTAGATCTAGTTGTTAGTGTGAGGGTCTCATGATTGAATCCTGGTGGCTTCCAGAGAGGACCAGAGACCAGATATGCACATAGATGCACAAATGCACACTTCAAGTCCTTTCTGTGTGCTACTCTGGTCTACCTCAGGACAGTGGCACAGAAAGGGCATCACCAGATGGATCCCCTTTAACTTGTATCTCCAGAATCCTGGATCCAAAGAAACTCTATCCTTTGTAAAAATCAGTCTGCACTAGAGTAAGAAAACAGGGAGGTCTAAGGTAACACATTTCCTATAATGATGCTAATTGTTATACAGTATGTGTAACCTTTAAATCACTGAGCTTAATTCGAACAAAAATACCAGATGGGATTTCAGAAAAATTAGCCTTTATGTGGCCTTTTTTTTTTTTTCCTCTCTTTTTGTGTGACTGTTAGGGAAAACTACATTAAAAGTTCACTAAAACCTAATGACATGTTGTTTTCACTCTGTATTCTGGGTGTGTCATTCAAATTAACACTGTAATTAGATTAATTTTATCTCAAAAGAATATATTGATTAAATGTCACATTAGAAAACCGACTCTATACAATTTGGCAAAAGTTATAACACTCCTACAGGCTTTTCAAGTGTATATTTTAAGTCATATTATTATGTGCTCAGGTAGATTTCAGAAGTTGATCGCTTTGAAAGAATTCAGACTAGAATAAAATGGAAATCCTTGATTTGCTGGAACTTGACAATGACATCTTCATGTACCAGTTTGTACCTTAGTCCTTCTGTAAATAAGCAAAATAATCAAGCCTCATAGGTCGACAAAAACAACTGAGAGATGTGCATGAAGGCACAGAAAGCACTTTCCGGGAAGGGCAGATCATGGTCAGCTTACAAGATATCCCTCTTGAGCACTCTACTACAATAGTTGCATCTCCATTCCTTTGATGAAGCGACTTAAGTGAGGAAATGGTTACTTTGGCACACAATTCCAGGACACTGTCCACACTAGCAGGAAAGTCACGAGAGCAGGAGCCTGAGGCAGCCAGCCATACTATACCCTTACTTATGCAATGAGATGCAATGAGAGAATACCACAGGTTTGTCATATAGCGTCAGGCTCCTAGAGTAGGATTACTTGAACCATACACTGGTTGTCCTAACAACCAGGATGACTAATAAGTGATTAATGGAAGATTGGCACCTACTGTATTGATATGTCCAACAATGTGGGGACCATACCCTGTTGGAAAGAAAGCATGTGAGATTCCATCACATTATTTGGAACAGTGGACAATATAAGACTAATGAACTTCACATTTCTGAGTGTTTTTCATTTCATTTTATCAGATCGAGATTGATTAAAATTGCAAAACACAAAGATGCAGAAGAGAGACATCTATTGTGCTCATCTATACTACCTGGAGAATTTGAATATCAACTCATTATACTAAACTGCCCAGCCAGGAGAAAAATTGAAGTTTGAAATGAAATTTTGTTCTGTAGGACATATAGAAGATTTATGAGTGAAGACATTTGTGAACATTACTCCCATCAGCTCTGTGCCTTAACTGATCATTCAAATGGCTTCCCCATCCTCTCAGCAAAAGCTATATTCATTTTAATCATTGAAATCATTGAGTCATGTGGAAAGGTTGAAGGAAGGATTGAGGAAGCTGAAGAGGACAGGGCCTCCATGGGAAGACCAACAGTCAACTGACCTGGTTCACGGGGGGGGCTCCCAGAGTCTGAACCACCAACCAAAACACTACCATGGGCTGGACCTAGCCCCTCTCCCCTCATACATATGTAGCACATGTGCAGCTTGGTCCCCAACAACTGGAGCCATGGTTGTCCCTGAATTTGTTTCCTGTGCATGGAACCCATTCCCCTAACTGGGCTGCCTTGTCTGGCTTCAGTGGGAGAGGATACACCTAGTCCTACAGAGACTTGATGTGCTAGGGTGGAGTGATGATACCCAAATGGGGCCTCCCTCTTTCCAGCGGTGAAGAGGGGGAGGGATTGGGAGGGCAGAACTGGGAAGAGAAGGGGGCCAGATATTGGGATTTAAAGTGAATAAATAAATAAATATATTGTAGAAAAAATGTTAAAAAACCCATTGGTACAAACTGAGCGAACTACTTGCCCCAATTCAGTGCCATTGTAGACAGCAATCAGAGAAAATGTTTCAGTGTAATTTGTTGCATCATGATCAATTTCATAACAAATTGATCCATGGCCTGTGCCCTTTAAAGCGCAATCTTCATCTTGATGATATCTCTCCAGGTTGCTTCAGACTTGATACTCTTTAAATTGACCTTTCTATGTTCCCTCTTACCTTGACGTGTCAGTCCACTGAAAATAACTCACTGGAACAGCTCCTTCATTTGACCATCAAGACGATGTTGTTCTAAGTGAGTTCATTTCTTACCCAGCCATTTGGATAAAGTCCAAATTTGTGATCAAAGGTCTTCATGATCTTTAATGGACCTTACAAGTAAATTTCAGCAGGAATCCTGTGACCTAATGCAAATATCTCAACATTTAAATGCGGGAAGGATTGACTTCTTTGATATTACCTTTAGAATATCAAAAATAAGTCAGGAATAGTTTGTTCCTCATTTCATAATATACAGGGCCAGAATTTGGCTGATGTGATTACACTGAAGATGGAATTTTCACTAACCCAGGAACTATTCTTGGCAAGGAAAATGAGATTCTCTCAAAATGAATCACATCACGAGAGGAAGCCATAGGTCCACTCACCCTGCATCAGTCTAAATCCTCGCTGACACTGGGGATTTATGCTTTCAACTTGGCCTTTCTTTCAATTACTGCAGGGCTTTAATTTCTTTTCATTGAGATTTTTCTCATTTTCTTCTCCTGCTTTAGTGCTCTGCACACATCCCACACCTGTATTTGTCTTTGATAATGGGAAAAAGACTCATCACCTTCAAAGCTTGCTCGACCTATCCTCATTATCTTGGGAATATCTTCACCAAAATATATTAAAATGTCACCGGAGAAAAATGAATGGGTATCAAATGTATGACTATTGCTGGGCTCAGGCTGTATCTCTATCTCATTAGTCAACACACAGCCTCCTGACTGAGCTTACCTTTGAGCAGAATACAACAAAACAATAAATAGATCTGAGACATACAAACAAAAGGGAAGGCCCTTTCCATGTTGTGTTAGCAATCACACACTCATTCATCAACTTATTTATTTTCCCTATTCAGGGATCATTTTTGTACCAGAATCAAACACATTCCCTTTTCCTCTCCACATTGCAAGCATGCATTATGTACGTCTGTGTACCAGAAGCTATGCTAGATGTGGGTTAGGGGTAGACAGACAAAAACCTGTGTAGTCTCTGCTTTCTTAAAGTTTGTATTCAAAAAGAAGACTAGAGATAAGCAAATGAATATAGAGAATGTCAAATGGCTGTCATTAGCTAAAGAGAAGAAAGGCAACGAGGCAGGTGAGAGCTACAAGCCAGGTCAGAAAGGACCCTGGAGACAACAAGAATGGTATGCTATCACAGTGGCATTAGAGGGTGCACTTAAAAAAACATGAAGATGTAAGCCACATGAGTATCTGAGAAAAAAAAAAAGAAAAACAAATATAAAATAAAATCCTTAATATACACTAACACAGACGGGCTTGGAGGGAGAAATATACATTCAAGTAAAGAACAAGTCAGAACTTTGGATTCATTAAGGTGTTTCACGTTATTTCATTACCTTAGAATTTTCAATAAATAAATAAATAAAAAGTCCTTTTAAGATATCATGCCTATACTTTATAAACTCTTCCAAATTTATATGACTGTTGATAGTAAACTGAACCTTAATAGTTTATATTTGTGGGGATTTTGTCATTGTTGTTCTGTTTTGTTTTGTTTTGTTTTGTTTTGTTTGTTTTTAAAGCAGGACATTAAACAATTGAGGTTTTCTTTGTTTTTTGAGTTGTTTGGTCCCAGGCTAAGAGCATTTTAGCAAATCTCATACACTGGAGAGATTTAGGGAGAATAGGGGCATGGCCAGGTGTCCTCTTTCTAGTTTCAGGGCTCAGACTTCAAGAGACCCCTGCAGGCTTATATGAAGGCTGCTTCCTTGCACAGCAGAGCAAATGTTCTCTCTAACTGGATGCTGTGCTTTTTGGAAAGGGAATGCAAATCTGAAGGCTCACAGGAAATCTGATACAGGCATTTAGATGTTTGAGCATAAACAGGGAAAATAAGGGGGAAACAGAACGTGCCAAATGCTGGGGAGTGCCAAGAGAACAGCGCAGAGCTGTTCTGTTCTTTGAGAGGAACAAAATGTCTGTTTTGTTATTTTCTTTAGATCTGAACCCATTGCGTGATGCAATTTTACATCCCTGTCCCTTTGCTTGGATCCCCTTTTCCTTGGGGGAAAAAAAAAAAGGAAGAGCAAAAGAGAAAAGCAAAAAATAAAAAATAAAATAAAAATTAAAAAAAGATAGATTCTCAAGAACTCAGCCCATGCATAGGAAAGGGGTCACTTTTTATATTTTTCTTACTCCCCTGTACCCTGGGACAGTTTTAACTTCAGTTTCTAACCCTGACTCATTTGAGGGAAGAACAGGTGATTCACCCCTTTAGAAATGACTAAGACTTTGTTCTTAGCACTCATCCTTGGACTAAGAAACGATAACGAAAAGCAATGGGAAAACACCCAACACAACACCATTTAGAAATTTTATATTTGTATTTTCCCTTTATTTTTAGCACCTCCTCCTTTAAAGACATGTATGTAACAGTGTGCTAACTTGTCAGTATTTATAGATTTAAAACCATGGAAGAGGAATATGATCATTTAAATGTTTGAAATAAGTATTTAAATAAAATTTTGAAGAGAATAGTGGTTTTGGTTTGTTTGTTAGTTTTTCCCAACCAACAGAGCAGGCAATAAATGAAAAACTATCATACAATTGATTGGGGTAAGCATTATTTTGTTAACTTTTATGCCAATATATTTTGGATAATCATATTGATTCCCTCTTTCCCTTTCATGGAGAGACACAGGCTATGTAATTTGTGTAACATATATTATCTATATTCGGTTCAGTTCCGTCATCAGTTTAATCAACATTTATGCTTGGTTGACTTTTCTTAATTAAAAAAGGAAGATTAACTTATCCATTAATTTATGATCCAGAAGCCTAAGCCTCCACCTTGCCAAACAAATATCGAGGGCTTGCAAATGACTATGTGATTCCGCTTGGCTAGGCTTTAGTGACAACATGGCATAGTGACCTTAAAAGGGATATCAGTGTTAATGTAGTGTAAAGATACATCAGACCGCGCTCACCAAGAAGCAGAGAACACTGTTGCATCTCTACTTTGGTTAAACTATGATACAGAAAGAAAGAAAGAAAGAAAGAAAGAAAGAAAGAAAGAAAGGAAGGAAGGAAGGAAGGAAGGAAGGAAGGAAGGAAGGAAGGAAGGAAGGAAGGAAGAAAGAAAGAAAGAAAGAAAGAAAGAAAGAAAGAAAGAAAGAAAGAAAGAAAGAAAGAAAGAAAGAAAGAAAGAAAGAGAAAGAAAGAAAGAAAGGAAACAAGGGAAGATGGTAAGTGGTGAGTGCCATTCCCAACATGAAAAGCTGTGTTCATCTAGATGGAGAAGCATCAGAAATTTGCTGAATCACTGCCCTGTGCTAGGCAATCTGTTCAGCCTTGTATATTCTTCATCCCATTAAAATGGTTTTTAAAAATTATTTATGTTGTGTTTTATAAAAAGAGGGAAGCCAAGAATACATTTGGTGGAGGCGCAATATGGTGTGGGGGAAGGGGGGGTGTCTGCGGGCCAATGCTGAGGCATCCCTTCTCCTGAGGTACCACCACACTATGGTAGAGAAAGAGAAAGAGAGGGGGAGAGAGAGAGAGAGAGAGAAAAGAGAAAGTAGGAGAAGAAGAAGAAGAAGAAGAAGAAGAAGAAGAAGAAGAAGAACAACAACAACAACAACAACAACAACAACAACAACAACAACAAGAATGAGGAGGAGGAGAGGAAGAGAGGCTGGCCCTGAGGTGGGTGGAGGGGAATGGGTAAAGTTGGAAAAAGGAAAGGGGCAGGAGTAGGAGAAGAGAAGGAAGCAAAAGAGCAGCGAGGAGGGGACAAGCAGCCCCTTTAATAGTGAGTCAGGCACACCTGGCTATTGCCAGGTAACTATGAGGGGGAGCCTAGACTAAATGCCAACAATGTATTTACTTTGTGCCAGGATATTCATGTGCATGCCACAGCATCAGGCAGAGAAGCAGAAAACAAATTTCTGGGGTGACACCTGCCTTCTTCCCTGTGGGGGCAGGGCTTCTCTTGTTTCTGTCACTGTGCAACAAGCTCCAGGCTAACCAGCCTGAAGGAGCTTCCAGACAGTTCATTGTTTTTCTGCACCTCCTCTCTCCAGGAGTGTGCCAGGATTACAGAGGTGTGTTTCTACATCTGGATTTTTGTGTGGAGTCTGCATTTCCAATGTTTTTACCCACTGAGCCATCTTTCTAGGTGAGAATTTATTCCATGTGTGTCACATTGGTCTTATAAGATGGCTATTAATACCTCATATCATGTAAGCATAAAACAAGTTGCAAGTTTACACGCTAGAGTCAGTCACCTTTGTGAGAATTGGATGTAAATCAAGATTTCTTAACCAGATCTCCTAGAACAGATGATCATTTAAAATATAACTGAACATAAGTTTTAAAAACAAAAAAGTAACTATGACATGGTTAGAAATCTATTCAGTGTGTGATGTATTTAATAAAACACTAGGATTGACTGCCATTAGTTATGAGACTGTCTTAAATTGTGTCTTGAACAATGTATAAGGATGACCTACATGTGAAGGTAGATGTTTTTCTTTATGGCGTAGTGGCAGAGTGAACCACAGTATACAACTGTTAAGAGAAATTTCCTAGATTCCCTTCATCGTGGAAAAAGAAGAAAGTCCCCAAGGAATCCATCTAAGGTGGAGTTCCTTCTCTAAGAGTTAAGATAGCAAAAGCTAGATTAAGCAAACAGTATCACAAACATTCTCAGCCCTTATTTGCTGCCAGAAATTTTGAGTTTTCTAAAGAAATGCATGCATTCTTCCTTTGAATTTTTCTCCCCCTCTCCCTTTCTCATATTAAGTTAGATATATAAGCCTTCAGCATTATCAATTTAATGAGCCACTTTTATGTGCTCCCGAATGAACTAGAAAACATAAATATAAATTAATACAGTTTTTTTTCTTGTTCTGTTTCATTTGCTCTTGCTAATCTACATTTAGCCAATTTTTTTAATTTATTTTTTATTAGGTATTTTCCTCGTTTACATTTTCAATGCTATCCCAAAAGTCCCCCATACCCACCCCCCTAATCCCCTACCCACCCACTTCCCCTTTTTTGGCCCTGGGGTTCCCCTGTACTGGGGCATATAAACTTTGCAAGTCCAATGGGCCTCTCTTTCCAGTGATGGCCGACTAGGCCATCTTTTGATACATATGCAGCTAGAGTCAAGAGCTCCGGGGTACTGGTTAGTTCATATTGTTGTCCCACCTATAGGGTTGCAGTTCCCTTTAGCTCCTTGGGTAATTTCTCTAACTCCTCCATTGGGGGCTTTGTGGTCCATCCAATAGCTGACTGTGAGCATCCACTTTTGTGTTTGCTAGGCCCCGGCATCGTCTCACAAGAGACAGCTATATCTGGGTCCTTTCAGCAAACTCTTGCTAGTGTATGCAATGGTGTCAGCGTTTGGAAGCTGATTATGGGATGGATCCCTGCATATGGCAATCACTAGATGGTCCATCCTTTCGTCACAGCTCCAAATTTTGTCTCTGTAACTCCTTCCATGGGTGTTTTGTTCCCAATTCTAAGAAGGGGCAAAGTGTCCACACTTTGGTCTTCGTTCTTCTTGAATTTCATGCGTTTAGCAAATTGTATCTTATATCTTGGGTATCCTAAGTTTCTGGGCTAATATCCACTTATCAGTGAGTACATATTGTGCGAGTTCCTTTGTGATTGGGTTACCTCACTCAGGATGATGCCCACCAGGTCCATTCATTTGCCTAGGAATTTCATAAATTCATTTTTTAATAGCTGAGTAGTACTCCATTGTGTAAATGTACCACATTTTCTGTATCCATTCCTCTGTTGAGGGGCATCTGGGTTCTTTCCAGCTTCTGGCTATTATAAATAAGGCTGCTATGAACATAGTGGAGCATGTGTGCTTCTTACCAGTTGGGACATCTTCTGGATATATGCCCAGGAGAGGTATTGCGGGATCCTCCAGTAGTACTATGTCCAATTTTCTGAGGAACCGCCAGACTGATTTCCAGAGTGGTTGTACAAGCTTGCAATCCCACCAACAATGGAGGAGTGTTCCTCTTTCTCCACATCCTTGCCAGCATCTGCTGTCACCTGAATTTTTGATCTTAGCCATTCTGACTGGAGTGAAGTGGAATCTCAGGGTTGTTTTGATTTGCATTTCCCTGATGATTAAGGATGTTGAACATTTTTTCAGGTGCTTCTCAGCCATTCGGTATTCCTCAGGTGAGAATTCTTTGTTCAGTTCTGAGCCCCATTTTTAATGGGGTTATTTGATTTTCTGGAGTCCACCTTCTTGAGTTCTTTATATATATTGGATATTAGTCCCCTATCCGATTTGGGATAGGTAAAGATCCTTTCCCAATCTGTTGGTGGCCTTTTTGTCTTATTGACGGTGTCTTTTGCCTTGCAGAAGCTTTGCAATTTTATGAGGTCCCATTTATTGATTCTCGATCTTACAGCACAAGCCATTGCTGTTCTATTCAGGAATTTTTCCCCTGTACCTATATCTTCGAGGCTTTTCCCTACTTTCTCCTCTATAAGTTTCAGTGTCTCTGGTTTTATGTGGAGTTCCTTAATCCACTTAGATTTGACCTTAGTACAAGGACATAGAAATGGATCAATTTGCATTTTTCTACATGATAACCGCCAGTTGTGCCAGCACCATTTGTTGAAAATGCTGTCTTTTTTCCACTGGATGGTTTTAGCTCCCTTGTCAAAGATCAAGTGACCATAGGTGTGTGGGTTGAAGTGATATAGCAGGAAAAGCAGGTCAAGGCCATTGTTAAGGCTGCCCCCACCTCTTTGAAAATAGCTTATAAGAGAGGAGAAAAAGAAGGACTTAAAAAATCAATAATCCTTGCCTTAAATGTCAATATCAAATATCGTTGCAAAAAAAAAAAAAAGAAACTCTTAAGAATAACTCAAAGCTCATACTTTTTTTTTTCTTATCAACCATAAAGACTTCTTTGTTCATCTTAAGACACTTCAGATACTGTACAAACTTAGGACATTAGAAGACAAACGGTCTGTGTTTCAGTCAACAATTGCGAAGGTTCAGACAGCAATTGCTCCAGGCTGTTAACCTCAATCACTTTGATCAGAGGCATTCCATCCCAACTAGGCTTCAACATACACCTAAAAAAAAGTACAAATTCCCAGCTTACAGAACTCCTTGTTTTCCTCCATCCAACATCCATGTAAAAATACAACGTGCCCATAAATCATACTGGTGCCCATGATCCCAGGCGTTGCGAAGCAGAGGCAGGAGGACTCTGAGTTCAAGGGCATAGTGAAACTGGTTTCAAAAAGACCCAGAAAAGAAAAAAATTACATGTAAATGAAATATCCCTGAAGGTCTCAGAAATAAAGAAACTAATATGAGTATACTATGAGTGGTTTCATTTTCATGAAGTTTTGGAAACTCTTTGTCAATAAGACTAATTTGGAATTACAGGATTAACAACACAAGAATATGTAGAAGCAGCAGCAAAAAAAAAAAAATTGTAGTAGAAACACAAAATATTTGAGTTTACAAGTAAATCATACCAAGTAGAGTTCTAAGATTCTAGAACTCGAGGACTCTATTTTAATAAACTCACGTCATTATCACAGTCTTTATTTCAATAGTAATTATATTATATCTGCTTAGAGTTAGTTTCACGACTTTTTCCTTAACCTGGAACTTAAATTGATACTAAATTAAATGTAGCAATCAATTTTGTATGCCATTTTTGAGTTAGATAAAATAATGAGACACTTGTGACTGAACCGAAGATTATTTCAACTTGATATTTTCATAGAGAAATTATAGAAACTAGAGTCCACTCACAACATAATTCCCCATACTGCTGCTGTCCTCTAAAAACCATGTCTCCAGATGTTACAACTTAGTGCATTTCTGCATTTCCTTGTCTATTAAAAAAATCTGCTTCCTTACACACTGTTAACAAGTCTATACTGCATAGTCTGTATATATCCACATGTAGTAAGGGCTGAGAACGTGAATACACATTAATTAAACTGCTGGAATTATACAGAGAAGAGGATAAAGTGCATGTACAGTAGGAAGAAATACAGGGTATGACTTTTGTTCAGGAAATAGCAGATGCTGGCGAGGATGTGAAGAAAGAAGAACACTCCTCCATTGTTGGTGGGATTGCAAGCTTGTACAACCACTCTGGAAATCAGTCTGGTGGTTCCTCAGAAAATTGGACATAGTACTACCGGAGGATCCCACAATACCTCTCCTGGGCATATATCCAGAAGATGTTCCAACTGGTAAGAAGGACACATGCTCCACTATGTTCATAGCAGCCTTATTTATAATAGCCAGAAGCTGGAAAGAACCCAGATGCCCCTCAACAGAGGAATGGATACAGAAAATGTGGTACATTTACACAATGGAGTACTACTCAGCTATTAAAAAAATGAATTTATGAAATTCCTAGGCAAATGGATGGACCTGGAGGGCATCATCCTGAGTGAGATAACACAATCACAAAAGAACTCAAATGATATGTACTCACTGATAAGTGGATATTAGCCCAGAAACTTAGTATACCCGAGATATAAGATACAATTTGCAAAACACATGAAAGTGAAGAAGAACGAAGACCAAAGTGTGGACACTTTGCCCCTTCTTAGAATTGGGAACAAAACACCCATGGAAGGAGTTACAGAGACAAAGTTTGGAGCTGAGACAAAAGGATGGACCATCTAGAGACTGCCATATCCAGGGATCCATCCCATAATCAGTCTCCAAACGATGACACCATTGCATTCACTAGCAAGAGTTTGCTGAAAGGACCCTGATATAGCTGTCTCTTGTGAGGCTATGCCAGGGCCTAGCAAACACAGAATTGGATGCTCACAGTCAGCTAGTGGATGGATCACAGGGCCCCCAATGAAATACCCAAGGAGCTAAAGGGATCTGCAACCCTATACGTGCAACAACATTATGAACTAACCAGTACCCCGGAGCTCTTGACTCTAGCTGCATATGTATCAAAAGATGGCCTAGTCGGCCATCACTGGAAAGAGAGGCCCATTGGACATGCAAACTTTATATGCCCCAGTACAGGGGAACGCCAGGGCCAAAAAGTGGGAGTGGGTGGGTAAGGGAGTGGGAGGGGAGAGTATGGGGGACTTTTGGGATAGCATTGGAAATGTAATTGAGGAAAATACCTAATAAAAAATAAATAAATAAATTGCTTTGTTTGCTAAAAAAAAAAAATAGCCCTTTTCTAAAATACTGCTTTTTGAGATTGTCTGAAGATTACATAATTAGAAGGAAAAGAGGGAAAGACAAGCCTATGAAAAGTTGCAAAGGTCCATGGAAACACACACACAGAGAAAGGGGGAAGGGGAAAGCCAACTAAAGTTGAATGGATTATCGTAAAGTTTTACACTCACCTTAATAGCAAGAAGACACTGTTGTAAAACCAGACATCAGTCCTCTTTCTCTGTTAAAAGGAAGCATTTGAAAATCTGAGTGTGGTGGCTTATGTCGGCAATCCTCACACTCCAGAGATGGAGGCAGGAGAATTGTCCAGAGTCTAAGGCCAGCAGGGACTAATGGATTTGATACCAACCCTGATAGAACCAAACAACAAGGAAACAAATAAGAAACTCACAAAGAGGAAGGAAGGAAGGAAGGAAGGAAGGAAGGAAGGAAGGAAGGAAGGAAGGAAGGAAGGAAGGAAGGAAGGAAGGAAAGAAGGAAGGAAGGAAGGGACTTTTAAAAAATCAATTTACTTAATAATTCACTCTACTACCTGGTCGACACCCGAGTCATGTCCCTCCTCCCCTCCCAGTCCCACCCTTACACATCCCTCCCCCCTTTGCCCTCCCTTCTTCCCAGAGAAAGGGAAGCTCCCCTCGGGTACTCCCCACCCTAGAACATCCAATTGCAGTAGGTCTAAGCACATCCTCTCCCTCTGAGGCCTGACCAGGAAGTCCTATTAGGGGAAGGGGATCTAACAGCAGGCAACACTCAGACACAGCCTGGGCTCCAATTGGGAGGAAACCCACATGAAGACCAAGCTGTGTATCTGCTAGAAATGAGTAGGAGGCCTATGTGCAGCTCCTGTGTGTTCAGTCTCTGTGAGCCCCCATGAGCCCAAGTTAGTTGACTCTTTAGGTCTTTTGTGGTGCCCTTGACCGGTTTGCTCAATTCTACACCCCACTCTTCCACAAGACTCCCCAAGAAGCCCCTGATGTCTGGCTGTGTGTCTCTGCATCTGTTTCCACCTGCTGCTGAACGAAGCCTCTCAGGAGGCAGTTCTACTAGGCTCCTGTTTGCAAGTACCGCGGAGTATCAATAGTGTCAGGGATTGGCTCTCTCACATGAGATGTGTCTTAAATTGAGCCGGTCATTGGTTGGCCATTTCCTCAATCTCTGTTCCATTTTCTCAAAATCTGTTCATCAATCCATGCATATCCTGTAGGCAGGGACAATTTTGGGTTGAGCCTTTTCTGGGTGGATTGATATCTCCCTGTCCCTGGTCTCCAGCTACTCCGGAGATGTCTCTTATCTATTTCTGTTCTACTCCCAGCCCTCTCCCACACCCCTCCTACCCACACTGGATCCCCATGCCTGTTCCCTTCCTCCATCCCTCTCCCACCCGCTCCCTCCCTTCATCCATCTCCGATGACTATTTTGTTTCCCTCTCTGAGTGAGCTCCACGAATCCTCCCTTGGGCCCTGAAGGAAGGACATTTGCTTAGGTTGATCTGTTTTGATCTGTTTTTCAAACGAGACTTCGGACATCTTTCTTTACTGTTTAACTTATCTAGAAGAAAAGGGGGGGGGGATTGTGCATCCTGATCATTGTAATGTTTATGCTTTATGTTGTCTTTTGTCATACCATTTAGGAGGAATGGATCTTCTCGGGGTTAAAAGATCTGGGCACCATGGGCACTTGCAATCCAAGGCTGAGGCTGGAGGACTGCTGTGAGTTTAAGGTGACCTGGGTACGGATTGAGCCAGAGGCCATCCTGAGCCCAATTCAAAAGGCAACTGTGAGTCCCTGTTCAAAACTCTAGGAAAAAGACCAAAGTATCTAGTTTATTTTTAAGTTTTTAATAGGCATTGTGGATGATTAAGTATCTCCCCATAGTAACCTGTGGCCTTGTGTCACTGGGTGGGCAAATCTTTTTTTTTTTTTTAACATTTTTGTCAGTTTCTAAAACCAAATTCTAAATGAAATCTTCTTGACCTTAAAAACACTTTGAGATTTCTGAAAGGTCATCTGGAAAATCTCAAACTCTTCTCTCACCTTCTAAGAAGGGAGACATTTGCTAATCTGTTATTTTGGTTGCTAAATTTCATGGGAAGCATAGTTAAATGAGAAATTATTTTTTTCAAGCTTGATTTGTATTTTATGAACTGATATGAGTAATATGACTATTTCAGATATTATAGAAGGCCCCAAGAAACATGCCAATGTCCTCTTCTCTATTATTTGTCCTGGCATAACATTATGTTCCCTGTTATAATCTTCAAATCCTGAATATCTCAGTGTTGTGTGACAGTTATGTAGTTGTGGCTCAGCAAGGTCCTCTGACCCTGACACGTTCCACATTCCAATCCACAGAAATCCATTAAGATAGAGGGCAAACAACTTAATATAGCTTTAGGAAGTCCCTGAAACTGAGCAGATTCACTAAGCCTCTTCCTCTCAAATAGCATATAAGCTCTAACGACTGACAAGGGTCCCTCACATATAAGCCAAGCTGCAAAGAAGACTCTCAGACAAATCCAGATGCCTGGACCAACCAAGATGCCTAGGAGAAACAAGGAAGGACACGCTCCAACCTGTTAATCTGCCTACCTACTGTGCAGTGGGATTCAGGTTAATAGCTTGTGTGAGTTGTCACTGTGCTGGGGTGGGCCTTAGTGATACAGTCTTTGAGTCATTTCTGCTCCTGTAAGTAACCCCACACCTGGTTTCCTCTAAGTAACCCCAATAAAACTCCTTGATCTGCTAAGTAGGACTTTCAAGTTATCCATACTTTGAGCTACCTATCTGGAGTGAATGCATTGATGTGTGTATGTGTGTGTGTGTGTGTGTGTGTGCGCGCACTCACGCACACATGCACATATGCACACATGTGCAAGCATGCGAATTGTGTCTCCCCGGGTAAAATCTATTTTACAGCACCCAGAGGCAAGCAAATTTCCCAGTCAAGTACATGATGGTACTGACCAATTAGATCCTTCACCAGTCACTGATTCTCTCCCATGACTTCCGAAAAGCTCCTCTTTCAAGTGCAAACCGAAACGCTTTGTCTTCGGCGAAGGACTACCTAAGACACAGAGGAAGTGACTGTAACAGGCACTCCCGGGTAAGAGCCTCTGATGACATAGCTAGGAGAACCCTGAGAGCATCTTACCGAAGTAAGTAACAGTTTCCATAATTAATGGAGATAGTGATGGGTTCATAAAACCACCAGCCCGAGATCAAGCAGGCCAAGAATTAATTACATGAGAATCCCTGAGCAGACGAGGAACAGCACTGGTGTCTTTTATGACAGCGTGGGATACGGCTGGGGTGCAGTGTTCCGTTTCCACATTTAAGGAGCATGTTTTCTCTTTTCTCAGGCTACAGGAAGTCACAGTTCTGTAGATGCATCCTTTATACCCAAGGATGAAGCATTTATCTTCACTCCTTATCTGATTGATTCCCTTGGGAATTTGGAAACCCTTAATAAGTAGCCTTTACTTCAGGACAACAGAGTTATTTGCATAAATTCAATAAGGATCTGCTTTCTAGTAATGAAACTTCAGCTTATCAGTCAGTCTAATAGACTCCCATTAAGTATGTGTGTGTGTATAATTACTTTATATATATATTCTTTTTCAGTTCTGTTCCTTCAGTGAAGCTGGACTGATACATTCCCTAAGCCTTGTAAATGTCATTTTATTTTCTAAGCTTTAAGCAACTTGCTCCCAGAAAACAATGTTTCAATTCATAGGAAGCGGCCACATAGTACATCTTGCTACATTTATTTAGGACCTGCCCTGGAAAGACTTCACTGTCTCTCCAAAGCATCATGACCTAATGGCCAAGACTTCCATGTAAAAGCCATTGGGATCATTTCAGTTCTGAGCTGTTGCTCCAGGATCACAGAGCAGTAAAGACATTTACTTCCTAGCAGATCTGTGATCCGTAAGGCATTGGAATGATGTCAAGAAGAAGGAAATTTACCCGAGTTTATGAGGAAGAAATGAAATCGGGAAGTAAATTCTTGTTCCTGATTTCTTGACTCAAAAGGCTTTTGGAAGTTCAATCTAAGATCCCTTATTAAACACCACCAAAGTAAACTCAAAAAACATAGCTATTTGGCCAGTTACTCATTTTGCTGCATTTATATCAATAATCAGGTTATAATAGGAAAGTGATAGTGTTGTTTTATTTTTTATTGAAATGGGAGTGATTGAAAGAGAAATTGTTTATGATGGGAAACTGTAGCCAGTGTTAGCACTATTCCCAGGTTATCTCCCTTGCTAACATTCCCAGGTCATCCCCCTTATCAACGTTCCCAGGATATCCCTCACTCTTCTGCGTTATCACCACTTTGAGCTGCAGCTCCCTTTCTTCAAAATCTGGCGAGCTGACACTGGCAGCTTGACCTGACTGACAGGTTATCACAGTGTGGCCACTCAGAGCTTGTACCACAGGATGCATTTTCTAGCCTCTATTCCTAGAGTTGACTCTGACTGGGACCACACCATTAAAATCCTCATCCTGCTACCTTGGTACACTAGGGACCTAGATCTATACCTGTCCTCTGTCGGCTGCTTCCTGGGAATCCTAGAAAGAAGCTGGCTTAGGGTCTGCTCCAACCACCGATCTTTCTTTTTTGTCTGTAGAAATGTCCCTTGTTAAATGACTATCACATGAAGTCCAACTTTGCCAAATGCCTTACCCCAGTTTATACTTTCTCCTGAGATAAAAACAACAACAACAACAACAAAAAACCAACTGTTTAACTGGAATGGCCCATCTCTAGAGTGGAAGGCAAGGCAGGCTCGGCTCAGTGGGACATAGGATAATCAGACACTCAGCAACCTGTCTGAGAAACCTGTAGATCAGCCTCAGATGGAATCATCGATGAAACAATAAAACTTTCTACCTAATAATGGAAAAAAAATCTTAGAAGAATTCAATTATCCTAAATCTTCTCCCTCAGCCAGATTTATGGCTTTGAGGAATATGGAAAAAGACTCTTGGCACATTTGTAAATAAATGTTATCACAAATGTTATCTTAAATTTGTTTCCCCTAATAATCTAATTTTTTCCTAAGGAAGCCCTTCGGTTCTTCCCACAGAAAACTTTTTGTCCCTCTCTTTTCCCTTTTTTCTTTATTATTTTATGTGTATGAGTACATGAGAAAGAGAGGGAAAGGGAAAGATGGATTTGAAGATGCTCTGATGCCAGCTTTAAAGGTAGAGCGAACTCTGAAGAGACAAATGTTATGGTTTGACTTCAGAATATCTCCTATGGGCTCACATTTTGAAGCCCTGGTTTCAGGTGCAGCAGGTGGAGGGTCATTAGGTCATGAAGACTCTGACCCACTGAATTCATAATTTAAAGGTGATTTTGTTATTCATAGGTGACAAAATTTCACTGGAGAAAGTAGATCACTGGGGTGGTACCCTGGAATGGAATCTCTCTTCCCTCTATGTTCTTAAGCGCTCTCTTCTTCTTCTTCTTCTTCTTCTTCTTCTTCTTCTTCTTCTTCTTCTTCTTCTTCTTCTTCTTCTTCTTCTTCTTCTTCTTCTTCTTCTTCTTCTTCTCTTCTTCTTCTTCTTCTCTTCTTCTTCTTCTTCTTCTTCTTCTTCTTCTTCTTCTTCTTCTTCTTCTCTTCTTCTTCTTCCTCTTCTTCTTCTTCCTCTTCTTCTTTCTCTATCCCTCCTTCCCTCCCTCCCTGTCTCCTTGTCCATGATGAACTGGATGCTTGGTTTCATGAATTGTTCTTCTGCATGCCTCTCATCCCAGAACTCTAGAGGAAGAGGTAGGCAGATCTCTGAGTTCAAGGCCAGCCTTGTCCTTGTCTACTGAGTGAGCTCCATGACATTGTGGTCTACAAAAGAAACCCTGTCTTAAAAAAAAAAAAAAAAAAAAACAAGAAACAAACAAACAAACAAAAATATTCTGTCACCACAATGTCCCACCTCCCACATGAAGCTAGGTAATTGTGGACTGAGACCTCTGAGATTAGAAGCCAAACTAAATTTTCTGTTCCTTAAGTTGTGTCTCTCTTGTACTTGTCAAAGTGATAGAAAAACAGAGTACGAAGTGCAGGTGCCCTTTAGAAAGTTGAAAAGGCAATGTTAATACTTACCACCCTCCACCAATAGGATTCACAATTGACTGTGGTGTGATTATAGATGCTCTTCTCTCCAGAACTACAAATAATAAGTGACCTCAGCTTTGATCCACCCAATTCACGGAAATTTGTCTTAGAATGGATGAAAAATAAGACGACTAACTAACTGCCTTAGCATAAAGATCACTAGTTTTGATCAGGTACTTACCCAAGACATACCCAATAACAGGTTCTTTTTCTTACCTATATTCAACCAAGAACATAGGTTCGGAGGGACCTGGAAAGTCCCTAAAGACTACAGCAGGAACACGATAGCAGGAGCAGTACAGCCAGGGGGATCACTACAGCAGGAGGAAGAGTGAATCTCAGG